>NC_036865.1:7452054-7524554 GCF_002910315.2 Salvelinus sp. IW2-2015 | reverse complement strand
GGAGGTCAGAGACCTGGCAGTGTGGTGCCAAGACAACAACCTCTCCCTCAATGTCAGCAAGACAAAAMGCTGATTGTGAACTACAGGAAACGAAGAGCCGAGCATGCCCCCATTCACATTGACAGGGCTGTAGTGGAGACGGCCGAGAGCTTCAAGTTCCACGGTGTCCACATCACTAAGGGTCTATCATGGTCCAAAACAAACCAACACAGTTGTGAAGAGGGCACGACAACGCCCCTTCCCCCTCAGGAGGCTGAAAAGATTTGGCATGGGCCTTCAGATCCTCAAAAAGTCATACAGCTGCACCATTGAGAGCATCTTAATTGGCTGAATCACCGCTTGGTATGGCAACTGCTCCCTGTCATCCAGGACCTCTATACCAAGTGGTGTCAGAKGAAAGCCCTAAAAATTGTCAAAAACTCCAGCCACCCAAGTCAGTCTTCTCTCTGCTACTGCACAATAAGTGGTACCGGATCGCCAAGACTGGGACCAAAAGGCTCCTGAACAGCTTCTACCCCAAAGCTATAAGACTGCTGAACAGTTAAACGGCTACCCGGACTTTCTACTTTTCACCGCCTACCTACATGTACATAGTACTTCAATCAGTCACCTAACCAAACCTATATGTACATATTACCTCAAATCAATCACCGCAACTTCCTCGTACCCCAATACACTGACTCTGTACCGGTACTCCTTGTATATAGCCTGAATACTGAATACATAATTGTTATTTTATAGTATTTTATTTTGACCTATTTGTTAATTTTCTTACTTTTTAACTGCATTGTTGTGAAAGGACTCGTATGTAAGCATTTCACAGTAAAGTCTACACTTGTTGTAATTGGTGCATGTGACAACTCAAATTTGATGGATGTGTTTATATTCCACTGGTAAGACACCACTCCTCTGACAATTCTCCCTCACCTACCCTCTGTTTGGCTGGTTGTTTGGTTTTAACACTGTCCTAGATGGTGATTCCATTCACTCTATTGTTACATGTCGTACAGCCATGTAATGTTATTGTCAAGCTAGCTTTATAACTACTGACAGTATCACAAAGGCAGTGTAGAGGACCTYATCAGACTATATCTGATATGTGTTCTGTTGAGGGTGTCAATTTACCACCAAATGAACATGCTCTGGTATGTTCCTGCTAGCTGCCAGTCAGTCAGGAAGGGGCAGGGTCTGTATGTATCCTGCAGGGTTGCCCAGATACCTGTCCGTCGCTCAGGGAGCCAGCGATGCAGATGCCCCTGCTACCTGCTCATCTCCCAGATAATTAATGTGTACAAGGAGCTGCTAATTGCACTTCTCACTAATGATTTATGGGATTTGGGAAGGGGGGAGAGGAGAGGGGATGGAGTGGGGGTGTACGTCTGTGCTGGTGCAGTCAGAGGGAGTGCAGCTGGGAGACGGGACATGATTGATGAAGACTGTTTGGATCTGCTGTCAGCGTAGAGCGACAGAGACAGACCCACACCCTCGCCAGCAAACTGGGGGCTGCGATAGGACAGGGATGGCTCTGGAATAGCCAGGTCAGAGACGCACACATCAGCACTGGTCAGCTGTTCTCACACACTTGCCTTCATGTACCACCACACTGTTCATGACACTTGTGCAGTATGCTGGCAAAGGCACAAATCCACGAAAAAGGAGAGAAACGAAGCTAACACAATTATTATCTAACACTGACTCATGCATGCAGGCGCCTCACACACACACTCACACTCTCATAGTTATTCACTCAGTGAGTGATGACTGACATAGTGGATATTACTTTCTGTAAAGAAATAAACACTTTATCACCCCCCCCCCCCTCTCTCTCTTCACAGTTTTTACAGTTTGACAGTGAGCTGTCCTGTTTCAAGGAACGGCTGCACGAGCTGGAGATCTCCTTTCCTCCCAGGTATGAAATCCTCTCAATGTTTCCTTATGAATCAATGTCTGTGAACCATACCTATTCAACTCAATCACTCCTGTTATTTAATAGGGGATTATAAACAAATGTTGTACTCTTGGTCATTGGATTTCTTGTACCACTCCATACTGACTAATGTTCCATAATGGTATGGTACAAGAGCCAAACATCACCAATTAAATCAATAATGGTCTTCCAGGGATGTAACTATCTATTACACTGCACAGTAATTGGTGCCTATATTGGTACCTACCTATTACTGTCTATTATACTGTATATTACCTACTTCCCCTGTCTATAACCCCATAAAGTGCCTACTCTCTCACCTTCACTATCATTGCCCCTGAAATGGTGGCCCTGACCCTTATACCCTTCACATCTCACTCTAACCATGTGCAAGTTACAGTAGCTACAATACATAGTTATCCAGGACTCAGTCAACAGTGTAGGGTACCGAAAGATTGAATTACATTTTTGGAAGTACACATTCTATCCATTGGTAAGAGTGGGTTATGAAAAGAAGGGGACCTCACGACGAACCTCACTACAGCACCACATCTTCGAAGAGCAGAGTAAATCAGCAGTGTACTAGAGGCTGATGTTTTGGTCCATTTAGGGTATGGGGCCTTAACATTACTCAATCAACCCTCTTGGGCCAAATGGCTTTGTTTGTGCCAAATATATGTTTGATGGTTATCAATTGTTTAGTATGATTGGATGTGCTCCTAAAATGCTCCCCTGGGTGTGTGTGTACGTGTGTTTGGTGCATGTTCATGTGCACGTGTCTGTTCTTTCACACACGTGTTGTGTGTGTGTGTGTGTGGTGTGTGTGTGTGTGTGTGTGTGTGTGTGTGTGTGTGTGTGTGTGTGTGTGTGTGAGGCGGCCTGCATTGATATTCCATCACGGTGGGAGTTGGGGGACATTGGGGCGGGGGTCCTGCTACTCTGTATCCTCTTCCTCAAACAAATGCATTTGCAATTAGCCCTTTCAGAGGAGAGGGAGGGAAAACACACACCCGGCCTGCATCGAAATATGTCTCGGCGCTGGCGCGATAATGGTGCTTGACCTTTGCCGCCAGTTGTGACTCAATCAGTGCAGATAATGAAATGCTGTAATCAAACAATAATTACTTGATAAACTGCTCTAGTGGCGGGCAAGGGGCGGGGCAGGCAGGGAGTGTGTGTATGACAAGGTCCTGGCAGTCACTGTTTTTAAATGACTCTGTCTCTTAATCAGGGACCCCATTTACATCGCTTTGCATAAGTGACGGCTGGATTTATTGTCCTTTTACACTCTGTGACTTTTGCGCCTATCTATCCATAATATAATATTGAATCATCGTTTCCCTGCCAGGTGAATGAACAGGCTGCTGTGAAAGAATACAAATGATTTTCACCTACTTGGAAACATGATTCATCAAATTGAGGAGACTTCGGCACAGCATTGGAAATGTTATTTGATCCACTCAGTGTCTGATACAAGCCACGTCATTGTAAGTGGTGTAATGAGTAGAAATGGCCTAGTTAAACTTAAACAACCCCTCCTCCCATTCACATAACACACACTTGCACCAACAGACACACACACACACAGCGTGTACATACTCCCCCCTCCCCCTGTCAGAGCTCCCTTGTGCTCCATGAGCAATCAAGCAGTCAAAGATTGTTCTCCATCACATAGCCTGCTCCGGACCAGCCCCTCACCATCTGTGAGGTTATTACTCCCCTTAACACAGGCCATCAGAGGCCCTCTATACACACACRCACGCACACACACATGCTCGCTTGCATTCAATCGATAAGTCAATACTGGTCACTCGTGTTTAATCTATCAATGAATCCTGCATGTTGTAGTCTGCCCACTTGTGAAATTGAGTGGAAAGCCGTAGCCTAGTCGTCGCTGTATTTTAGGAAATTGAGCATGTTGCCAGGTATAAAGATGTCATCAAACTCTCAATTATTTTTGTTTAGAGATTAGGGGCCTGTATTCTCAGAGAGTCTCAGAGTAGGAGTGYTGATATAGGATCAGYTTTGTCTTTTTAGATCATAATGAGTRAGATTGTATGGACAGGGGGGACCTGATCCTAGATCAGTATTCTTACTCTGAGACGCTTTATGAATACAGGGCAAGAACTGTAGGTATAAGGTTGTGAAAATGTGTGACAGCGGAAAAATGATGATCCTCTCTCTCACCCTCAACCAGGCTGCAGTAAAAGACCAAACACTCCAAACTGGATGTTCCATTCCATTTCTTGAATAAGACACTATAGTGTTATTGAGACTATACGTTATTTCATTGTCTGTCCCGTACATACTCGTGCGTTGTGTTTGCATTTATGGAATGTGCAACAAGCTGTAAWTTCATATCGCTCCACCTTCAAGAAGTTGTCTGTCAAAGTTGGCCGTGACATGTCTAAGCACTCGGCCATCSGGGTGTGGAATTTGGCCGCAGCCCGCGAGWGTTGTACCTGGTGCCAGCTGGCTGCCGCACGCTGATAGGCTAAGGGGTATACCATTCACACAGTTGTGCGCGCACACTTTTTTTTAAAGGCGATATCTGTTGGAGTTTGGTAGTTGGGAATGAGGCGCAGTCTGTCAATTGGAAACCAATCACATATGATCAAACTAGTAATTGCCATCCATTCCATTAACGTTCTTCTGAGCATTTTCAAGAAAAGTTCTTGTGCAAAGGTTGACTATCATCTTTGTAACAAATGACAGCATGGCCCCAAGACTGAAAATAACTGAATGGTATACTTACAATTTTACATTTGATTCAGTTTGCTGGAGAAGCATAACTACGGTAATCTCCCTTAAAACATATAAGGAGGTTGAGTAACTTATGTTATTCATATATTTCTATTGATTTAGGAGAAGGCTTTTAGTACTGCCCGTTATCAAATTTATTTGCCCTTTTTTTTGTCTAAGATCGATGCAAAAATGTAATATAAACCCTGGCGGGGGGGAAATWCAGTAAAACAATGAGAGAGTAGGGGAATAATTTATTCCTGCTTTAACCAGGTTACCCTGAATGGGTTCTGAGGGGATTTTGAGCGTCATCAGACAGACTGCGGTTCTAACTCCATACGGCCCCATGAGTACACTACACAGAAAAAGACATGGAGGAGGTGGAAGGGGAGATGGAGAGGTGAGAGCGGAAAGAGAGAAATATGGGAAGGCGCTTGAGCTAGAAAGGATGACTACAGCCCCATGCGTCTGTGTTTGCCCAGTCTAGACAGGGCGGGAGAAACGCAGAGTAGTGGAGAGGGGCGAATCGGCCAGGAGGTCGTGAGCTGAGGAGGGGCAGGGTGGGTGAGGAGGGCGGCTGATAAACGGTTGTCTCTTCACCGTTTGGTGTTTAACAGGAAGCCGGGAGCGCCCCGGGACCAACCTTGGCAAGTTAGCAAACATTTTCCAAACATGGCGGGTCTATGAGGATGGGCYGAAGAGTGACTTCCCCCCTGGGAAAATACACAGCATTTACAGTGCAGGGGGAAGAAAACCTTGAGAAAAACAAATTACCTGTGCGGTTGGCCATTMGTTTAGGGAGGAAAATAGCATTTGGTCCAATGACATAAGTCAAATCTCCAGGACATGCTCTCGAAGCACTAATCCGTCCCCTGTCCCTTCAATAAAGACAGAAAACAAGTTTTAGTTGAAAACAAGCAACTGAATGCTTTGCATTATAATTTATGGCCATCTTAGATTTTCCAAGAGTTCRCCAATGGATAACAGCACTTTACTGAGTGTGATGTTTCTTCATTGAATAGTTGAATTTGTGAATGTGTCAGTAAGGCCATTGTGAAACAGTTCTTAACACAATGACTCTCCTTTTTAAATTTTTTATTMRATGTTTTTATTTCGTGATATCCAATTGATAGTTAGTCTTGTCCCATCGCTGCAACTCCCGTACGGACTCAGGAGAGGCGAAGGTCAAGAGCCATGCCTCCCGAAACACGACCCTGCCAAGCCGCACTGCTTCTTGACACACTGCTCGCTTAACCTGGAAGCCAGCCGRACCAATGTGTCGGAGGAAACACTYTACAGCTGATGACACAAGTCAGCGTGCATGCGCCCGGCCCGCCACAAGGAGTCACTAGAGCGCAATGGGACAAGGACATCCCGGCCGGCCAAACCCTCCCCTAACCCGGACGAAGCTGGGCCAATTATGCGCCGCCTCATGGGTCTCCCGGTCGCGRCCTTCTGCGACAMAGCCCGGGWTCAAACCCGGGTCTGTAGTGACTCCTCTAGCACTGCGATGCAGTGCCTTAGATAGCTACGTCACTTGGGAGGCCCTACACTGACTCTCCTACTCTCCCTGCAGAATGAGGAAGACATAGAGATCCCGCCCCCTGGGCATCTTAAGAGTGATGTCACTGTGTGTGTGTGTGTGCGCGCGTGTGTCTGATGGCAAGCCAAGTGAAGGACATTCTTGTTCTAGCTCCTCTCCTCCTCTGAAAGGTTCTCCTATACTCAGTCGGAGGCGCGTGACTCAGTTTATGGAGTACCACAGATGTTCGTTAACTACTGTAAGAGAGGGATTCTAAGGCACGCACACACAGCTGGTATTATTCGCTGGAGTGTAGAGGAGATAGAGCGTTATCATCAGCTGAGGAGGAACATTGTTTCACACTCTCAACACATCCATCATTCTAACTGCCGGGGAGCCATAAAAAAATGACGAGGGGCTTTTGTAGTATGATGATAGCTGGTCATTTCCAATGGCCATGTGTCTGTGTGCTTCTTTCCTGCGCTGATGCTTCACTGGGATGAGAGGGAGCCTTTGTTTAAACTCCTCTGGTACATATAGGGGTTAAATAGACGCTCAAGACTTCCTCTTGAGTGAAAGGGGGGCTGTAGAATAGATGCAGCTCTTTACTGATACAGAACCTCTTGGACAGAGTGTAGCAGTCTGTGCAATACACACACACACACACACACACACAACATGTGAACACACACACACACAACCTCTGAGCAACATGTGGCATTTGACACGGTGTTTGTGTTGGGCCAATGTTGTGGCGGAGAGCTCCCCAACCCTGAAATGTGGAGCAAACATTCAGGGAGATTTATTGATAGCAGTTTGTGTGGCTGATCTTTGTGAATGAAAATGGAGGTGTCTCCTCTTTTTCCTGCTCCCGGCCTTGTTTTGCCAAGTCTCCCCTGACAACGGTAAACAAATATGGCTGAGCGGGAGAGGTATCATTACATTTTTTTAAACATTTTCCAGTGAAATTAAAATAACTTGACAGCTCCGCCAATCTCTGCGTCCGCACAGCCCCGTAACACTGAGTCATGTGACCTTAGCCCCATGATGCCCCTCCTGACCTCTGCCCTTGTGTCATTAATGCTCRAACAACTCTTATCTCTAGCTCCCTGCCGATATTCACTAGTTTATATTGCCCTCGTTAAATATGTTTGGCTTGTCACTTATTTAGCTTGTCACTTATTGGTCATTATGTAGAACAAGATAATGGCATTTGGCCGGGAGATAGGAAATGTGTGACAGGATGGAACAGGGGCCTGGCCTGTATGACGCTCACCAGTGCTGTGTGACTGCAGCCTGGGGATAAAGGCTCTCAATTGGCCTGGTGAGGCAGAGTGATACCAGACCTTGGTTCAAATACTATTTGAATTCATTTAAAATACTTTAGCTGGGCTTGATTGAGCTGGTCTGGTGCAATGGAACCAAGAGAATACTTGCAAAAGTGCAAAGCCCACCCATCTGGCACTCCAGGACTAGAGCAAATGCTAGAAGTATTTGAACAATTTCAAATAGTATTTGAACCCAGGTCTGACTGATACTAGGTTTCACCTCGCCAATCCTCTGTACTGCCCAAACACACGACTGACACTTATTTGAAAAATCTATGAGTCATGTCACAGCAGGCAGTCAAACATTAAACCCCACATGAAGAATGAGTAATGGTGGCGTGGCTTTGAGAGAAGTCCCCGTGTTGAAGTCAGTACATTTTTCATATGAGGTTATAGCCCAACTAAAGAGGATGTTTTCAATGGTGTGCAGGTGCACACATCGTTTCCAATTCTTTCCACCATTATGAATACATATTATTCACAATGCATTATATATTACACACAGCMACCGGTGGTTCATAGAAACTAAACTGTTTAGGTAGCTGAGCCAAGCCTGGGCGCCTGACTTTGTCTGGAAGTAGGGGTTCAGAAGCTTGGGAGGGTGGGGGTCTTGACTTTTTTTTTTGCTCCCTTGTTTGGAGCATTGTCAACATGAACATTTTTTTTATTGACTTGTYTCAGCAGCATACATACTTGATGCAAAGAGGGTAGAAAAGGTATATTTGGTCGATATTACTTACCCAGCCAAGCAGACAGACCCAGCACCAGGATAAAGTGACTATGGGAGCAGTTGGAATCGGTGAGGGGACACAATTTTGGGGGGGTATTGCATTGGAATTATATTGAATTCTGCTTATATCACGCTATACCACCACAATAAACATAAGTTCAAATCTCGAGACCATTGCTTTTAACCAGGAAGGCACAGGTTGTCGCGATATCTTCGTTGCGCTCTAKCAGCGCCATAGCAGCGCCCTACACACTAAAAAAGGCCGTTTTGGCAATGAAAATATAGTCTGGCTAAAGAAGTCATTTTGCCATTCCGTAMCCTAGGTGTTTGCAGAAAATGACACCACTGGCTATGCCACCTAGATTTTAATCAAAACCAACCAGCTAGATTTTCTTACCTTTTCAGAAGAGTTGAACTTTCTAGGTAATCGATAATTCCATTCTCCCCCGAAATCTTCTTTTAAGGTCCCCCTCAAATGCCAGTTGGATTAGTCGAGCTTTCCTTGGGTGTAGAATGCTTTGTCTGTGCTGACTGATCACGTTTGTCAAAGTGGAAAAATAGTTATTGCCAGCTGCCTATCATCAACAAGTGTTGACACCTCAGTTGACGCCTCACTCYGAACTTGTTTTCTTTTTACAGTGCAATGTATTTCAAATGCTCCTTGCTTGATGCGGGCCTTCTGAATCTTTTGCGTGCTTCCAGTCAGAATATCTGCCTTGGATGAAGGCTTTGTCTGCGTTAGCATTGGACCCAATACAGAACTTTTGACATGGGAACCAAAATTCTGCATCTGCAGTAACTGAGTATTGCAGCCACTCTGGTCATATGAACCAGTTACTCTTAAATTGACAATGTTGGACAGAAAASCTGTGGCTAGGGTAGAATTCTAGGCTAACCTGGGCTTGCTGCCTCTGTTCCAAGATCGTCAGGAACAGTCGGATTTGGAAGGGAATGTGTAGCCATTACCCTGGCGGCACTTGTGGAAGGGGGGTAAGCTCTTCACAGAGAGCTAGCTGGAGCTCGGCAGCATCATCGCTGCTGGGCTTGGTGGCGGCCTCTGTGTGGTTTGGTTTCTGATATCCATTGTGGCAGATGAGCTGATTAGAGCTAAATCCTCTAGGCTAATAACATTAACGCCTTTTACAGCTAGCTAAGAAGCTAACTAAACTCTAGTGGTGAATTGGGTGAAGCAGCTTCAACTGTAAACTTGACCCATTCCTTATAAATCAAAAATGACGGTGGCGTTTTTACGTTATTCACATAGCCTACCACAAACGAACAGTGCTTTTTATGGAAACCCATGGAAAATCGTCCAGTGGMTTTTTATAGGCCGGCTACACACACACGCGCGCTCTGTCCATGGTGCTGATACAGCGCAGCAGAGATACAGATTTCGCGGCAACCTGTCACGCAATCTTTTTAACTTTTTTGCTATTTTTATATAGGGACATGGGGAAGAAATTAGGTGGCAAAAGTTTCAMCTGAGAGGGCTAAGTCCCCTTTTGCCCCCCTCATGGAGCCGGGCCCATAAGCAAAACTGTTTTATCCAGACACAAATATCCTGTGTTTTTTCATTTGGTGCGTAGGCACATACAGACACTGTCACTGTTACTTTTCAAGGTGAATGAAAACATTTTAACAATGTGATTTAACCGATTGAAGTTGGGMAAATATATCGCAAAAATGTTGAATGGTGTTAAATGCCTGTAAACAGCTTGGGGAGGAAAATTCTTTCAGATTTAATCATATAATATTAGGCCTACTGAGTATTTCTCACTATCTACTTGCGAGAGCTACTCATTGACAGCCCGCRAGCTACCAGACATGCARTTTTCTGCTAAGGTGCAACATTTGGTAGGCTGATGGACGGCTACTGAAAGTTTGCGCTACAGCGTAGCCAAATCAGAGATGCCCATGCTCATCATGATTCTTACATGGAAAGTGAAACGATACAATGAATTTGCTCGTGGTCAACGCAGGTCAAATTATACAGTATGTAACAACAACACCCCTTGACCAACACCATCKGACAACGATACGAATATATCAGCACAATAAAATAGATAAACAAGTTTCTTTTGCAGGTGCTTTTTCATTTTAAACATCAGTGGTGCGACGCGTGCTTTCTAAAACAGTGTTGCCAGGAGCAACGCAAAACGTTGAGTGGACGAAGTCGTTCGTCTTGAGGCGACTGGGGAGAGGGTGCAAAATGCAATCTGTTAATTATTATATCATATATAAAATGGACACATCTATGTTAATGTGGACTAGCTCAAAACGTTGCTAGTCGTTGAAATGGAGGGGGAAATTAGTTGCCCCTTACAGACTCCAAGACATAATCCATTCTGACATCCCGCTCAAACATTGCAAACTCAAATTTGGCCCTATCATCTCACAACATATTTCAGTCTGGCGCCTGGTTGGTAACTGTTTGTCTTGTTCAGTATTGTCACTCGTTTCTCTGTCCATGTGTACCTGTTTTGTGTACCTTATTAAAAAAAACAAAAAACATTTGATCACAAAAAAAAACACAAAAAAAACAGAAAATGACAAATTACCCAATGGATCATGGTATTTTCTAGTAAAAAAAAGTGGGGGATGCAAAAATGTTTCCACCCCTATTTTGAAAGTGGGGATGCAGCTGCTCCATTTGCTATGGAGCCAGGTGCAGTACCACCACAGTAGCCTGCCTGAGGGACAGAAGTTTGGCCAACGGACTGGTGCTCGTGCATGTGCTTGCATGCGCAGGCTCTGTCTCACAGCGAGCATGGGACACTGTCATACACACAGGTGGGAGATTTGTTGAGTTTATCAGCTCGGCCCCATTAATTAGTGTAATTAGTCTTGCTGCGGGCAATAAGTGCCCGATAGGAGCTCCGGCCCGTACGCCCACTCRCCCCGTTTGCTTTCAGATAAGTTTGTGAGCGCCTTAATCGGACACATTAATCACACAGCACTCCCCAAAGCCGCCACTCTGGTGTTTGCTGTTGCATTAGGACCTGTTATCTCAATTGGGGCCATTGGAGGGTGGGGTGAGAAAGGAAGAGGAAGAGAAGGGCAAGACTGCCTGCACAGTTATCGTTTCATCGCCATTGTTGAGTATTGTTAATCATTTTATACAATGATTAATCACCTTTTAAGATTGATATTTTATCATCAAAAACAGTGATAGTGGTTTTGTTTTTTAATGTGTTCCATAGCAATTTGCTATGAGAGGTTGAATACTCCCTTATATTTCCCTTACAAAAGAGAGATAGCATAGTAATTTAGGGCCAGTTCACTGTATGGACTAAATGAAGAGTCTGTAGCTAGGCCACCCCTGAAGATGGCTTGATCCCGAGCCACTTTGATGACTTTGCTCTTTTCCTCCAGCACTCTGTTTTTCTCTCTGAGCTCTCTTTATCCCCTCTCTTCTTTATCTCTCTGAAATACTTTCATCCTCTGGATCCATCCTTCATCCCTTCTTTAGCATACCAAAACCTGCTGCATTTCCACATGCTTAAAGTGCCATTCATGCTAATTGGAGGCTGTGTGCTCTGTAAGGAGCCTGTAAGGAGCCCTCTGCAGGCCTGTTTGTTCACCCAGCGGGGGGTGCTGTGTGCTGGCCGGATGTGGGTACCTCTCCTCCCCTATTCCCCCCCGCCGCTGTCCCATAGTTCCCAGTCTGTGTGTCACACTGGTCGCCATGGCACAACTGTAACATTGCCCCCTGTGCGGTGGCAGCTGTCCCAGTGCATTGTGTATGTGTGCGCGCGTGTGCACGTATGCGTGTGTGCGTCAGGGGGTGTTTACCAGGCCTCTGTTTGCCCAGTTGGTTCCCTGCCTGGCTGCCTGAGTGTAACACACTCTGCCTTCATGGCTGCCATGTGACAGTGTATGTTGGCCTGCCTTGCACAGCATGGCTGATTGGCCTAAGGAGGTGCCTGYGTGTGTACTCGCAGCCACTAGTTAGCTAGGTAAATGTGTCTTATAGCTGTGTGTTAACAGAACAAAAATATTTAATCAGATGGACCCATCTGACTGACTGATTGGAGAATACTAGGAGGGGTCTCCAAGTCATTACATTATAGTGAAACACCCCCATATGCATGCACACACACAGGAAGGCGCGCGCGCACACACAYGCACACAGAGACACACAGAAACAGAATAATCACACATGACATTTACAGTATGTAATCCCAGATACACTTTTACTTTCAAGTCTTATTATGTCTTCACCCAAGCTTCTTGACAATAGTGCTTTGGATAATATAGGACGGCTGTGGGTATTTTGTCATTAGTTTTACTGGCCCCGGGCGAACGCATGTTGTGTTACGCCACGGTGAGCCCTGTGTGTAGCACTGAAGGAACAAATTGGATTGGTATTACAGTATGTMAACCCGGTCCTATCCTGATGAGCCCCGCAAACAAATTGGATTGGTGGCATGTAAATCTGATGCAGTTTGATGAGCTGGAGGGCCAAATTGAATTTTCAACAATGTAAATCTGTATCGGTTCGATGGGCTTCCCGGCGGGCCCGGCTACTTAAATCATCCGATTGTTCCTCCTGTTACCAGATACAATCTTACTTGGCCATTTGCCACAGCACTAATCTCTTTTTGATGGCTGCATAAGGATGTAGCTGCTGTACATTTCTGAGAGAGAGAGAACACGGCGACTGAAACTCCCTCTGCTCTGGCTCTTTCTTTTTCTCTCTCTTTTTCTACCTCTTTCTCTCTCTATATATCACACTCACATACTCACTCAGCTTCTTCCACAGCGAGATCTTCAGACCYTGTACAGTTGGCATGGCTTTTTCCTCACAAGTTTGCTCTGATTGAGCCATCCTTCCATGGTGTTCATTCAAAAGATTATTTCCAGAAAGTCAAAGCTGTGTATCTAATTGGATTCAGTGTTTTCTCCTCTTCTGTGCTTTAGCCCCCAACTTAGAAACTCAATTTGCAAAACTAAACTMATTTGTTGGCTATGCCTTTTACAAAATCTACATTAGAATACACAGAATTGTCTTTTATGGACCATTGTTCTCTGAACTGTATGTAACTGATGGTTGTGTTTTTGGGTTTGTTTCCACAGTTATCCGTACAGTGAAGACAGCAGTCAGGGAAAGCAGTACATGGACACCAGATGCCCTGCCTGGTGTGACCGCGTCCTCATGTCTGCTACAGCTAAAGACTTGGTCTTAAAGGTGAGTTTAACCTTGTGTATATATTGCCAGAGACCTAGCCTTAAAGGTGAGTTTAACCTTGTATATATATAGCCAGATACCTGGTCTTAAAGGTGAGTTTAACCTTGTATATATATAGCCAGAGACCTAGCCTTAAAGGTGAGTTTAACCTTGTATATATATAGCCAGAGACCTGGTCTTAAAGGTGAGTTTAACCTTGTATATATACATAGCCAGAGACCTGGTCTTAAAAGTGAGTTTAAGAAGCTCAGACGCATACACACGACGTCTGGCCAGTAACAGTCAGTGGCAGACCATCACCCTGTGGTTATTTCTGTTTCAACATGTAGAATCTTGGATTGCCATCAGGGATGTCTTCACACTCTTGGTCTATGGGAATCTACTCTTACGCTATCCCTTTTTCACATTCCGACTCCCTCCTCCATTCTCTCTTTTTCTTCCACCCACTCTGTCACTCTTACCCCCCMCCCCCCYMCAGATGGAGGGATGTACTGTGTGTGAATATTCATCCGGAGAGTTAAGCCCAGTTGTCCACACAGACAGTATATATATCCTAGATCTTATAGAGTGCCCGTGGGCCATAATGGCTCTATAAAGCTGGAGCTCTTGTGCTCCCTCTGTCTGCTCATTCTCGAAAGTCAACACATTGGCGCAGCCCAAAGCTGTGGCCCACCACCCTGCCCAAATGTAAACTATCAACCAATCTGCCACCTCCGTCCCTCTCCGTCAGCACAGCACCAGTTTGGGCTCCAGACTGTTGTCTTTCCCCAGTTGTTTGCTGTTCCCGTCTGGCTATGACGAGAACATGGTGGAGCTGGAGAAGTGTAGCCTGGGGTTGGATAATACAAAACTGTTTATAATACCTCTTTAACACAAAGTGCATTTCCTAACATGTTTACTAATAAAAATAAAATKTATTTATAAAGCCCTTTTTACATCAGCAGATGTCACAAACCCAGCCTAAAACCCCAAACAGCAAGCGATGCAGAYGTAGAAGCACGGTGGCTAGGAAAAACTCCCTAGAAAGGCAGGAACCTAGTAAGAAACCTAGAGAGGAACCAGGCTCTGCGGGGTGGCCAGTCCTCTTCTGGCTGTGCCGGGTAGGGATTATAACAGTACATGGCCGTTAAGCCCAGATCGTTCTTCAAGATGTTCAAATATTCATAGATGACCGGCAGGGTCAAATAAGTGGTTGTCAGCACCTCAGGAGTAAATGTCAGTTGACTTTTTATAGCCGAGCTTTCAGAGGTCGAGATAGCGGTAGTGAGGGAGAGAGAGAGATGGTCGAAAACAGCAGGTCCGGGACAAGGTAGCACGTCCGGTGAGCAGGTTAGGGTTCAATAGCCGCAGGCAGAACAGTTGAAACTGGAGCGGCAGAATGACAAGATAGCACGCATCGTGAACAAATCAGGGTTCCATAGCCACAGGCAAAACAGCATAAAAACTGGATTGGCAGCACGAACAGGTGGACTGGGGATGGGGACAGCCAAGGGCTCAGGTCCTCTGGGTGGAGAGAGGGAGGGAGGGAGGTAGGGAGAGAGAGGGGGAGGGTGGGCGGACTGACCCTAGCCCCCCGGCACATAGACTATTGCTGCATAGACAGCCTCCAGTATCTATCAGCCTAACTTACCATTTTCCATGATACTACAACTTTGACAAATGCATCCTTTTTTCTGTTTTCCCTGTTGGTTGCAGTTGTCAGCAAAGGAGTKGGTATAAATCTGTCATTTCAATTTACACTCAGATGGCCCATTTTTCCTTTAATCAGCCCAATGAATAGATTACGTTTCTCCACCTATTTGATTACTGTGCTTTTTAAGGTGACAAGAGGAAAAATGTATTGTGTCTAAAAATGCACTCTCACACTTGATTAAATTGGAGGTAGTCCCTGACAAGAGAACTGTTGGAAGGCATCTGATGTGATTAATGAGACTAGGCCAGCTCTAGATTTAAGTGAAGGCAGCCACATCGACATGGCATGGCAGGTGTTCAGTAGGTAGAAAATGGTTAGAAATGTCGTAAAACAGAGAGATACTTTCTGAACTTGTCCTAAATGAAAACGCCTAGTTTTGCTTTCCGTTGCAAAGCGCTTTTCGACGGTGTGCACTATTGAACATTACCCTGTATGGGGAGAAACTGGCCGGCTGTCCATGGAGAGGAGAGACCCTTTATTGACCATAACACCAGAGCAATCCCTTCTTCCACAATAGCACTTCTCTTCTGTAGCAATGCCTGCCATTTATCTGATTGTCTCCAGGATAACAGCGCAGTACAGTAGTCCTCTCCACAGTGTGAGTCTGCTCACAGCCACACACATCTTTGAGCCCCAGTACACAGGCGGGAGGAGGAAGTTGGCTTTCCTTTGTCCTGAACAAATGAGAATCATTTTTTTCTGTCCTTCTCATCTACTGAGGCTATACAGGAAGGTTTGGCCTATCCCCCTTTCCAAAACGCTTGCCCTCGTCATTTAAAAAAATTATAATTAAGAGCCACCAAAAAGCCTATCAATTGTTTCTATAAATAGTAGTTCTACAATTGATTTACTTTCTCAAWTACAGGTTAATTGTTTAGAATTAAGGGAACGGGCTGAGTCTCCTTATGTTAAAATGTTCACAGATTGGCTGATGATGCACTGAGCATACACACACACACCACAGACACACACAAACACTCAGTCACTCCCGGGCAGCGTTACAGATTGTTGAGACATGGGCCTGTAAACAGGCGTCCGAGTGGCATCATCTATCATGGCACGGTCGGTTAACTCGCCATCATGTTATTTTCTGCTTGCCGAGCCCTAACACGCCAAAGGTTGCCCGCTGCCTTCGCGGCACAGCGCCGAAGGGTGGAAGCGCGGTAATGAATGCTCAGCGGAGCGAGCGCTCTGTTTCTGCAGGAGGGCCCTGGTAATTTGTTTATCTGTCTAAAGATTATGCAGGCTGAAAATCCACAGTTTTATGCTGCCTTTGTAAATTATCAAGTCTGTATGTGATGAATGTATCCAGGGCTGCGGGAGGCAGCAACTCAGGCATTTGGCAGGCGGTTGGGGAAAGTGCTAGAGCGTGGCCCCTCAGAGAGTCGGAGTGAGGTACCCCACCGCGAGGTGCACGCCAGCGCACCGGTGACCTTAGACTAGCAGGATAGGTTTGAAGTTAATTTGGATTTAAGTTTATGGCCCATTCTGAAGCTACTCTTGTGTTTCTTCTCAAGTGGCGGTGTTATTCACCTAATCACAGCTGACCGCTCTGACTATTTAAAAAGGATTTAGTTCTACCAGATAAATATGATTTATTATACTCTAGGCCCAAGATGAATGTTTGTGTTTGACACTTCCTTTGTGTGAGATATGGAACATGATTCATTCATATACTGAATCAGTGCATTTGTTTGGGAGGTAAATATGGTCTTGACACAGTTCATGTCTACTCACTATATTCAATCTTCAAAGAACTGGTGCAATATTGAGTTTTAAAGGTGTATTTAACACCATTTAAACCCTGTTGTTAGTTATAAAGAAGGCATATGCATTCAGGGGTAGGCTAGTACTTTAGGACCAGATTTACTTATAGCTCACGAAATGTCTAAGATAATAAGATTCATCTAATAACATTGTTCAATTTTAACTAAATAAACAAATGTTTACCTCAAAATGGCAACGAATACAATTATTTAGCACTCTGGTAGGAATATTTTCTCTCTCAATTATGTTTGTTATTGTTTGTTTACATGTTTATACCTCTCTGTATTCAGCGTTGTGTTAATGTGTTGCATTTTTTTCTCAGCCTGAAAATGAGGAGAAATACTTGGTCTACGACAATATAGGGCCCAACGTCTGCATGGGGGACCACAAGGTAACATCACAGGCCTAGCCCACTTCTGGGTTGTATTGTGTTGTGCCTGTTTGCGGTTGTGTGTCTGTCTGTCTGTATGTGTGATATGGCTGTGTGAGATCAAGTACATTATTTAATCATGTTCTATTGTTTCAATTGAAAACTAAAAGTTTGCACTATTGAAATGTGGGCTTTCCAGTCATTTTCAATGAATGCTATTCTGTATTGTCTTTGATTTTGAAGAATATGACTTGTAAATTAGATTAGTACGACTACCTTACCTTATCATAACCAAAAACTAGTACTCCATTGACCTATTACTGCAATTGCTTATGAACATATTCTGCATGTGTCTCTAGTGAAACGAAAAGTCGGCTGTGAACAGTCATGTTGTGATCAGAGGTTCTTTTGTCATGCTGACTTTATAGACAGTATTTAACGCAGTCCGTCCAGTCTGCAATGTTAGGCAGTGGCTGTTAAGCTGACAGAGAGAGAGRGAGGCGCCTTAAAGCTGAAGTCCTCAGTCTTTCATCATTACATACTGTGGACTGGACAGTAGTGTGTGTGTGAGGTGACCGGGGCAGTGAAACAGACTCCACCAGACCTAGGCCAAGAACCACACGCACCCGCTAAAATCACATTCTGCTATGTTTAAAAAATGTCCAATGTAGTTAGCGTGCAGGAGGAAATATGTGCACCCCTGGTATGCGAGTTTAGGCTATGTGTAATGGATGGTTGTGTGTGTGTGTGTGAGAGAGAGAGAGAGAGAGAGAGAGAGAGAGAGAGAGAGAGGGAGAAAATGGGCTTTAAACTTATATTGGCCCCCTTGCCTTTGGCCCTTCCAGTCAGGGCAGGACTGTTGCTAACTGTCTTATTTGTCTTTCTTTGTCCGTCTGTCTGGCAGCCTGTCTACCTGTCGTTTCGATTAACAGCCGGGGCAGGTAAACCTAATGCAAATAAGCACAAGTGTTGTAACGTGCAGTGATGTCGTGGTAAATATTTTTCTTTATTATTATGAATAAATGTTTGTAATTATTGCTTTTTACTGTTATTATTATTATTAATAATAATATATTTATTATTATGCTTTCACTTCCTTTATCTTTTGCATTTTTTTCCCTTTGTATAACACATGGGCCTGATGCTGATGCAGTATTCTCATGTGTGTGTGTGTGTGTGTGTGTGTATGTGTGTGTGTGTTGTGTGTGTGTGTGTGTGTGTGTGTGTGTGTGTGTGTGTGTGGTGTGTGTGGTGTGTGTGTGTGTGTGTGTGTGTGTGTGTGTGTGTGTGTGTGTGTGTGTTGTGGTGTGTGTGTGTGTGTGCGCGTGTGCGCGTGTGTTTTCTTTATTTTGTCAGGGAAGTGGTGCCAAAGGGTGGAGAAGATCTCTGCCTGAAGCGCCTCTGTGATAAGAACCAAGAGTTGGACACCAACACACACACAAACACACACACGGAAGACCCTATACAGACTGTTCAGCCGTGCTGACCAGTTGCAGTCGTTCTAACACTTCATCCATACAAGCTGTTGTTTTTCCACACAACACGTCAGTATCTGGACTACCCACCCGAGAGACGTTTGAGATAAGACACACCTCACTGACCTTACCATTGCTACGCACCCCATTCCCCCAGAAAAAGGAAAAAACTATTTTACAGCCTTGTTGCCAAAACTCTAGTAGAAATCAGTCTTAACTACATTATTTTAGATACCATACTTGCAATTGTAGGTATGTCTCTATGTATAGAAGCTACTTCCATACGGTATGTAAGATGTTTTTAAAAAGTGCAATGCAAAAAAAGTTGTATATCTATATTGTTAGGTTTATTTGTACATTGGACAGTATAACAGAGTTGTTGATGGTTTTAGTGCCATTGTCTCTCTTCTGACCAAACTTTGTGGTCCCACTGTTTAGAATAGATACATATTTTCGGTTAATTTCAAATACTTTTGAATTTTTTTTATTTTGTCTTTGCTGACTTGTGTGCCTAACACACTGCCATGCCTCACACATCAGCTGAATCTCATTTTATATACTGTACTTTTTAAAGAGAGAATTTATCATTCTTAACAAAATTGTTATGAAGTATATGGAGACAATATGGCTGCTTGGGTGCTCCATCAGCCATGACCTTTGAATCTATCATTACAAGTGAGCAAAAAACACTTTTTAGCCAACATGATTCATACAGTATAGTGTATCCAATGATGTTTTAAGCAGTGCCATAGACCATGCAAGTATATAAGATTGTTTCATATATAGCACTCATATTATTATTATTCTTATTCTAACTTATTTCAATGTAATGATATTATGGTTCTGAATGTGATGTTTTTAGATAGGCTTTGGTATTCTTTAAAAAAAATGTAAAGGTGTTTTTTTTTTTTTTACTGCGTTATGGTGCCAAGTATACACATAATGAAGTGTGGAAAGTCAACATAAAATACACCAGTCCAACTGATAGATAAAGGCCTTGATTATACATTGTAAAAAAACAAACAAAAAAACGCTAAAGGCAGGAAAGACTTCGAAGAATTGCTTTTTAATTTTGTATGTAGCCTTCAACAGCCTTCATTGCTATGTTGCAAATAATTTCCTCTCATCGCTCGTTAGAGCATTAAACAGCAATTAGGGGAGGCTGTTGATGAAAAGCGAACGTTTCCTGTTATTGATTTAATTTACTACACTACAGAGCTCAGACTGTGTGAAGCCGTTAGATTGCTCCTTGAGTTTTCCATCTAAATCACCGCAAGTTGAAATGATTTTGTGCCTGCTGCAGACTTCATGTTGTCTTGACAGTGTGATTTGGTTCGTGGGTAAAACTGCTTGTTTTTCCCGCTGGTCACGTGTTAAGAGAAGCGGCAGTTTGTTCACTCCTTTCAGCAGATAGAGATTATATTCTAGTGTTGATTATGCGGTTCTCAAGCAATAAAACCATTAGAACTAAATGGRTGTTTTGTCATTATTCCACCGCATCTATCACTTCAGCATTGCATCTGTACCACACAACAAGATGCTATTGACAACRCCTACTTATTTGTGGATCTTGATCAATTTGCATGCATGGCCAGTAAACACAACCCTACTGAAGCTATGTGCACAAGAAGATTAAAGTTCAAAAATGAATATATCCAAAGATGTTCCTGCTTCCATGATAAAGTTCGTGGTATCACATCAAGTTAAACCATGCAGCCTAAAGTATCAACGCTGGTAATTACTCGGATATCGGCATACCCTATGATTATTGCAGATAGCTTGGCCCTGTAGCAGAGCAACAGAAAACGATGGGTGAAAAGTGGCCAAATTCTGTTTTCAAGTTAGAAGCAGCACAGTCATGTGATAACTCCAAGAAATGTAATAGAGCAATAATGAAACGTGTATCGAAATACATACAAAATGCAATATGTAGTTAAATGGATTATAGCGCTATGGAAAATGATATTTGTTCCAAAAATGCAGGTTATTAACGAGGGCTTTAATTAGCCTATAGAATAGTAATTATCCTATTGCGCTTTAAGCCTGAATAAATGTATGATGGCCCAATATTTAATAACACCTACACATCAGAGGTGTTAGGTCAACAACAAACAAAAATCTAAACTGTTCTGAAATGTGTGAAGTCTAAAATACTTAGTCGAGATATGCTAGTCTACACACTCACACTCTTCTTCAAACTATTATATCCACATTAAAGTGCAAACAATAAATTGSCCTAAGCTATATAGGTTGTAATTTGGGGTTGTGACGCAAACTTATCTAAGTTAACCTAAGCAACACCCCATTCCAGTTACCATTTTATATACGGCTTTGTAAATCTAAACATTTTCATTTTTGGAACATAGAGCAAATTATAATAATATTTTAYATGTAGCCTATATTTATGAAATTCACTAGGCTATGCGTAAATGCATACAGTAGGTCTAGCATTTGTAGGCCTGATCACCACCATCACAACGCCGTTGTTAAAAAAAGTCACATCTTGAAAACAACTAAAGTTTCACAAGACGTAGGCCTATTACGAGTTTAGTATAGTCCTATACGTTCACCAACGCAACTAACATTGAGCTATTCCGACTTGGGCAAGGTTTACAAAAAACAACTAAACAGATTGAAAACATCTTTGATGGTCTTGGATAAAGGAAGAAAACAGATTTCCGATTATTATAATTTACCATACCCGCCTTTTTCAGCAATTGAGTGGGTCCCAATCAATTTTAGACTATTGGTAGGCAGCCTAATTCAATGAAGAGTAATTTCAGTGAAGTGGAACAAAATTCCATATTAAAAACAAACGCTTGTTAAATAATTTATTCATAATACAAAGTTTTTTTTCTTCCATCTTCGCGGAAGCAATAATACTCTCTTATTCCAACAAACGATTATCCAGTTCTCTATTTTTGTTTGATGAGGTGAAACAAATTCCTTCAAATTATAAAATAAAACAGTTTAGATCGTTAAAACAAGCTTTTTACATAATTTACAACGTTTGCATTCATACATTGTGTACCTTGAATTTAGAATGGTAAAGGTGGAGAGATGGGCGACATTATTCTGCAATATATAACAAAATTAAGCTATAATATTGAGAAGGTATATGCTTATCAGGATTTGCGGGAAAAGCCTGCCATTTCTTGTTTACATTGGTTTAATAACATAACTTACTCAGTAAAAAATATATACATCTCACATTTTCGTCTGTACAACATAAATCATTCATACCACCCACCAGCGCCCTTTCTCTCCTTTTGAACAATTTATACCCTGGTTAAATTAGCTTTAGAAGCATCATGGAGTGTTTGAGTCTTTTCTCGACAAGTTCTCAATGTCATCACAAGGTGTCCGAGCTATTGCTGCATGGACTGATCAGGGAAAGGTTTGTAGCCTTGTGCTTTTTCAGAAGTCTCGTGATTTTTTCGTCATCTGAATTTGGGTCCAGAGGTTTGTTGTACTCATCATCGTCCTCATTGTCCGAGCTTTCCTTCATCTTCTCAGTTTCAGAGTCATGTTTCTTTTTGGCTGTTGCCATTTCTGCTGCGTGTCTCTTCCGCCATTTGGTTCTCCTGTTTTGAAACCATACCTATTGGGAGAAGGAATAACATACAATTAGCCACTTAATACATACAATAATAAATRAGCTGTTCTTGGTAGTATAGGTAGAAATTATTATTCCAATATAAAACTCATTATCTGAGTCGGAGCCAAGAAAATACCTTGCTAAACATGAAGTTAGCCAACTAATAGCTCCAATTGCATAATAATGACAACATAATAACAACATAGGCTAATACCAATAATGTTAACCATATTGCCAATAATAATATTAATAGGCCTACTAATAATAAGCCTGTTAAACATAACTTATAATAAAGCATACTACACACAGAAGAGCCAAATATGCCAATATTAATTTTAAGACAATCATCTATAAATAATGGCTTCATTACATTTTAATTCATGTCAAAAGATAACTCAAGTAATGATAGTTACCTTGACTTGACTTTCAGTCATTCCCAAAGAGTAAGCCAGTCGAGCTCTTTCTGGGCCAGCAAGGTATTTCGTCTGTTCAAAGGTTTTCTCCAATGCAAAAATTTGCTGTCCAGAAAAAGTTGGCCTGGAGTGTTTTTTCTTGCCATCCTTGTCGAGCATCATGTTTGCTTGAGCTACAAAAAAGATTGAAGAGTCTAGTCAAAAATATGTAAACACAACAGTGATTAGTATTTCAACATCAGTAGTAAACAGTTCTCACGATTTCACTCCTGGAGTGAGACTTTTTGTGTTGACTAACATAGCTACTAGGCTTGCACATGAATTAAAACACTGAATATAAAAAGCAACCAATATAAATGGAAAGCCCATCGAATAATTATGTATAGGTCGTTAATATAAGTTAAGTTATTAAAAGTCATTTACAAGAAGCAGCACAAAATAAGCTACCCAACAAATTCAACAGATGTCTGCATTAAAAAAGTGAAACATTGTTGAGCAGCCTACAGAATGTAATTGTTTTTCTATAACTGCATTTCTATAACATTTTGCACTCGACACAGCGAACTTACTAGGACAGGGCACTCGAGGATCCCTCCAAGGGGAGCTCTGCATCACTCCAGGCCAGAATATGGGTGCTCTCCCCGGGAGCTCCGTCAGGGGCTTCGGATACCGAGAAACGGCCGCTGGGTTAAAGTACATTCCTGCGGTGGTGGCCAAGCCGTTTATCCTTGGAAAGCCCGAGAGCAGCTGTCCAGCTGAGTTGATAGGTCTACCCAAGATATCGCTAATTCCATGTGGTGTCCCCAGGGCAAGCTGTGAGTTCAAATGAGTAAGAGAATGCGCCTTGAAGCCCGCRTGATTCTGCAAAGTGTAGGGAAATAAAGACGTCTTCATCTCGGTCATGTTGTGCAATGCTGCCAGCGGCGTACTGCCTAGGACGAAAGCACTCTGCCGGTTAGCATCCATCTGCCCAACAGCTAACATTGGAGAGCATGAACCACCAAATTCGCTCGAGTAAAAATAACAATAAACCGAGGAAAGGAATATAAAGGTGCTGAACTGGTTGATAAGCAGAGGCCACTACAGGTGYTTCAGACGTATATCCYGGATACCGCAGCYACTGAAGGTTGAAACTTCCGAAAACAAAAACACTTATTTAGGAGAGAARTTCTCTTGCGTTGTCGGGCAATAGTTTGATCGAAAATGTCTCTCCAATTCAGACTGTCAATTGTGAGTTTGCCGCATGCGTCCACAACGAGAATCTACTCGGAAGTTAGAGGATCTTTTTGTGGTTTTGATGGTGACCATAAGGGTCGGCTTTCTTCGTAAATTGAGTCGAGCTATGGTGTGAGTGAAGCGGGATGCACAGATAACGGCGCAGCCACCTGCATACGCATTTTCCCCATTGGATAATGTTGAGTGAGAGCGCTCTCTGATTGGAGGGAACACACTCGGCTACTTTTCATGTGCGCCACTTGGACATAGCCACACTATTAATAAGTTTAATATATTACTGTACTATTAATGATGCATCGTACTGTAGAAATAATTGYTTCAAGATTTGACTGAAATGATACATTTACATTATGACCCATTACCGATGACAATGTAAGTAGGCTACATCATTAAACTCAATACAATTATGCTGCAGGGCCTACTGATTTCATTGTTACCAGTGATTTGAAGGAGGTTGAAGATAAGATTACACGYATTTCTAGAAGACACATCCAGTAGCTTATTAATTGAAAAGTATGCTTTATGTGTAGGCTATGTGTTGTTGATGCGTAATAAGGATACAGTGTACGCTTTATGTGTAGGGTGTGTGTTGTGGATGTATAACAAGCATGTAGACTAGGCATACTTAACTAAAGTTAGCCTTTTAGAAAATTATCAAATCTATTTCAGAGCATGATAAAATAACTGACCACAATAATTGATATTTTTCTGATGCCATAACGGATTCATTGGGGTGCATAGTTGTGGGGTTATCTTGAAATGTTCGGTTAATGCTGTAAAAAAAAAAAAAAGATTTAAAAAATATACATTCGTTTAAAACTAAATCAAATCCAAATCAAATTTATTTATATAGCTCTTCTTCCATCAGCTGATATCTCAAAGTGCTGTACAGAAAAACGACCCTTATCTTTGTTTCATGTGGTACAGTAAATAATTTTTCCCCCCCAGTGTGCGGGTCTAGATAAACTCATAGATAGGCTAAGTGAGTCTTAACGATGGTATCACTTGGCCTWCACAATAGAAAATTAGATCAGCGATTGTATCTTTATCACGGTCACTGGTCAGATACACAGATGCATCATATTTGCCTGGTAGCCTATATATGTCAAAAACTGACAACTAAACAGTGTAACAAACGTAGACCTAATGTGACCTTTTTCATTACTCAAATTATCATTGTTGTTTTTTCATTATTTTCATCATGAGATGTGACCTGGACTGAAAAAAAGCGCGTGGCTCAAGACGTCATCAAGTTGAGTGCCGCTTCAAGCCACGGCGCTAATATTTTATGGAGACGTGAAATGTTGTTAGAGTGAAATATGGCCACCTTAGCATTAGAAAGGCTTCAGCGAATCTACCTWGGACATTTAATAGCAGAGTGAAGAACGCTTATTCTAAGGGTTTGGAAAAGTAAAGGTTTTCCAATTTTCCACTGCATTTCTTTATTTAGATGAGAATTACACATTTCAACAGGCCTATCTATAAATTRTATAGGGGAAAAGAGATAAAAGGAGACTACAGTTTGTGACCTTTTTCAAACGTGTTAAAAACATGAATAATACAACAATTAGGTTTCAGATATTTKTTTTTTCATTGTCATTATTTTAGGCCATATTGGATAATATAACGTTATTGACAATATATTATTTAACTGTTTAACCGGACATAACTGGTGATGAAAACAATATTTATCTGGCATTCATTTTCACCGTCACAGGAAAGTTCAATACACCAGTCACTGTTTGTCTATTAGTAAACAAGAACAAACAATCAATCAGAAAAAAACGTAAATTTCTCCTGCAACCACTGAATAACTGAAATCGCACAGAGAATAATGTAAGAAAAACGAATTATCGTCATTTAACTTATAGTTATTTTTTTCTGTGTAGTTTTTACCAAATAACTTTTTGGAATGCATTCTCCAGGCCAACTTTTCTGTTACTGGTGTACGTCTGTAATTAGCAGCACCGCCGATTTAAAATCTGCTCTAGCYATATCTTTACTTTAACATAAACATATTTTCACTAATTACAGGAGACCTTTATTATGGAGATTTATTATAGGCTAAACGTTTATATGATGTTTCATAATTTATAGACAAAGTCTTCCACCTTATTAATAATAAAATAACATTCAGGGATTTTATTTATATCACCCTGTAAACGTATTCATTTGTTATTATTGTACGTATTAATATTACAATTATTACAAGCAGGGTATTCGAAATATCGAAATATATTTTAATTATTTTAATTATAATTATCATTACTATTATTATTATCATCATAATCAATATAAGTAATTKACTGTTGTTTGCAGCGGCAAGGGTAACCTGTATGCAATAAGCAAGTGTGCTTAATCACTGCCAATCACCTTGCATGTAAAAAAAATAAAAATAGACATTAAAATAATTACAATTATAATTAAACGTTGGCTAATGTATGACTTAATTGTTATAATTGTTTGATATCTCATGGGTGAATTAAATTATTGATACAAATCTGTGGGGGAAAAACTAGTCAACTATAACGTTGACGTAAACGTAGTCAACTATAACATTGATGTAAACCATTTGACACAAAATTTCAGCGGCACGATTCCCAGATTATAGTTTCGAAGAGCCCTCTAGTGGCGTCAAAAAGAGTTGTTTACTTTATCATTTCCCATTTGCTAAACATAGGTAAGTAGGCTAGAATGAAAAATAGGCCTAGGTGACCGACCAACCAACCACTAAACGCAGAACACACACTTTGCGCTAGGCATGAACGTGTGTTGAGTGATTTACAAGTGTTGTTTCGAGTGACAAAATGTCACTCCTATACAATCCTGTGCAACACAAAGCATCCATCAGTATATTCTGCATTCATTGGAGAAACTGTCTGTTCCTCGTCAAAGACCCCGCAGTTTATTTCAATCACCTTTTCTATTCAGTTACCTGTAATTAGATAGTTACTTGGTGAGCAGTTAATGGTTTGATTAGTTGTTTTTTGGTTGTTATATTTAATCAATAAGGCCCGAGGGTGTGGTATATAACCAACATACCATGGCTTTGGGCTGTTCTGTGTCATATCCAACACCTGGTGTATTAATTGATAATCATTGATAATCATTGTTATCTGATTATTGTTTTAGTAGGCTAATATTAACTGAGTTAGGCTGCACTTTAAGCCTACTAAGTTCAAATCCAAAATAGAGAATAGGCCTGGGTATTATTTATCTTTGATATTGAACTGATCATTAATTAAAGGATGTTCATGTATATAGTTTTAATCATCTTAATGATGATGCAGTAGACCTGCTATTTGTGGTAGGTCTATAAAATGTTCTTGTTAATGGAAAATCACCTGAACTTCCATTGCATAAAAAATTGTTTTATTAGTGATAGTCCACCAACCTTTTTTGAGGTTGATGTGGGTCATGTGATCTAAAAATTATGTATAGGCCTATACTATTTTCCATAGACAGCTAGATTATTTGCTCAGTCTACAGTGCACGTATGTACAGTGCATTCAGAAATTATTCATACCCCTTGACTTAATTCACATTTGTTATGTTACAGCCTGAATTCAAAATTGATTTTTTTTAAATGTCCTCACCCATTTACAAGCAAAACCACATAATGACAAAGTGATAACATGTTTTTAGACACATTTAAAAATGTATTGAACATGAAATACAGAAATATCTAATTGACTTAAGTATTCACACCCCTGAGTCAATACATGTTAAAATCACCTTTGGCAACAAATACAGTTATGAATCTTTCTGGGTAAATATCTAAGAGCTTTGTACATCTGGATTATACAATATTTGCACATCATTTTTTTAAATTCTTCAAACTGGGAAGTTGGTTGTTGATCATTGCTAGACAGCCATTTTCATGTCTTGCCATAGATTTTCAAGCCAATTGAAAATGGCCACTTAGGAGCATTTCATGTCCTCTTGGTAAGCTATTGTCCTGCTGAAAGGTGTATTTGTCTCCCAGTATCTGTTGAAAAGCAGATTGAAGCAGATTTTCCTCTGTAATTTTGCCTGTGCTTAGCTCTATTCTGTTTATATTTATCTGTTGTCCCCAAAAAACTCCCTAGTCCTTGCCAATGACAAGCATACCCATACAATGATGCAGCCACCACCTTGCTTAAAAATATGAAGAGTGGTACTCAGTGATGTGTTGTTGGATTTGCCCCAAACATAACGCTTTGTATTCAGGACATAAAGTACATTTCTTTGCCACATTTTTAGCAGTTTTACTTTAGTGCATTATTGCAAACAGGATGCATGTTTTTTCACTGCTCGTCTGAGGGACCTTACAGATAATTGTATGTGTGGGGTACAGATATGATGTAGTCATTCAAAAATCATGTTAAACAACGTGAGTCCGTGCAACTTATTATGTGACTTGTTAAGCAAATGTTTACTCCTGGACTTATTTTGGCATCCCATAACAAAGGGGTTGAATACTTATTGACTTAAGACACTTCAGATTTTCATAATTTTTTCATACTTTCTGAAGACACGGTAGGGACAATGTACACTTTTCCCAGAAGCGTCTCATTAAAGTGTGTCTCACCTTACTCTACTGTCACTATCATCTCTCTTAAGCATGAAACACACCAATAATCGCACTTCCGATATGTACTCAATACAGTGGGAGGCCATTCCTTCTCTTGCCAGAACAAAAGCAATACCTGCTGCGTGCCGACCCGGTAGCGACAAATCTACTCATTCTATTTGTACAATAGCAATGCTCGTCAGTACATCCATGGATGAGCCAGTCACACTTCATATGCAATGTAGGCTATGGGATGGTAGCTAGCCAAGTGCACAGACGCAATGCACACAACGCTAAATACTTCCTCTAAGCTAGCTAACCCCTGTAGCTAGTATTGACATAATTAAATCACAATGGATTAGCTAGTTTCCATGAAACAGCTGCCTGAGTTAACTGCTGGGTTAGTGCAGGGACCTTAGCTAGCTAGCTACGTTGTGCTAGGTTAGCTAATATGCTGACGTTAGCTAGCTAGCTAAACATTTTTCTATGGACTGGCACTGGCAGTATGGGATTATGGAGAGTGAATTAAATTGTTTCTTCATCCTCTTGCTAGGTAGTTATCTAGCTGTGGCCATCTGGCTAGTTATTATCAACAAGGGCTTTATACAAAATAGCAACATTAGAGCAGATAGCTTGGAATCTATACCATAAGCAATACGCATGGATATGCTTTGCCAAACAACGCTACTGCCACCTTTTGGTTTGGAGAATTTTATTTATTTATTAATTTATTAATTTATTTTAATTTTATCCCATTTTCTACCCAATTTTCGTGGTATCCAATCGCTAGTAATTACTATCTTGTCTCATCGCTACAACTCCCGTACGGGCTCGGGAGAGACGAAGGTCGAAAGCCATGCGTCCTCCGAAGCACCACCCAACCAAGCCGCACTGCTTCTTAACACAGCGCGCCTCCAACCCGGAAGCCAGCCGCACCAATGTGTTGGAGGAAACACCGTGTACCTGGCCCCCTTGGTTAGCGCGCACTGCGCCCGGCCCGCCACAGGAGTCGCTGGAGCGCGATGAGACAAGGATATCCCTACCGGCCAAACCCTCCCTAACCCGGACGACGCTATGCCAATTGTGCGTCGCCCCACGGACCTCCCGGTCGCGGCCGGCTGCGACAGAGCCTGGGCGCAAACCCAGAGACTCTGGTGGCGCAGCTAGCACTGCGATGCAGTGCCCTAGACCACTGCGCCACCCGGGAGGCCCGGTTTGGAGTATTTTAAGAGGGATGAGTGGCTGATGACTTTCAGGGTCTTTGCTGTGTGAACACAAAATAAATTGACTGCCTACACTCTGTTCAGAGTAGCTAAGCACTGTAAACTTTTACAATCCTACTGGTGTTTGAGCTTTAACAAGTTTTTATGGTTATAGACCCCTGTGTTTGCAAACATTGCTGCACGAGGGTTAAATTTGGTTGCAGAACATTTACATGTTGCTTATGAGTGCATTTTAACTATTTTTGGATTATAATTCAATTTTAAGGCTCATATGAATGTCCTACTTATGAAGGAATGTCCTACATCGCATATCAACTGCATTGTACTTAAAAAACACGAACTTAAACCAGTAAAATGGCTATTTGGCTAGCTTTGCATCCAGCCTATGTCAATAAGTATTAGCATTCTAGCTAACTGCTGCATCCAAAATAGATCATTTGCGAAGATCATAACCAAATATAATCTAAGCGACAGTTCAATCAATAATCAAAACATTATAAGCATATGAGAATCCCTCAAAGTTTTTTTGTTTAGAAGTAAGTAATAAATCTGGGCTATGTTGAATGGGCGCAAATGGTGATGGATTTCTTTTTGCATCCAGAGGTCACATGCGTTCATGCGTGATGTCAGTTTGTCATGTATTGAAAAGGAGCCAATATTGCTAATATAGCTGCTAAAATTGGGAGTTGGCCTGTTCATCAAAATACAGCTCATGGTCTGTAATGCGTAAGTTGAGGGAGATCAGGGTCTCGATTCAATCCCTATCACCGAAGTTCAGCACAATAGTGTGACTGAAATGTAAAGGTATTTTCCAATTGAGCCGACATATGCAGCGTTTGCCATGGATGCAGTCGCCATCAATACAGGAACATTGCCTCAATCATGCACTATAGCGCTGAACTTCTGCGATAGGATTGAATCAAACCCCCTGGCTAGAATCAAGGGCGTAACTTTGTGTTGGATATTGGGGGATGGGGGGGGGTTGATTTCTCCCACCGGAGCGGCATCTGTTGTCAAACTGGGAAAGCTGTTCTGACTCTGTGGCCTACCCTCTACTTGGTGGCGGCCCGTCAGGAAGTCCAGGATCCATTTGCAGTGGGAGGTGTTTAGTCCCAAGGTCCCAAGGTGTTGAATGCTGAGCTGTAGTCAATGAACAACATTCTCACGTAGGTGTTCCTCTTGTCTAGGTGAGAAAGGGCAGTGTGGAGTGCAATAGAGATTGCGCTCATCTGTGGATCAGTTGGAGTGTGTCTTTGTGAATGTTAACCTGTTTAAAGGTTTACTCACATTGTCTATGGAGAGCGTGATCAACAGATGTCCGGAACAGCTGGTGCTCTTCATGCATGGTTCAGTGTTGCTTGCCTCGAAGCGAGCATAAAAGCCATTTATCTCTCTGGTAGGCTCGCGTCACTGGGCAGCTCGTGGATGGGTTTCCCTTTGCAATCCATGATAGTTTGCAAGCCCTGCCCCATCTGATGAGTGTCAAAGCTGGTGCAGTATGATACGATCTTAGTCCAGTATTGATACGCCTGTTTTACGGTTCATCGGAGGGCATAGCAAGATTTCTTATACACGTCCGGATTAGTGACCTGCTCCTTGAATGCGTCAGCACTAGCTTTTAGCTAAGTGCGGATGTTGCCTGTAATCCATGGCTTCTGGTTAGGATGTACAGTTGAAGTCGGAAGTTTACATACACTTAGGTTGGAGTCATTAAAACTCGTTTTTCAACCACTCCACAAATTTCTTGTTAACAAACTATAGTTTTGGCAAGTCGGTGAGGACATCTACTTTGTGCATGACACAAATAATTTTCCAACAATTGTTTAAAGATAGATTATTTCAGTTATTATTCACTGTATCACAATTCCAGTGGGTCAGCAGTTTACATACACCAAGTTGACTGTGCCTTGAAACAGCTTGGAAAATTCCAGAAAATCACGTGATGGCTTTAGAAGCTTCTGATAGCCTAAAAGACATAATTTGAGTCAATTGGAGGTGTACCCGTGGATTTATTTCAAGGCCTACCTTCAAACTCAGTGCCTCTTTGTTGACATCATGGGAAAATCAAAATAAATAAGCCAAGACCACAGAAAATAATTGTAGACCTCCACAGTTTGGTTCATCCTTGGAGCATTTCCAAATGCCTGAAGGTACCACGTTCATCTGTACACACAATAGTACGCAAGTATAAACACCATGGGACCACACAGCCATCATACCGCTCAGAAAGGACACGCATTCTGTCTCCTAGAGATGAAAGTACTTTGGTGGCGAAAGTGCAAATCAATGCCAGGACAACAGCAAAGGACCTTGTGAAGATGCTGGAGGAAACAGGTACAAGAGTATCTATATCCACAGTAAACAAGTCCTATATCGACATAACCTGAAAGGCCGCTCAGCAAAGAAGAAGCCACTGCTCCAAAACCGCCATAAAAAAGCCAGACTACGGTTTGCAACTGCACATGGGACAAATATCGTACTTTTTGGAGAAATGTCCTCTGGTCTGATGAAACAAAAATAGAAGTGTTTGGCCATAATGACCATCGTTATATTGGAGGAAAAAGGGGGTGGCTTGCAAGCTGAAGAACATCATCCAACTGTGAAGCACGGGGTGGCAGCATCATTTTGTGGGTGTGCTTTGCTGCAGGAGGGACTGGTGCACTTCACAAAATAAATGAAATCATGAGGGAGGAAAATTATGTGGATATATTGAAGCAACATCTCAAGACATCAGTCAGGAAGTTAAAGCTTGGTTGCAAATGGGTCTTCCAAATGGACAATGACCCCAAGCATACTTCCAAAGTTGTGGCAAAATGGCTTAATAAGGCTAGGGGCGGAATTTTCACGTCCGGATGAAAAGCGTGCCCAAAGTAAACTGCCAGCTACTCAGCCCAGAAGCTAGGATATGCATATCATTAGTAGATATGGATAGAAAACACTCTGAAGTTTCTAAAACTGTTTGAATGATGTCTGTGAGTATAACATAACCTATATGGCAGACAAAACCCCGAGGACAAACCATCCAGGAATTTCTTTTGAGGTCACTCTCTTTTCATTTGTTTTCAATGAGAATCTAGAATTCCAAGGCAGTTGCTTGCAGTTCCTATCGCTTCCACTGGATGTCAATAGTCCTTAGAATTTGGTTGATGTTTTTCCTTTGTGTAATGAAGAAGTAGCCCTGTTCAGAACGAGGGTCGAGTGAAGTGTACTGTATGATAGAGGCGCGTGACCTGAAAAGCACGCTCCACTTTGTTTTCAATACAAAGCACGCTCCACTTGTATTGAACACAGATCATCCCGTCTTAAATTGTATCGATTATTTACGTAAAAAAATACCTAAAGTTTTATTAGGAAAGTTGTTTGAAATGTTTGGACAAAGATTACAGCTAATTTATGAGATATTTTGTAGTCATGTTGCGCGAGTTTGAACAGGTGTTTTTCTGGATCAAACGCGCCAAATAAATTGACATTTTGGACACATAACGACGGAATTAATCGAACAAAAGGACCATTTGGGATGTTTATGGGACATATTGGAGTGCCAACAGAAGAAGCTCGTCAAAGGTAAGGCATGAATTATATCTTTATTTCTGAGTTTCGTGTCGCGCCTGGCGGGTTGAATTATGATTGTCTGTCTTTGTTTGATGGGGTGCTGTCCTCAGATAATAGCATGGTTTGCTTTCGCCGCAAAGCCTTTTTGAAATCTGACACGTTGGCTGGATTAACAACAAGTGTAGCTTTAATTTGGTGTATTGCATGTGATTTAATTTAATTTGAATTTTGGCTCTCTGCCATTTCACCAGATGTTGTCAAATCGATCCCGCTAAAGGGATTTGATCCATAAGAAGTTGTTAGTTGTTAAGGACAACAAAATCAAGGTTTGGAGTGGCCATCACAAAGCCCTGACCTCAATCCATATAGAAAATTTGTGGGCAGAACTGAAAAAGCGTGTGCGACAGGAGGGCTGCAAGCCTGACTCAGTTACACCAGCTCTGTCAGGAGGAATAGGCCTAAATTCACCCAACTTATTGTGGGAAGCTTGTGGAAGTCTACCCGAAACAATTGACCCAGTTAAACAATTTAAAGGCAACGCTACCAAATACTAATTGAGTGTATGTAAACTTCTGACCCACTGGGAATGTGATGAAAGAAATAAAAGCTGAAGTCAATCATTCTCTCTACTATTATTCTGACATTTCACATTCTTAAAATAAAGTGGTGATCCTAATTGACCTTAGACAGGGCATTTTTACTAGGATTAAATGTCAGGAATTGTGAAAAACTGAGTTTAACTGTGTTTGGCTAAGGTGTATGTAAACTTCCGACTTCAACTGTACATACGGTCACTGTGGGGGAAGTGGTCGATGCACTTATTAATGAAGCCGGTGACTGATGTGGTAAACTCCTCAATACCATCGGATGAGTCTCTAAATATATTCCAGTCTGTGCTAGCGAAACTGTCCTGTAGCTTAGCATCAGATTCATCGTACCACTTCCATATTGAGCGCTTCATCGGTACTTCCTGTTTGAGTTTTAGCTTGTAAGCAGGAATCAGGAGGATAGAGTTACAGTCAGATTTGCCAAATGGAGGGTCAGGGAGAGCTTTGTATGCGTTTCTGTGTGTGGAGTAGAGGTGATCTAGAGGGTATCGCCTCTAGGTTGTACAGGTCAAATGCTGGTAGAAATGAGGTAAGACGGATTTCAGATACCCTGCATTAAAATCACCGGCCACTAGGAGTGCCGTCTCTGGATGAGCATTTTCTTGTCTGCTTATGGCCCTATACAGCTATTTGAGTGCTCCAGATACTGTGCTAGCTTTTTACACAATAGTATCTAATCACCAATAGTTTTCTAGTTACACAACATAGCATACATTTATGAGATGTTCATGAACTTTTACTCGTTTTAAACTCTCACAACATTTATAAGTATTCAGACCCTTACTTTTTCCACATTTTGTATGGTTACAGCCTAATTCCAAAATGTATTCAATTGTTTGTTTCCCCCTCATTAATCACACAACAATACCCCATAATGACAGGGCAAAAACACGTTTTAGAAATGTTTGTTAATTTATATTTAAAAAAATGAATTTTACATTTGCATAAGTATTCAAACCCTTTAGTCAGTACTTTGTTGAAGCACCAATTACAGCCTCGAGTCTTCTTGGGTATGAGGCTACAAGGTTGGTACAGCTGTATTTGGGGAGTTTCTTCCATTCTTCTCTGCAGATCCTCTCAAGCTCTGTTAGGTTAGATGGGAAGCGTTGCTCCATAGCTATTTTTCAGGTCTCTCCAGATAAGTCCGGGCTCTGGCTGGGCCACTCAAGGACATTCAGAGACTTGTCCTGAAGCCACTCCTGCATGTCTTGGCTGTGTGCTTAGTGTCGTTGTCTTGTTGGGAGGTGAACCTTCACCCAGTCTGAGGTCCTGAGCGCTCTGGAGCAGATTTTCATCAACGATCTCTCTGTACATTGCTCCATTCATCTTTGCCTCGACCGTGACTAGTCTCTCTGTCCCTGCCACAGAAAAACATCCTCACAGCATGATGCTGCCACCACCATGCCTCACTGTATGTTGCCAGGTTTCCTCCAGACGTGACACTTGGCATTCAGGCCAAAGAGTTGAATCTTGGTTTCATCAGACCAGAGAATATTGTTTCTCGTGGTCAGAGTCTTTAGGTGCCTTTTGGCAAACTTCAAGCGGGCTGTCATGTGCCTTTTACTGAGGAGTGGCATCCGTCCGGCCAACTCTACCATTAACTGCCTGATTGGTGGTGCTGCAGAGATGGTTGTCCTTCTGGAAGGTTCGCCCGTCTCCACAGAGGAACTCTAGAGCTCTGTCAGAGTGACCATCGGGTTCTTGGTCACCTCCCTAACCATGGCCCTACTCTCCCGATTGCTCAGTTTGGCCGGGCAACCATCTCTAGGCAGAGTGTTGTTGGTTCCAAACTTCTTCCATGTAAGAATGATGGAGGCCACTGTGTTCTTGGGGACATTCAATGTTTCAGAAATGTTTTGGTACCCTTCCCCAGATCTATGCCTCGACACAATCCCTTGACCTCGTAGCTTGGATTTTGCTCTGACATGCACTGTCAACTGTGGGACCTTATATAGACAGGTGGGTGCCTTTCCATGTCTAATCAATTGATTTTACCACAGGTGGACTCCAATCAAGTTGTAGAAATATCTCAAGGATGGTCAATGGAAACAGGATGTACTCGAGCTCAATTTCGAGTCTCATAGCAAAGGGTCTGAATACTTATGTAAATAAGGTATTTCTGTATTTCATATATATATTCTTGTGGACTTCACCAGATAGATGTTGCTCTTAACTGTGATGATTATAAAACACAAACATATAACATATAAGTTCCACTTTACTGTGCTGCTTTGCAGCCTAGGCTCTATTTAATTTGTTTAATTAGAGTAGACACACGTCTTCTACACCTGCATTGCTTGCTGTTTGGTGTTTTAGGCTGGGTTTCTATACAGCACTTTGTGACATCAGCTGATGTAAGAAGGGTTTCATAAATACATTTGAATTGATGTCTATAATCTTGTGCATATGCGGCTCGTCCATAAGGCTAGTGGAAGCTTTCCCTAAAGTACTGTAACAGTTGAAAGGAAAGGCAGCCTGCGCAATATGGACAGAGTATTGTTGAGTTGCAACTGTCAGTGAAAAGTAGAGAAGCCCTGCCAGTCATGTCGTAATATTTCAAAATGCAATCGCGGGAAACATATTTTGGAAAGCAAATAGCTATTGCTGTAAACAGAAAGCAATGAAAGACACAAAGCTGTCTGTTAGTTATCAAAATGCTCACCTTAATTGAGCCAACAACAGTATAGCTTATTGGCGCTAACTGAGAGAATCAGCCATACCCCCTGAGCATATTCACTCTTCATCATTTCTGGGTCATGTCCAATCAATTCAATTTACCACAGGTGGACTCCAATCAAGTTGTAGAAAATTTCAAAGATTGTCAATGGAAACAGGCTGCACCTGAGCTCAATTTTGAGTCTCATAGTAAAGGGTCTGAATACTTATGTAAATAAGGTATTTCTGTTTTTTATATTTTATTAATTTGTAAGAATTTCTAAAAACCTTTTTTCACTTTGTCATTATTGGGTATTGTGTGTAGATTGATTAAATAAATTAAAATCCTCAGCAATTTTAGAATAAGGCTGTAACGTAACAAAATGTGGAAAAAGTCAAGGGGTCTAAATAATTTATATATTTTACCTCTTGGGGATGTCATTCGAAAACATAATGTTAACTTTCACTGCTATGCAGATGACACACAGCTGTACATTTCAATGAAACATGGTGAAGCCCCAAAATTGCCCTCGCTAGAAGCCTATGTTTCAGACATAAGGAAGTGGATGGCTGAAAACATTCTACTTTTAAACTCGGACAAAACAGAGATGCTTGTTCTAGGTCCCAAGAAACAAAGAGATCTTCTGTTGAATCTGAATCAATTAATCTTGATGGTTGTAAAGTCGTCTCAAATAAAACTGTGAAGGACCTCGGCGTTACTCTGGACCCTGATCTCTCTGTTGACGAACATATCAGACTGTTTCAAGGACAGCTTTTTTCCATCTAAGTAACATTGCAAAAATCAGGAAACTTTCTGTCCAAAAATGATGCAGAAAAATTAATCCATGCTTTTGTTACTTCTAGGTAAGACTACTGCAAAGCTCTACTTTCCGCTACCGGATAAAGCACTAAATAAACTTCAGTTACTGCTAGAATCCTGACTAGAACCCCAAAAATGTGATCATATTACTCCAGTGCTAGTCTCCCTACACTGGCTTCCTGTTAAGGTAAGGGCTGATTTCAAGGTTTTAATGCTAACCTACAAAGCATTCCATGGGCTTGTTCCTACCTATTCTTTCCGATTTGCGTCCTGCCGTACATACCTACACGTACGCTACGGTCACAAGACGCAGGCCTCCTTATTGTCCTCAGAATTTCTAAGCAAACGGCTAGAGGAAGGGCTTTCTCCTATAGAGCTCAATTTTTATGGAATGTCTGCCTACTCATTGAGAGACGCAGACTCGGTCTCAACTTTTAAGTCTTTACTGAAGACTCATCTCTTCACTGGGACATATGATTGAGTGTAGTCTGGCCCAGGAGTGTGAAGGTGAACGGAAAAGGCTCTGGAGAACGAACCGCCCTTGCTGTCTCTGTCTGGCCGGTTCCCCCTCTCCACTGGGATTCTCTGCCTCTAACCCTATTACAGGGCTGAGTCACTGGCTTACTGGTGCTCTTCCATGCCGTCCCTAGGAGGGGTGTGTCACTTAGTGGGTTGAGTCACTGACGTGGTCGTCCTGTCGGGGTTGGCGCCCCCCCTTGGGTTGTGCCGTGGCGGAGATCTTTTGAGGGCTATACTCTGCCTTGTGAAGAATATCCTCTAGTGGTGTGGGGCTGTGCTGGCAAAGTGGGTGGGGTTATATCCTTCCTGTTTGGCCCTGTCCGGGGTATCATCAGCTGGGGCCTCTCCTGTCTCAGCCTCCAGTATTTATGCTGCAGTAGTTTATGTGGTCGGGGGGCTAGGTCAGTCTGTTATAGCTGTGTATTTCTCCTGTCTTATCGGTGTCCTGTGTGAATCTAAGTATGATCTCTCTAAATCTATCTCTCTTCTCTTCTTCTCTCTCTCCTGGGGGCCTGAGCCCTAGGACCATGCCTCAGGACTACCTGGCATGATGACTCCTTGCTGTCCCCAGTCCACCTGGCCCGTGCTGCTGCTCCAGTTTCAACTGTTCTGCCTGATGCTATGAACCCTGACCTGTTCACCGGACGTGCTACCTGTCCCAGACCGGCTGTTTTCAACTCTCTAGAGACCGAGGAGCGGTAGAGAACTCATAATGATGGGCTATGAAAAGCCAGCGTACATTTACTCCTGAGGTGCTGACCTTGCTGCACCCTCGACAACTACTGTGATTATTATATTTTGACCATGCTGGTCATTTATGAACATTTGAACATCTTGGCCATGTTCTGTTATAATCTCTGGCCACCCCTCATAGCCTGGTCCTCTCTAGGTTTCTTCCTAGTTTTGCCTTTCTAGGGAGTTTTTCCTAGCACCGTGCTTTCTACACCTGCATTGCTTGCTGTGTTTGGGGTTTTAGGCTGGGTTTCTGTACAGCACTTTTGAGATATCAGCTGATGTAAGAAGGGCTATTAAACACATTTGAGTTTGATTGATAAAAAAAGGTGAGTCTGGCGTAGTTTGAGTCGTTGCAGATCGCCAGTTCTGACAATTCGTGTTTCACCGCCGTTTGCAGTGTGATAAGCACGCACTTCTGCAAACTGTCTGGTCTTGTTGCCTAGCTGAAATTGAAGCGGTTTGCAYGGAATGTCATTGTGCCATACCAATCCCACACCAGCTCGCAAGTGGTCTAGATGACGGTAAGAACAGCCATCAACAAATTCCATCGGCATGTCAAGACACACGTTCTCTTCGAAGTAGTGATGGTTCGAAGGCAATGGCGTCGCGATGTCACGCGGGGGTGGTGCRGAGTCGGTTTCATCGTCACCACAGCRCTGACACACYGCCAACGCACTGCCCAAAGGCAGGTTTTTCGCTTTTGCGTAGTTGCCTACTACATCATGGCTCTGCAGCGTCATAAGCCAAGCCGCTATCCTGCTGTTGTGGACAGCACCCTCACGGATTCATTGGCTTTCCAGAAAATTCACAGGCTGGTGACATGTTTCTATGATCACCTGTTGTCCGCCGACATAACTGGTGATGTGTTTGACCGCCCAGACTGTTGACAGCAATGCTTTTTCACAGTCTGAGTATTTGTGTTCAGCAGGGTTGAGTGTTTTTCTCACGTAAGCAACCACACATTTTTCTTGGTCATATTTTTGGTACAACCCAGCACTAAGGCAGTGCTCTGAGAAACCGACTCCCCAAAATAACGTATTGTCTTTGTTGRGGCATACCAGGCAGGGTGCCTCGCAAAGCAGGGTTTTCAAGAAAGCCACAGCTTTGTTGTGAGTGCCATCCTRTTCTGAAGTAGAAGGGTCAAAGGCTTCGACAAGCCGGCGTAGTTTTCGATGAATTGACGGGAGTAATTACATATTCCCAAGAAACTGCACACCTCTTGATGTTTTGTAGGTGTTTTGATGTTGCGGACTGCTTGGATTCTGTTAGACTGTGGCAGGATGCCCTCAGCACCCACCAGAAGCCCAATGTAGTTTACCTTGGTCCTGCACMATTGCCATTTCATGATGGCCAACTTAGTCCCTGTCGTCCCRAGTTGGGTAAGAACGTGGTCCATCTCGTTGAGATGATGTGACCAAGTCTCACTTCTCATGAGAACGTTATCCACGTAGATTATCMTCCCCCTGGAGGCTGCGTCTAGCATTGCCCTGTGCAGGAATATGTTGAACTCTGAGGGGGAGTTTGCATACYCGAACGGGCAACRATTGAACGTGAAGAGCTTGTTTGAGAAAGAGAAAGSCAATTTGTGTTGGTCACGAGGGTCGACTGTCATGGTCCAGAAACCATTCGCCACGTCGACGGTAGAGAAGTACTTGGCGTTTGCCAACTTTGGCAACTCTTGGTCGAGCTGTGTCATTGGCCAACGAGACAACGGAACCAGTTTGTTGAGTTGTCTATAGTCAATGGTAAGACGCCATTTACCCATTGGTTTCAGAATCAATGTTCCTAGCTGAGTGTGCCGAGGAATGGAAATATCCGCTTGAGTCAGATTCTGTACCAGGAGGTAACTGGATCTAGTGGTTAGTTCCATCAGTGGGTTGCCATTGATAGTTAGCCCCAAGTCGAATAGTCGCAGAGAGGGTTGGTAGAGCGCAGTGGTGCCTTCCATCCGGTATCCGGGCGCCAGGTTCAGTCTTACAGAAACCTCTGTGGTTCTTGCCGGAATCACCATGGCGGACTCAGTTATCACCTTGCAAGCTTCAGGAATAGTCTGCCCGGATGCCATTCACACCGGGTCGAAAGACAAGGCATGTTGGTTTGGCTGCGCCAAAGACCAAAGAACTTGGTGTATGGTATCGAGTTTAACACCCAATCTTACCAAAATGTCCGCTCCCACATAGACTGTATGTGGGAGGTACGCGACAACGAGTAGGTAGTGAGATACTTCATTGGTTCCAATGCAGATTGATAGCGCACACACCCCTATAGCGGTGAGTGTCATCTGGGGAGTCATTCCCAGTGGAAATCTGAACATTTTCGGCACAAGGGGATGGCAGTTAGCCGTTTTCAAAATTGCCACCAATGGTGGACTCATGACCAAGTTCACCGGGTTTGCGTCAGATGCTGACATCGTTACACAATGTATGGCATGTAGCCTTGGAAGAATGCGGTGAAGTAAACAGAGTTGGCATAGGTATTTGTGACCAGATTTGGTTGGTTTTCCAATCCATTAGTGGTACCAAACGGTCAATTAAATCTATCCCAATCAGCATCCGTTCGATGTCAATGCTAGTCACATACACAGGGTGGATCAGTGACACGCTTTCGAAGTTGAGTTTAAGTAGGANTAAATCTATCCCAATCAGCATCCGTTCGATGTCAATGCTAGTCACATACACAGGGTGGATCAGTGACACGCTTTCGAAGTTGAGTTTAAGTAGGAAACGCTTGGTTAGGGGCGAGGTGGCTTGAGTGAAACCTCAAAGATTCATGTCGCAACGTTCCACTGCCCCTTTTAGTTCATCCAGCAAAGTTTCAGATATGAGGGAAATTGTCAAACCCGAATATATCAGAGCGTGACAGTCCTCCAGGACTGCTCTAAGGTATGGCCTGTTCGAGTTGGTTTTTTTCTCGTCATATCCCCAACAAATGGAGTGGGTTGGGAGAACGGAGCGGTTTGTAATCTGTGTCGATTTCCAAGACAGATAACTAATCTACGTGACCCAGTGGGTCCTCTATCGGAATGGGAGCGGAATCATCTGTTGCAACGCTGCTTATCTTGTGTATCTCCACATCCGTAACCAAGTCTGTAGACAAAACCTGCGGGCCTGTGTCTAGAACGAGATGTCCCTGGACAGGGATTTGAGTGAGGGCGGGCGGGGATAATGGGAATGTTGAGTTTCTGCGGACTCGGTCTCCAACAATTTTACGCCTAGTCATGATGACTTATCCTTGTCCTCTTTTTCAAATTTCGTCCGACGCAGTACATCTCTTATCAGAGCTTCGATATAGTTTCGGTTAGCGTTTAGATCGCTGTTGACCACTTTGTTGCCCTTGTTACGCTTGTTACCCTTGTGTCCTGACCCTTTGTGAGGGTTAGGTGCAGTGACGTATCGGCTAGGTTGATCTCTACGGGACCTGTTAGGTTGGGGACGTTCATCATAGCTATTGTTACTGCGGTGGTTACCCTTTGTGAGTCATCTTTTACCCCACCTGTCCCTGATGCTGCACCTTATAATTGGAGTGATGGTTCCCGCCTAAGCTCGAAAGTCGAGGTGTCCAGGCTCTTAGCCCGGCTTGCTTTTGATACTTCAAAAGTGGTGCTTGCAAGCTCTCGGAGCGTCGAGATCGGCAAACAAACGTGGGCAGTAGGGCCCAAGTAGTTGATGAAGCTGGGAGACATGTTTGACATAAACAGTTGTTTGAATGGTAATAGGTCGTCCATTCCTGTTTCAGTGAGCATGCCAAAGTAAGCTGAACGAAGCCTATGATAGTAGGCTTGTGGGTGTTCATTTCGAGCTTGTTTGATATTGTTAGCCAATGAGCTGTCGAGTTTGCGAGTTGCAGAACCACTGAATTCTATTTTCAAAACCGTGGGAAGTTTAGCGTAGACGTTTTGCACTTGTTGCTTTTGTAGACGGATGAACTTGTCACGTCTGTTGGACGTTCGCTTCAATAGGTAGAGCCTGTCGGCATTCGTAGCATTTGGGTAGCCATCCAAGGCGTCCTTTATGTCTGCTAAGAATGTCTCAGTGTCATTTGGCTTTCCTGGAATGGGGTCAAAGAGGCAGAAGTTTTTGACAATTTTGTCAAGGCGATCTCTGCCAAGCGTGCGGGGAGCATCTGCACTCTCCCATGGAGAATTGTGGACCGAATGGCCAAGAGGAAAAGTAAAGTGGTGGTTGTGTTGGCGAGGAGGCGCCATGTCACTGTGGGCCGAATGGCCAAGAGAAAAAGGCTGAAATCTCATTTTGTCTACCTTGCCTTGATCCCTGAACTCCGGATGTGAGCTAGGTTGCGTGGTTTGGTTGTCCCGCGATAGCATGTGACTGTTCTGGAGTTCATCCAGATGATACCTAAGAGTGGTATTCTGCTGCGTTGCAGTCCACCTGGGAGTTGAGGGTGTTTATTTTAGAGACGTAGGTGTCGCACTTGCTCCGCTCAGCCTCATACTTATCTGTCATGGTTTGCAGGGAGAGGTTTCGAGTGTGGAGCGAGCTTTCTAAGTTTCTCACCTGGTCTTTCTCATCCTTCACTAAATCAGCGACTTCAAAGAGTTCTGCTGTTTTGTCATCCAACTTGGTCATTGTGTTCATTAACTGATTGTCTTTGGTCTGCAGCTTTTGGAATAGAACATTATTGCTTTGAGTGGTTTCAATCACAACCATTTGCAGGGCATCAAGTTGCTCACCCCTGTTTCTAGCTAGCTCGTCAGATTCATCTACTTTTGCGTGGACTTCATCGTATTTAGTTTTGGCTAAAACGAGTTGTTCCTTTAGAATATGGACTTGGTCAAGAGTTTGTTTGCGTTCTTTGTTATAAGTGTTAGCCAGACCTTCCAATTTATCTCTTCTCACACAGTTCCTCGGCTAACAGTAGCTTATCYTTTTCGGCTTTCGACGCCAACTCCCTGGTTCTCTCCAYCTGTGCATTGAACTCCCCAGCTTCCTGCTCGTGCCTCTAATGGGCACTGAGGTATTGGTGCACTGTCCATCTCTGCTGGTGGGCATAGTTGAGGGCTAAACTGGAGAGAACCTTCACAAGGCTCTGATGGTCTATTTTGGAGAGCGTCTGTCGCAATGTCTGCATTTTTCTTGCTTATGTCATCGAAATCTAACATTTTCAGCCCCTCGGCATAGTTAGGATTTGCATCATAGCTGAGGTCAGCGATCAATCTTTCCGTGGGTGAAGRTCCACTGATTAGAGGGGGAATAGGTGGAAACCCATCTGATGGCTTGCTCATTGTTATGATTATCAGTTATTTCAATTTATGTAAAGTTTGGGTTTTGAGTTGGAAGCTGACAACACGATTTAACTCAGTTTGTAAATGTCAATGAATCATCAAGACTGGGCCAGTAATGTGAAAGTTGTTTTTTAATGAACTTGTCAAAGAAGATTTAATTGATTACTCAATTTTAATGATAAATCRAACCTGTATAGGCTATTTTGGAATTAAACTTGAATTAACCTGAAAGAGTTGCTGTATCTAAGTTAACAACGTTTAACAACGTCTCATTGGTTGGAACACGTCAGTTTGTGTATTATCCCAAGAAACAACCTGCAAAGGTAGTATGGCAATTTAACTTATGTATTCAATTGAACGAGACAATGGTATCCAATCATTTGAGCCTGGTTACATACCATCCAGTGCAACCTGAATTATTTAAGAACAATTACTGGTGATTCTTCACCACCAGAAGTCACTGTTAACACAAGCTAAAAATTGACAAGGTGCCAGTAAATGTGGAATTTCACAATGCTGTTAATGTCTTCCTAAACACCATTGAGTTGGTAAATACAGATTTTATCGATTAATCAACTTAAATGATTAGTCAACCCTGTATAGGCTGAAAGGAATGAACTTTAATTAACCTGAAATCGTTGCTTTATATAGGTTAAGAGTGGAAACGTTTAACAATGTCTCATTGGTTGGAACAAATCCATCTGTGTATTATCCCAATAAACAACCTGAAAAGGTAGTATGTCAATTTAACTTCTGTATTAAATTGAATGAGACAATGATATCCAATCAGTTGAGATTTGTTGGATATCATACAGTGTAACCTGAATTATTTAACAACAATTACTGGTGATTCTTCACCAGAGGTTACGGACAGCGCAAGCTGAAATCTCACAGGAATTCCCGCCAGGTGCGGAAATTCACTTTGAACAAAGGGGAAAACAAAAATGTCTGCTCCCCTTTGTTAGCTTAGCATCCTTTTGTTAGCTTAGCATCTAGCGCAATGCTTAGCTTCCCTTTTTTAGCTTAGCATCTGGCGCAATGCTTAGCTTCTCTTGGCGGGATTTCAACTTCGCCGCACAAGGGAAGTTCCCTACAACAAGGGAACAGGTTTACTAGGTGACGTCTCACGTTCAACCCTTCAAATCTTCACGTTACCAAAAGCGAGAGGTAGAGAGATAATAACTTTGCTTCGGTCAAACTATTAAATCTACTCAAATTTCTGTAATGGCCGGYTCCTATGTCCTCTGCTCTAGAAATTGCTTGTGACCGAGTCTGATCACTCCTGAAGCGATAGACAGAAATAACACTACGTTGGGCCCTGCATCGACTGGTACATATACCCTAGCTTGTAGCATTAGGTAACACCCCCCCCCACACACACTGACTTTCGTCAGTTATACAACACAGGGGTGGTTCTCTCCCTACCAGTATCTGGGTGAAAAGGAAACCACACACACGCTCTTCTCAACAACAATCCTACCTATAGCTATTATTGGTATATATGTATCTTGCTACACAATTGGTAAGGAATTAACCCAAAAGTGCAGCCTAGATGTATCTTAGATTCCTCACAAGGGGCGCCAATATGTCGTGACATTGTGTTGTATTGATTMATGTGATGACTGCTGCTCATCGAATGATTAATACCCCATAATGTCAAAGTGGAATTATTTTTYCCCGAAAATGTTATTTATAATGAATTAAAAGTTGAAATGTCTTCAGTCAATAACTATTCAACCCCTTTGTTATGGCAAGCCTTAAAAAWTTCAGGAGTAAAAATGTGCTTTACAAGTCACATAGTAAATGACTACATCATCTCTGTACCCCACACATACAATTATCTGTAAGGTCTCTCAGTCSAGCAGTGAATTTCAAGCACAAATTCAACTATACAGACCAGGGAGATTTTCCAATGCCTCGCAAAGAATGACACCTATTGGTAGATCGGTAAAAATGAAGCAGACATTGAATATCCCTTTGAGAATGGTGAAGTTATTAATCACACTTTAGATGGTGTATCAATACATCCAGCCACTACAAAGGAAGGAAACCGCTCATGGATTTCACCATGAGTCCAATGGTGACTTTAAACAGTTATAGAGTTTATTGACTGTGATAGGAGAAAACAACACAAAACAGCACAATACAAAACATTACTGAGTACCACTCTCCATATTTTCAAGCATAGTGGTGGCTGCATTATGTTATGGGTATGCTTGTAAYCGTTAAGGACTGGAGAGTTTTTCAGGATAAAAAATACATGGAATGAAGCTATGCACAGGCAAATCCTGTTTTCCACCAGACACTGGGAGAGGAATTGACCTTTCAGCAGGACAATAACTTAAAACACAAGGACAAATCTAAACTGGACATGCTTACCAAGTTTTGACTTGAAAATCTATGGCAAGAATAGAAAATCGTTGTCTAGCAATGATCAACAACCAATTTGACAGAGCTTGAAGAATTTTTAAAAGAATAATGGGAAATATTGTACAATCCAGGTGTGCAAAGCTCTTAGAGACTTACCCAGAACGACTCACAGCTGGAATCACTGCCTAAGGTGATTTCTAACATGTATTGACTCAGGGGTTAGAATACTTATGTAAATGTGATAGTTCTGTATTTCATTTTCAATACATTTGAAAAAAATATCTAAAAACATGGTTTCACTTTGTCATTATGGGGTATTGTTTGTAGATGGGTGAGAGAAAATATATTTAATACATTTTGAATTCAGGCTGTAACACAAAAACATGTGGAATAAGTTGAGAGGTATAAATACTTTCTGAAGTATTTACATACATGCATTTATACATACACTACACTACATTCATGGTCAAAAGTATGTGGACACACCTTCAAATGAGTGGATTCAGCTATTTCAGCCACACCCATTGCTGACTGGTGTATAAAATCGAGCACACAGCCATGCAATCTCCATAGAGAAATATTGGCAATAGAATGGCCTGTCTGTTCTCGGTTGCAACACTCTCTACTGAGTTCCAAATTGCCTCTGGAAGCAACGACAGCACAAGTACAGTTCATCGGGAGATTCATGAAATGGGTTTCCATGGCCGAGCAGCCGCACAGAAGCCTAAGATCACCATGCGCAATGCCAAATGTCGGCTGGAGTGGTGTAAAGCTCGCCGCCATTGGACTCTGGAGCAGTGGAAACGCATTCTCTGGAGTGACGAATCATGCTTCACCAGTCCAACGGATGAATCTGAGTATTTCGGATGCCAGAAAAACGCTACCTGCCCGAATGCATATTGCCAACTGTAAAGTTTGGTGGAGGAGGAATAATGGTCTGGGGCTGTTTGTCATCGTTCGGGCTMGGCCCCTTAGTTCCGGCGAAGGGAAATCTCAACCCTACAGCATACAATTACATTCTAGATGATTCTGTGCTTCCAACTTTGCGGCAACAGTTTGGGGAAAGCCCTTTCCTGTTTCAGCATGACAATGCCCCCGTGCACAAAGCAAGGTCCATACAGAAATGGTTTATCGAGATCGGTGTGGAAGAACTTGACTGGCCTGCACAGAGCCCTGACCTCAACCCCATCGAACACCTTTGGAATGAATTGGAACGCCGACTGTGAGCCAGGCCTAATCACCCAACATCAGTGTCAGACCTCATTAATGCTCTTGTGGCTGAATGGAAGCATGTCCCCATAAGCAACRTTCCAACATCTAGTGGAAAGCTTTCCCAGAAGAGTGGAGGCTGTTATAGAAGCAAAGGGGGGACCAACTTCATATTAATGCCTGTGATTTTGGAATGAGATGTTTGACGAACAGCTGTCCACATACTTTTAGTCATGTAGTGTACATACTGCACATACATGTTAATGTCCCAGATGACACTGCAGTAACATGAAGCATGGTCCTAAAAATGACCCAATTRGCATTTTAAGGTGATTCAAGCAGTCAAAATGACCCAAACACGCTAGAGTCAACTTGCTTATCCAACAATAACACAGTATCTTCCAAACATTTAACGATGTGGTTTTTGACAGCCTTATTTCTTACCTAGGGAATCAGATAGAGAGAGAACATTCACCTTTTCTCAGAACTGCTGTATGCTGTTTTTGGCAGGAGGATTCCAACCTATGTTGAGACGAGATAACAACATTAAGATAAGAACAGAATAATTATCCAGTGTCTGACCAATATTCTCGAATAATATTCTTACAAATGTTCTTACGGATAACAAAATGATCMCACACTACGAGGAATACAGCTTACACAGACAGTTCTGACGTCGCAGTTATTTTTWGAGCATTGAAATGTAATAGATGTCAATCAAGAAACGTTCATCTTCTGCGTAAATGTTGATGTCTTGAAAAAAGAGACAGTTGGGAGTATTTGGAAAGTTCGTTTGTCAGTGTCTTTATCCAAATGATGTCTGTGTCCTTTAGGGTGACTCACTTCTTCTGAAACCAAATTCTGTAGAAAAACAGTTCCTCTTTCTACTGCTCTGCTGCTTCATTTAAACACKGTGATGTTAATGACTTCAATAACAGCATGCTTACTCTGAGTACTGAGATCAACATCAAATTTAAGAACATTTTGAAGATTGTTCCACAAATAAGGGGCAAGAAAACTAAAAGCTGATTTACCTTTCTCAGTAGAGACCAAAGCAATATCCAGAGTTAGCCGTCCCTGAGACCGGGTGTGATAACTTGTATGCCTAAAGTTTAGTAATGACGTAATGACGTACAGTGGGACTTTTAGTAAAAGGGGTTTATTTTTTACCTTTATTTAACTAGGCAAGTCAAGTAAGAACAAATTCTTATTTACAATGACGGCCTATGAACAGTGGGTTAAACTGCATTGTTCAGGGGCAGAAAAACAGATTTTTACCTCATCAGCTCGTGGATTTGATCCAGCAACCTTTCGGTTACTGGCCCAACGATCTAACCACTAGGCTACCTGCCGCTACCTGCCAYGAGGYTACCTGCTGGGGTTTATAAATGGAAACATAGCAATGTATCAACCTAAATTAAACCAAAGAGGGCCAATCAACTTCTCTGGTACAGAATGCAGTGATGAGTACTAATGATGAACTGCATCTAGTTTTAATGAAGTGGCAGTTGCGTTCATATAGATGATGTTGNCAACTTCTCTGGTACAGAATGCAGTGATGAGTACTAATGATGAACTGCATCTAGTTTTAATGAAGTGGCAGTTGCGTTCATATAGATGATGTTGCCATAGTCTAGGATCAATCGGAGCGTCGACTGAATAATCTGCTTTCTACTATTTAGTGAGAGGCAGGACCTATTTCTATAGAGGAAGCCCATTTTTATTCTCAGTTTCCTAACTAACTCATCAATATGATTTTTAAAAGACAGCTTTTCATCTATCCAGATGCTCAGATATTTATAAGCAGGGACACGAACAATATGGACAGCTTCGAAAGTACATATGCATAAATCATCAGACTTAATTAGTAATAACTAATGTAATCTAGCTACATGCTGGTTTCGAAATGTGCTTGTAGTTTTTTGTTCATAAATGTGCAATTACTTGTCCTGCAGTACAACATTAGCACACTAACAGGCTTATTTGTAGCGGTTAGGAGACTGATGGAGTACAGTAAGTGATATTATGTGCCATTATTATCAGGACCCGGTGAGAGAAACAGTCACTAATAGTCGGCAGAACCCAGAAGATGAGGCAGACTCAGCAGTACTAGAAATGGTGGTTTAATAAAAGGACAAGATCTTCAGGCAAAGAATATAAATCCACCACGTCCAAAAATAAAGCCAAGAGGCACAAAATGGATATCCTCCAAAATACAAAGAAACTCCACAAAGTGGTAAAAACAGCAGGGAAAAACAAACCTCAAAAGACTACTCAAAAATACACAAGCACTAAACCAGAGAACCTCTGGAAAATCCAATAAGAGAAATATGTTCACAACAAGGCTGGGGCTGGGTGCTAACATACAAACACTGAGCAAAGAACTGAGGAACACACAGGGTTTAAATACTAACAAGGGAACGACACACAGGTGCAAACAATAATTAGAGCAAGGAAAAAACAAAAGGTACAAAAAAGGTGCAATGGGGACATCTAGTGACCAAAACCTGAACAGTCCTGGCCAAAACCTGACAATTATGGGGTCGGCTACTTGCCATTATGGCCCTTTTTGTGTCCCCCTGTGTCGTCGCTGTCTATGTCTCCATGATGTGCTTGGAGCGTTCACACATGAAGCCATCACATGTTCACATGTAAACCTACAGTATAAATCTGGTAGGTATCAAATAAAGATACAGTTTTAGCATCTCTACCACTTTCCCCTAAACTTACCACACATGCTACAACACAAACTTTTGAAAATATAAAGTGTGCAATCTAAATCAATATTCACAGGCATTTTCTCTGATTAGATTGTTAACTTCAATGGATTGATGGTGGGAAATTAAAACAAAATCAACATACACAAGGGCCGTTCTTGAATTGCGCTGGCATTTGCGTTCCTCGTCTTTGGAACCATGTAAAACACAAACGTTTATTAATTATGAAACATAATGCAAGTAAATTATACTGCAAAACGTTATGTTTGTGCATTGTTCAAAGTTTAAAGTCAGCCATTGTTTAAAGTCAGCGATTACTTTTTTATGGCAGAAATGTCTCATGGAATATGTGAACTTTCATGTGTCTTAATAACAAACATGCATGCCACCTGTAAATACAAATAAAATGGTTAAATTAAGAGCCTAGTTGGTTTAGCCAAGGAAAAAGTCAGGAACCTTCCTGCTAGCCATGGTTAGCTGAGATAATTGACGGTTTGGACATGCCGAGAGATGAGTTTGGATTGGTCTGCCATGTACATGAGCTGCTCAGTATGTTTAGATAATCCTTGCTACCGCAGCTTATTGAAAGCGTTGCTACTGCTCTCTACAACATTGCTGCCCAGACTTCAGCAGGCACTATTGACAAAGATCAGTGGGAAAAAGTTGTGATGGACTAAAAACCAAACGGAAAAGACCTGCTGCCGTGAAGCCTTTATCCATGTATACAGGTAAGAGTCTAGCTAAATTTGCATTGCAAGTTAAAGCGTACTGTCAGCTTGCTGGCTCGCTAGCTAAAGTTACGTGGATGATCTGTGTAGTAATATTATTAATATCTCAGAAAATCATTTGCATTGCTAGTTATAGCCTAATATTAGCTATCTAACATTGAACCTAGGTTGTTACCTGCAGATTCATACAGGTACTGTAGCTATGGGTTGGGATTATGGTTCATTGTTTAGCTAGCTAGCTACATGTCTAAACATGTCTAAACAAAAGACTCCACTTCACAAGAGATGATTACATGACCCATCAAGTTAGCCAGATGTGTCTAGGGGTGATTACGACCATCTACATGTGTACATGTCCAGACAATAGTGACCCATCCACTTAGCTAGATGTGGCTGGGGGGTGGTTATAGCATTTCTTACACATGACCCATCAATTTAGACAAGTGTCTGGGTATGCAGCATCTAATAATTATAAAATATTCATTCAATATTTGTTAATCTGGACACTTTCAAAATCAGATTAGGATACAGGTCAAGGACTAAACCAAAACATGACCAAAAACATTATTATCTTTCAGTCTAATATAGCTATTTACTTACTTTTGTAGCTCTTCATCAGAAGCACACTTTTTGTAAGTATTTAGGGCTAACTGTCCTCTCCAAGTTTAGCAGTTGTCAGTAGTTATCACAGCCACAAAGGCTTAAACCCACCTATTTCTGTATTATTATTATATTTTACCCTTTTTCGTGTATCCAATTGGTAGTTACAGTAATGTCCCATCACTGCAACTACCGTACGGACTCGGGAGAGGCAAAGGTCAAAGACCATGTGTCCTCCGAAACACAATCCAGTCAAGCCGCACTCTTCTTGACACAATGCCCGCTTAACCCTGAAGCCAGCCGCACCAATGAGTCGGAGGAAACACTGTACACCTGGCAACCGTGTCAGTGTGCATTGCACCCAGCCAACCACAGGAGTTGCTAATGCACGATGGGACAAGAACATCCCTGCCGGCAAACCCTCCCCTAACCCGGACAACATTGGGCCAATTGTGCGCCGCCCCATGGGTCTCGCGGTCACGGCCGGCTGCGACAGAGCCTGGACTCGAACCAGAATCTCTAGCAGTTACAGCTAGCACTGCGATTCAGCATCTTAGCACCACACTGCGCCACTCGGGAGGCCATAAACCTTTTCTACACATTATATTCTCTGCTAACCTTATGCCTAAACCTAATTGTAAAAGCACATTTTTGTTTTCATACATTTTACGATAATCCGCTCACCTACTCTGTGTCTCACAAAGACACGGCGGTTGGAACCAAAAATCGCACATTTGGACTCATCAGACCAAAGGACAGATTTCCACCGGTCTAATGTCCATTGCTCGTGTTTCTTGGCCCAAGCAAGTCTCTTCTATTGGTGTCCTTTAGTAGTGGTTATCCTTGCAGTAATTCGACCATGAAGGCCTGATTCACGCAGTCTCCTCAGAACAGTTGATGTTGAGATGTGTCTGTTACTTGAACTCTGTGAAGCATTTATTTGGGCTGTAATTTCTGAGGCTGGTAACTCCAATGAACTTATCCTCTGCAGCAGAGGTAACTCTGGGTCTTCCTTTCCTGTGATGGTCCTCTTGAGAGCCAGTTTCATTATAGCGCTTGATGGTTTTTGTGACTGCACTTGAAGAAACGTTAAAAGTTCTTGAAATGACTGGCTCAAACACATTAAGAAGGAAAGAAAATCCACAAATTAACTTTTAACAAGGTACACCTGTTAATTGAAATGCATTCCAGGTGACTATCTCATGAAGCTGGTTAAGAGAATGACAAGTGTGTAAAGCTGTCATCAAGGCAAAGGATGGCTATTTTGAAGAATCTTAAATATAAAACATATTTTGATTTGTTTAACACTTTTTTGGTTACGACATGATTCCATATGTGTTATTTCATAGTTTTGATGTCTCACTAGTATTCTACAATGTAGAAAATAGTACAAATAAAGAAAAACCCTTGAAGAGCAGTGTGTTCAAACTTTTGACTGATACTATATATTTTTTCATAAGCACTATGTCACTGCAAATCAGCTTTTTTCTAAATGAGTGGTGTTTGAATTTTTAAAATAAAATGTGAGACATAATTGTTTGGTTGTGGGACACGGGACAAAGAGCCAAAATACGGTACTGTCCGGCACAATCCGGGACATATGGACACCCTAAATAATTTTGCGTGGTGTCTAAATCCAAAGTGTCACTTGATGTTACTCAATTTAAATAAAGGGAGATTATATTGTGAGCAAAATTATTAATTATATCACTTTAGTAAAGGATTATTAAAGGGTTAATGAAATTATGKCAAAGAATCTATTTTAGATTCTCTTGTAAGGGGTGTGTACTGGCGGCAGAGAAGTCAGGCGCAGGAGAGCAAAAACTGTGTTACAACGGCGCAGTTTAATAATAAAAATCACCGTAAACAAAACAATCAAATACAATGGGTACAAAACCCGTCGCACACCAGACATAACGTGCACAAGCACTTACAATAAACAATTCCGGACAAGGACATGGGGGGGGAACAGAGGGTTAAATACACAACATGTAATGATGGAATTGAAACCAGGTGTGTGGGAAGACAAGACAAAACAAATGGAAAATGAAAAGTGGATCAATGATGGCTAGAAGACCGGCGACGCCGACCGCCGAACGCCGCCCGAACAAGGMGAGGAACCAACTTCGGCGGAAGTCGTGACATCTCTATTTGATAGAAAATCTTAATTTACCCAAAATGTATCATTGGTGTTACCGTCATTGGTGTTACTACTCCTACTGGTGGCACAATGTTATTGTAATGGTAAAAATTATTTAAAGTCATTAAGCTGMCATATTAGTTGATTTAGAATGGGAAGATGTACCCAAATACATTTGGGGAAAAATATTCCAAAATGCCATGCCTAAATGCCWCWGCAATTCRAGAATGACCCATTACAGTGGAAAATACATTTTAAGGACTTTGAGATGGAGTGCAGACTGAGTCCCGTGCAGACTGTCTGAACAGTGGCAACCAGGGTCAGTGTTAAGATTAATTCAGTGCATGCTGTTAGGCAGATATCAAGGCTACAGGAGGCGTTGTTTGTAAGAGAAAACTTGGGGATCCAACTGGTCAAGTTGATTGATTGCCTAGACATAAAACCCAATGCAAAGGTATCTTCTCGGGTACTCTCAGACACAACGATATGTCATTCAGGGCTATTGTTATCCATACAATTGTTAGAATTGTCCATAATTTGTATATTTTAAATAACATTTTCACTTCTTATAGCTTCAAGGTACATGCCTCAGAGGATTACTTTGCCTTTCAGAAGGCTAGCCTGGTTTAACCAGTGCTGCATTCTGTCTGGTTTAACCAGGCTAGCAGAAGGTCTACTGTACGTTTACAATTTGTTCAATCCGGCTGTATCAATGACAGARTAGATAAGAAGTGAATGAATTGAAAACAGAAAAAGGAAGAGATGTTACAAAGAATCACGACAAATAAGGGACAACAGCAGTCTGTTGTCTTAAGGTATATACCTATAGGTCAAAACTCATCATTACCTGGAAAATAACACATTCTATACGGAATATGCTAATTCCCACTCATTCCTAATGATTGGTCATTTTTGTTGAACTTAAGTTTTAATCAATGTATTTTTCCCCTGGGTAGTTTTCTTCGCTTTTTAAAGGTATTAAGTCTTTATGAGCTGAGCGTTTGTGCYCATTCACACAGGCGAGACAGAGAGCTCATCATTAGTGAGCACAGGTCACATATACAGTATGCTMCACTAAATAAATCATCAAAGATGTGACTGACTCATTTATTGCTCTTCAAAGGATTGCCAAAGTTGTCTGTCACCAACTTTCATCAGKTATTATTCAGTCAATAGCATTACATTATTTCACACGTTGGTTAAGTACATTTCTTAGTACACTTAACAATGCCTTATTACATTAATTAATTAATACATTAATAAAGACTCATGCAATGATAACTCCTTGCACCACTTAACGTGTGTAGGAAAGTGCAATTATGTCTGAGCTACACTAGATAAACACAGTTCCAACGTAAGATGTGTTCCTTATTCTTTACTTCCCACAAAACATATTAAAGAAGGCTCTGATGAAGGTGGTCCTGGCTGAGGGAGATACGGCCTAACCACCTTTCTCTGGTGTGCAAAGTCTTCAAAGACATCCCGAGCATGCCTGAGTTCCAGGAGGAGGCCCACTTTTTAAGTTTGTTTCCACCCATCGAACACAAAAGTGTATCTCCATTTGGCCTTGTGATGTCAGTTTAAATGACCAGTTTGCRTCTTTTTTTATTTAGCTATACTAATCACATGTTCATAGATGTTATTTGTACTGTTTATTATGTTGTAAGAAGACATTTGCTTAGGTATTTCCCTCATTTCGTTGACAGTATTGAAGTGGGCAGTAATATTTKATATGTGAATATACAGTATATTATATATATACATCACATGCGACTCATAATAAGACTATGCAAATAGCCTAYTAAAATGTTTATCTGACTCCATAAGATAAATAGCAATATGCGAAGAGACTATAGTTGAGTCAYAGTAATAGGCAATKAAGAAGTGTCTGAGAATGGAATTCCAAATAAAAGTGTATTTAATTACTTTGTCAAATTRAATTATTCACATACAAGGCATAACGCTTAAGTTACAAGGCAATACTGACACTAACAAAGCATTATTCTAAGCATGATCAGTGAGAGAAAGAGAGAAATCATAGCCTGAMAGRCMATGCCCCWAAAGTCCATGGGGTGGAGAGAGAAATGTCCAGGAACAAAAAAACAAAGAACAACGAAGCTAAGACCCTTAAAGTTGTTTGGGTTCAAAAACTGAGTTGTTGACCTATAGTATAACTGTACATTTCCAATCAGATATTAGACGTACAGGATGTAACCTCTGCTTCTCAGAGGTGAGACAAAGGGGGTTGGTAAGATCAACACAGAGAATGATGAATACCTAAGACAACACAGAGGAAATTATTGCACACAGTTGATAAGAAGAGACAGTATTACATCATTTGTATGTGTGTTCTGTTTCTCCTTTAACAGAGCATGTCACATGGACGCTGTACTCCGAAAAGTACGTGAGGGACTTCCAGGGATGTCCAATGTCCACTGCTCTTTAGTGATAAAGACATAACGCATATCATAGTAAATATACTTGACTTCATAATTTTAAAAACTTTTTTTCTACAGGTTCCAATTGAATTTGTATTGCAGCACTTATGTGTTAGTGTGAGGGTGCTGGAGGGTGCTTTGGAGGGTGCTGTGTGCTGGTGATAWAACAACAYCGCTCCCAATTTCATCTCTCTGTGMATCAGTGCTGTAGTATACAATACTGGAAATAAAATATATTACACAAACATCTTTAGAAGTGCAAATATATTTTTAGGTGTAGAAGTATATGATGTCATTGGTATGTTTATGGAAGAGGGGCAGGACCACCAGTTCAGTAAAACCCAAATAACTTTAGCAACTACTGTTGAGGAGCAGACCGTAGAGACCATCCAAACACACACTGGACACCACATGAAAAGCAGTTTCTGGGTGAAATCGGATCTGCTATATTCCCGTTAAATTTTAGATGCATAGTCATGGGTGGGAATTTCCCATGCGAGTGTGCAGACTCCTGTAGATTCCTGTGCATCCCTGAACACTTATGTGATCTGGGAATTTTGGGGATAGTAAATTCCCAATTATGCATTAATACGCTTCTGGAAATTTCCGGACCTTGCACGTCACTTAAACTCTCACTTTGCTACTGCCCAGCCTAGCAATACATTTGAATTTAACCCGTTTGACATCAACAAACATTGTATAAATTAAATTCAAAATAATTAATGAATTTCCAAATAGATGCATTATTTAGACTGAAGTAGTGCTTATTAAATTAAAGGTATGTTTGCTTCAAAATGAATATTCAATCATGTGTTGTGCACATCATGAGATATTAACATAAATCTGACAGTGTGACATTAGGTKCAAATTTCCACCAGAGGGCGTCAGTGTTGAAAGGGAATAGTGTTTCATACAGTGCATTGGAAAGTATTCAGACCCTTTGACTTTTTCCACATTTTGTTACGTTACAGCCTTATTCTAAAATGGATTAAATAAATAAAACATCTCATCAATCTACACACAATACCACATAATGACAAAGTGAAAAGTTTATTTTTAATACATTTGCAAAAATAAAAAAATAAAGAACAGAAATACCTTATTTACATAAGTAGTCAGACCCCTTTGCTATGAGACTCGAAATTGAGCTCAGGTGCATGGAAGGGAAACAGATAAAAAACACTTCTGTCAATCATGTCTGTCAAAAAAAATAACTATTATAAAATAACCAATTACTGTAGAAGAGTCACTAAGTTTTCTAAAAAATGTTAGTACTCCATTTCAAACCTCTGACCGCACTTAGTCAGAATTCTACTACAGTGCACAACGGAACTACAACACTTACTTTCTCCTTAACTTTAAATTCCTTAAATTCACAGTTGTAGTACAAATAGTACACCTTCCTGCAATACACTCAATGGGGGGAAAAAAGAGGCCAGAGATTACACCTCAGTCCAAACCAAAAACTTGGATAGAACTTCTATAAAACCACCTGTCAGGGTAGTGTTTAAACCAGGTCACTTCAGCTATAACATGCTTGTGTTTTGTTCCTTGCTGTGTTGTTAATTGCATACCGTTCTTTCACAATCCCTGGGTGTAGCACAGCCCGTAGATCTACAATGGGTTCTTCAAGACTAGCACCACTTGAACACCATTTGGCATAAACACAAAAGCAGACTGCAGCCATCAACAGAATGTGTAACACCCTGATGTCAAACGTTGGTGCATGTCATGGCAAACTTGGAAACATGAGACATGGTGCTATCTGGATGCACCTTGTTATAAAATGGACAGTAAATCATCCCTCAAACTCTTGTTGACAACTTTTGAGAAAGGAGTCCGAGGCTCCACCTGCATGCATTGTCTATACTAAGTGTGCCKGAGTACATTTGGTCACGCTGTATGACATACAGGGAATCCGACATGGTTCCAGTTACCTTACTGWCCTTGAATAAAGGTCCATAGACAGATGGCCAAGGTAAGTCGTACAGCTGTTGACCTTGTTGAAACTTTCTCACCATCTGCACTTCTATGYTGTTATTTGGTAGCTTCCTAGCATGCAATTGTAGCGCTCAAATGAGAAACACCAGAAGGAACATACTAGACCATAATCCAGGATACAGTCCTTGAAATGAAGGCGCRAGTGCATGTTTGGTGTGCAGTGTCGTGGCCCACGCAGTCTCTTGAATTTACAAAGGAACAAACAACTAAAAGTGTTGGTCGGCTTTTTGTATTTCCTCCTCTGAAATTACACACGAGCACAAAATTGTGATTTATTATTTCAATTATTTCAGTATTTAATGACCTCTTAAAGCCCCATGTCAAATGAAACCTCCACACTTCCTTGGCGCAGGAATGTTGGATGTGTGTACCTTTCCGTCTGACATTTTGACTCTGGTCCATAGTCGTCAAAAAGGGGATCCAAAAAGGTGTTAACATTCAGCAATGGTTCCTTTGGGCCAGGCATCAGCCCAACTACAATGACCTTTTTGTTCTTTGAAGCGCTACATTGGAGGCAAGTTCAATAACACCATATAAATTGCACACTGCATAGTCACTGTATTTATAAGKTTGGTACCAGTCAATGTTCGTCATGAGGGCTAAATTATTGTGTGCTGCAAGACATGGTATGCCATCTTGAAATGTGAAGTCTTTTAACACTCTCCCATCAAACACATCTCCCATAACAGAGTCRGGAAAGTCTCTCTCTCTCTCTCCATTCCTCACATCTCTGGAGAAATTCTGGGTGACAAATCAAAGACTGGAGAGACTGGACTATACTCTTATAACAGTAARACTGTATGGGGTAAATACATGCATCTCTATTTGGATTATTTACCCTTTTCATCAAAGCGGTGCCACATCTCTATTCGTGTGTAGAGCATTTGTGGGGATGATTGTGAAAGGGTACATATTGACATTTGTTGGATACCTTTGTGCCATCTCGCGTTGTGTGGTAGGTCCCTGTGAAATTCTCTCTCTACTTTGATATACTTCCGAAAAGAGTCCATGGCAGACTCTCAGAAAAAGCAATTAAAAATATCTCCAACTATGTGTAAGTACAGCTTAGAACAGATGAGCAATGTAGTATCCAACATTTTGAACATTGCTTGCCAAAAAAATAGAAGCATTGCCAGAAGCTTTCTCAAAAGTAAATTGTCTCCTTGTTGTCTGTTGTAGTCCATTCCATTGTCGTCACTGTCCCCCTCCTCCGAGTTAGCAGCACTCTGCACTTCTGATGCCGTGTTGTCTCGTTGTCTATTGTAGTCCATTCCCTCGTCGMCAGCTGCTGTGTTGTCCCCCTCCTTCATGTAAGCATCACTCTGCTCTTCTGTGCTCTAATTAAAAGAGGAATGAACATTACATTCAAGGCAGAAAATACAGGGAAAATTAGAGTAGGCCTACTATACTACCTGCACAGATGGACAGTGTTAGGAAACCAATTTCTAGCTGATTTTGCTGCACTCATTAAGCCTAAACTCAGCAAAAAAAGAAATGTCCTCTCATTGTAAATGCGTATTATTTTCAGCAAACCTTAAACATGTGTAAATATTTGTATGAACAGAACAATATTCAACAACTGAGACATAAACTGAACAAGTTCCACAGACATGTGACTAACAGAAATGGAATAATGTGTCCCTGAACAAAGGGGGGGTCAAAATAAAAAATAACAGTCAGTATCTGGTGTGGCCACCAGCTGCATTAAGTACTATGGCAGTGCATCTCCTCCTCATGGACTGCACCATATTTGCCAGTTCTTGCTGTGAGATGTTACCCCACTCTTTCATCAAGGCACCTTCAAGTCCGGACATTTCTGGGGGAATGGCCTATCCTCACCCTCTGATCCAACAGGTCCCAGATGTGCTCCATGGGATTGAGATCCGGGTCTTCGCTGGCCATGGCAGAACATGACATTCCTGTCTTGCAGGAAATCACAGCACAGAACGAGCAGTATGGCTGGTGCATTGTCATGCTGCAGGGTCATGTCAGGATGAGCCTGCAGGAAGGGTACCACATGAGGGAGGAGGAGTGTTCCCTGTAATGCACAGCATTGAGATTGCCTGCATGACAACAAGCTCAGTCTGATGATGCTGTGACACCCCCCCTGACCATGACGGACCCTCCACCTCCAAATCAATCACCGCTCCAGAGGTACAGGCCTCGTGTAAACGCTCATTCCTTTGACGATAAACGCGAATCCGACCATCACCCTAGGTGAGACAAAACCGCGACTCGTCAGTGGAAGCACTTTTTGTCAGTCCTGTTGGCCAAGCGACGGTGGATTTTTGACCATAGGCGGCGTTGTTGCCAGTGATGTCTGGCGTTGAGGACCTGCTTACAACAGGCCTACAAGCCTCAGTCCAGCATATCTCAGCCTATTGCGGACAGTCTGAGCACTGATGAGGGATTTGTGCGTTCTGTGTAACTCAGGCATTTGTTGTTGCCATCCGCGATACCTGTCCCGCAGGTGGTGATGTTCGGATGTACCGGATCCTGTGCAGGTGTTGTTACACGTGGTCTGCCACTGCGAGGATGATCATGGCTGTCCGTCCTGTCTCCCTGTAAGCACTGTCTTAGGCTGCTCACAGTACGAACATTGCAATTTATTGATGTACCACTGTAACATTAGCTAGAGATAGCCAAGAAGTGTGTATAGTATCCTAGCGCATTCAATCATTAGCATTATCTTTTGCGCCAATCACAGCTAGACCTGATTCAAAAACGAGTGAAACCAGCAGCAAAACAATTGAAGACTGATATTCTGACATTTCTTCAGCGCAAAGTGAGTTTTTATTGGTCAGTATAGCAATGTCACGCTATTGATCTGTCAGTTTCCCTAGCTAATTCCCTACTTTTCACACTGACACAGTATAAACAGCTCTACAGGCTTCACTGTCAYGGTGCACAGTCAGTACACAACACAATGCTTATCATGTCTTAACAAGATCAGATGGTGACAGGTGTCCCAGCAGGGTCAGACAGCCAGGGAAGACCAATCTACGGAGCYCCGGTGATTTTTGCAGTTTAATATACAATCACAGTGAATAGATACAAAGTTCCATCTTGAGTTGATGGGTARRCTACAGTCTGGGATCTGGGAATAATGGTCATTTCAATTATTGAACCATTGATTCTATTCTTGTATAATATAATGTATAAATGTACACCAAGGTAATTGTTTGTCATGCCTCATCTGAGCAGGATCAGATGTTGACAGTCTGTCACAGTCACTTTTGCAGACACAACACTTTATTCTCCCTGTGCAGCAAACACTGGACAAGCAAGAAGCTTCAAAGATTGAAAGTATTTTAAGGCAGTCTGACCTCTAAAGATGATTTCCAATCTGTATCATAGGGTTTGATAGCAGCTTTTCCCGATGACCAAAACAATAGTAAAACAATATGTGAGGAAAGCCTGGGACGCCTATTGAATGATGATGAGTGGATACCCCTAATGTTAGAACACCCAGTCATGTTCATTTAATATCTCATTACATAATATAATCTGCCGTTAACGACCTCCATAGAATGTAACTATATATATTTTATTTACTTTTATATTTACCTTTATTTACCAGTAGGCAGTTAATGAATACTAAGTCTCCATTATCATACTCACTCGCCAAGATAATATGCAGCATATAAAGTATAAGCACAGCCAGTTGCGACAGCATCAATAAACATCATGATTACCATGATATATAAAACAATATACATACGAGTCTAATAATACTAGTAGAAAAAATAAATAATCTATATACAGGAGTGCATGAGTAATGATTATAGATCACTAAAGTAGGTCTATGTGGAAAGTAATATACAATATATACTAGTTAGACAACTGGAATGTAGATGCAGTAAAATTATGTCATTAGAGGATATCTGTTCAAAGGAGCCAAGATAAGTTAAATAAATACAGTCATGGGATGAAGTAGTTGGATGGGGCTGTTTACATGATTGGCTATGTCATGGTCAGTGATCTGTGAGCATGCTCTGATCTGGCTGTCTATATAAATGCTTAGTGAGGTATGGGTACTTCATGCTTTGTGATTTTTCAGTTCGATCAGTCATTGGAAGGCAGAGAACGAAGATAAGTGGCAATAATATGATAGAACTGTCTATGGTGACCATAGATATAATCTTGCTGAGCGCTTGCACGGGTGCGGCTGCTATGGAGACAGTGAGCTGAGATAAGGCGGGGCTTTACCTAGCAGAGACTTGTAGATGACCTGGAGCCAGTGGGTTGGCGACGAGTATGAAGCGATGGCCAGCCAACGAAGCGTACAGGTGCGTGGTGGGTAATATATGGGGCTTTGGTGACAAAACGGATGGCACTGTGATAAACATGCATCCAATTGAAGAGTAGAGTGTTGGAGGCTATTTTATAGAGACATCGCCGAAGTCGAGATCGGAAGGATGGTCAGTTTACGAGTGTATGTTTGGCAGCATGAGTGAAGGATGCTTTGTGCGAAGTAGAAGCCGATTCTAGATTTAATTTTTGATTGGAGATGCTTATGTGAGTCTGGGAAGGAGAGTTTACAGTCTAGCAAGACACTAGGTATTTGTTGTTGTCCACATTTCTAAAGTCAGAACCGTCCAGAGTAGTGATGCTGGACGTGCGGGCAGGTGCCGCAGTGATCGGTTGAAGAGCATGCACTTAGATTTACGTTGCATTTAAGAGTAGTTGGAGGCCACGGAAGGGAGAGTTGTATGGCACTGAAGCTCGTCTGGAGGTTAGTTATAACTTCTTTTGGCTGAAGGAGCAGTATTGAGTAGCTTGGATGAAAGGTGCCCCATATCAAACGGCCTGCTCCTCAGTCATAGTTGCTAATATTTGCATATTATTATTAGTATTGGATAGTAAACACTCTAAAGTTTCTAAAACCTGTTAGAATATAGTCTGTGAGTATAACAGAACTCATATGGCAGGCAAAAAACCTGAGAAGTTCCACTTCCTGTTTGGATTTTTTTCTGGGCGGTGGCAGATTTCTAACCAAGCTCTCATTGAAATTACAGCGAGATATGGATGAGTTTTCACTTCCTACGGCTTCCACTAGATGTCAACAGTCAATAGAACTTTGTCTGATGACTCTAATGTGAAGGGGGCCGAAAGGAGACAGGAATTAGTCACCACTGCCACAAGCTGACCATGCTTTCACCATGCGCGTTCACATGAGAGGAGACCTCCGTTCCACCGCTCATCTGAAGTCAATCTAATTCTCCGGTTGAACGTTATCTCAAGATTAAGTTACACAACATTCTAAAGATTGATTCAGTACATCGTTTGACATGTGTTCTACTGACTGTTACGGAACTTTTGGACATTTCGTCACGTTATAGTGGACGCACTTTGTGACTTTGATTTGTTTACCAAAACGCGCTAACCAAAGTAGCTAATGTGGACATAAATAACGGACATTATCGAACAAATCAAGCATTTATTGTGGACCTGGATCCTAGGACTGCATTCTGATGAAGTTCATCAAAGGTAAGGAAACATTTATCATGTATTTTCTGGTTTTGTTGACTCCAAATGGCGGCTAATTTTATTAGATTTCTGAGCCGCTCAGATTATTGCATGGGTTGCTTTTCCCGTAAAGTTTTTTTGAAATCTGACACAGCGGTTGCATTAAGGAGAGGTATATCTATAATTCCATGTGTATAACTTGTATTATCATCTACATTTATGATGAGTATTTCTGTTCAAACGATGTGGCTATGCAAAATCACTTGATGTTTTTGGAACTAGTGAATGTACACGCGCCAATGTAAAACTCAGATTTTTTGAATAAAATATGAACTTATCAAACAAAAATTGCCATGTAATTGTGTCATCAGAAGTATATGAAGAGTGGCATCTGATGAAAGAGTAATCAAGGTTAAGTGATTATTAATATCTCTATTTCTGCTTTTTGTGACTGCTATATTTCGCTGGAAAAATAAACCTTTAAAATGATATAAGACACATGTATGTTTGAGGAATTTTAAWTATGAGATTTCTGTTGTTTGAATTTGGCGCCCTGCACTTTCACTGGCTGTGTCATATCGATCCCGGTAGCGGGATTGCAGCCATATGAAGTTTTAAGGTGCTCCAGAGCTTTTTACTATCATTCTTTATATCATTTATCTTTGTTAAGTTTAGTCACATGATTTCTCAATTTACAGTACTTTTGCCAATCGGGTGTTCAGCCAGACTTATTTGCCATTCCTTTTGCCTAATTTTTCTCAATCATACAATTTTTTCCATTCCTCATCAATCCAGAGGGATTTAACAGTTTCTACAGTCCTTTTCTTAATGGGTGCATGCTTATTAGTAACTGGATTAAGCAATTTAATAAATTTGTCATGTGCATGTAACCGATGTGAAATGGCTAGCTAGTTAGCGGGGTGCGCGCTAATAGCGTTTCAATCGGTGACGTCACTCGCTCTGAGACCCTGAAGTAGTTATTCCCCTTGCTCTGCAAGGGCCGCGGATTTTGTGGAGCGATGGGTAACGATGCTTCGAGGGTGGTTGTTGTCGATGTGTGCAGAGGGTCCCTGGTTCGAGCCCAGGTAGGGGCGAGGAGACGGACGGAAGCTATACTGTTACATGTAGCGTCTGCTTAATCCTCATTAAAGACCAGCAAATATTCTTTATCTCTACAAAACAATGTATGACTTCATTGATATGGCTAATATAGTATGATCACTACATTTGATAGACGTGGATACTGCTTTAGAGCAGATTTCTGCACCATTAGTAAAGATGTGATCAATACATGTGGATCAATACCTGTTCTGTTTGTAAATACCCTGGTAGGTTGACTGATAACCGTAACCAGTTTGCAGGAACAGGTTACAGTTTGAAGATTTTTCTTGAGTGGGCAGCTTGATGAAAACCAGTCAATATTTAAATCACCCAGAAAATATACTTCTCTGTTGATATCACATACATTAGCAAGCATTTCACACATATTATCCAGATACTGACTGTTAGCACTTGGTGGTCTATAGCAGCTTCTCACAAGAATGGGCTTTTAGGTGAGGAAGGTAAACCTGTAGCCATATTACTTCAACATAATTTGACATGAGATCCTCTCTAAGCTTTACAGGAATATGACTCTGAACATAAGCGGCAACCCCTCCAACATTGGCATTCCTGTCTCTTCTGAAGATGTTGAAACCATGTATTGCTACCACGGTATTATCTAAGTGAGTTTCAGAGATAGTCAGTATATGAATGTTAACTGTTACTAGCAAGTTCTCAATTTCATGAACCTTGTTTCTTAGGCTACATATGTTAATATGGGGTATTTTTAGCACTTGTCTGGTATTCTTGATTGTTTTTTATTGCCTTACTTTGAGGCTTATCATAGGTAGACATGACAGTGATACTTATATTTGAGCTGATAGTGCAGGGTGAGCTGCAGGGTGAGCTGCACAAAGTGGCCTTCCTACTAGGGCAAACCGCTTCAGTGCTAACAGTATAACTAAGGTTCATAGGTGTATAATTACTGCATACAATAGCTGTAGGGTTGACAGAGGTATTCTGGGGAGTTATAGGGACATAAATTAGGTTACTTACAGTATGACTGCCAACGCCCATGGGACAATCTACATTTGCAGCAGTGCTACGACAACTCAGCGACACAATGGTAGGAATTATCTGAGCAGGGCTTGGGTCACTGATAAGTCATTTTATCAACACAGCCTTGAAATGAGCAGACAGGGTTCAGGAGCAAAGATGATTTGGATGGACTCTGTCATTCAGGTAGAGCATCTTCTGTTTCCAAAAGGTGTCAAAGTTATCTATAAAAGGTATGCCAACAGAGCTAAAGTAGTCTTTTAGCCAGGTGTGTAATGCCAGTAGCCTACGGAATCTTTCACATCCGCGGCCCAGCAATGTACTGGGTCTGATATAATTGGCCACTTTTGGGAATCTTTCAGAGCTAGAATCAGTTAATAAAAAAATCAAATTTCAGCAGTTCCGAGCTAGCCCTCCTAATGTAATTTTTTTGTTGTCTTCTTTGTCATTGCGTATCAGGTTTGTAAAGCGTTGAAATGCTTGGTGACATGTCCTTTCCTTTTACTTCAAAGCTATGAAACTGATCCCGGAGCCCAGCTGCAAAATCTCTGAGGCCACCAAACAAACAAGTGTTAGACAGGTCCAGTTGCTGCTTGAAGTGCAGTGCAGTGAAAATCTCAAGTTTATCATTTGGGTATAGTTTTCGAGTCTCATTGCACGTCGCCAGAGTTAGATTTTCATCCTCAGATACTTCTAGAAGCGACTGACTAACATTGGCATAATTGAGGCATAATGCTTTTGTGGCTGGTGCATGGGCAGACCACCTCATACCGGAAAGAGTTTTGAGTTACAATTCGACTATTTTCATTTGGTTCTAAACCAAATGTAACAATCTGCCATTGCCAAGTGGATTTGGTGGAAAATGTTGTATTTGTATTTATTATGGTCCCTCTTCCAGGTCCAGCATAGGAGGTCCAGAGGCAGAGGGGACTGTTGACACAGTCCCAGAACCCATGGGTCTAAGTGTCTTTAATTTATCAAGCAAGATTTTGGGCCCTGCCCATGTCTCCTTGCTTAATAAAGGGTTATMTTTTRTGCCTACAACTCAGTGTAATGATTTCGATGTTAAGGTGGACACGTTTAMAWWWWWTTGAAACATCCGTTTAAGGGAATACTTTAGCTCCCCTAATCCTGACATTTCAACTGAAGATGTATTCTTTACTCCTGCATAATCTTCGACTCCTTTYAGAAGTAAGAGTTATTATGTACCTCCAGCCAATCACAATCACTCTATTGAGACATATGCTAGACTTGTTGAAAAAGATGTTRGTAATCTCCTTAAGAACAAACATGCGTACATATCTTTCCAAAATTTACCGAAGGAAGAAAAACAAGCTTTGCTTGATTTACAATCCGATRCGTCAGTCGTTACCTGCCCTGCTGATAAGKGTGGGTCGGTTGTACTCATGGATRGGACAGTTTATGTAAATGAGTGTTAGACTACTGCTTGASATCACCTTTTATAAGAAACTCAGAAGTGACCCCACTTCCCAATTTCAAAAYCCTCTCTTCACTGTCCTAGATGTGTATTTAAGTTCTGGTCAAATCACCCAAAAAATAACCCAACTTTTTGCCTATTCAACGGCCTAAAATTGCTACTTTCAAAATGACATAAGAATGTTGCAAAACCTCCAGGGCGCCCTATTGTAGTGGGCATTGATGCAGTAACGGCCCCTTTATCGACTTTTGTTGACTCTTTTATTAGACCACTTGCAGAACAGCTCCCCTCCTTTGTAAAGGACACCAGCAGTATGATCTCTATCATTGAATCTCTTGATCATCTCCCTGAGAATACTTTGTTAGTTGTGGGTTACAAATAGAAATTCTAAATCCTCAAACCAACATTCTTTTTTGCCTAACATTATTTCGAAACCGTACATTGATGATATTTTTGTTTTATGGAGGGGTGATGCAAAACAGCTCCAGGCACGCCATACTTTTTTAAACTCTTGTTCTAAGCACCTGAGATTCACTATGCAATCTGACACACGTCAAATCAGTTTCCTTGATTTTGTGTGAGGATACCGTTCTATACACTGATCTTTACAGGGAACCTACTGATCATAACAGTTTGTTGAGGGCTGATAGCTGTCACCCACTTCCCTTGAAAAACAGTTTGTACTAAAGCCAATTCTGTCGAATCAAAAGAATGAGCAAAAAACTATCAGATTTCAACAGAAACAKGGATGAGACGCAAACAAAATTCAAGCAGAGGGAGTACAAAAATGGTCAGATCAATACTGCCATTGAGAAAATCCAAAACAAATCGATACATGATCTCTTTCAAGGACAGTCTTGCAAAAATAAGCATTGTTGTGTTCTTACTACACTCTATTCAAAGTGCTCTGAACAAATTAAGGGAATCGTTCACAAACATTGGCACATTCTAAGATCTGATGACAGTATCGGTAATGTGTTTTCGGACCCTCCCTTGGTCGTATTCTTGCGGGGCAGAAATCCCAGAGATCATTTAGTACTCTGATTTACCACCCCAAAATACCCCCGCACAACATCTATTTGCGCCTCTACTGGATGGAATCTACAATTGCAATCTCTGTGCTCAATGCAATGGCACTTACAAATGTAGATTCTTTAAACACCCTCAAAAGGGAAACAGATCCCAATCAAAGTTGTTATCAAGTGCTCCACTAAGGCAGTTATTTACCTTATAACTTGTCCTTGTGGTAAAAATTATGTGGGTAAAACGAAGCACAAACTAAAAGTAAGAATTTCTGAGCATCATAGCACCAGTGGAGGCTGCTGAGGGGAGGACGGCTCATAATAATGGCTGGAATGGTATCATACACATCAAATACGTGGTTGATACCACTCCATTGTCACGAGTGTCCACGAGAATCCAAATAGGTCAGATCAGGTTTGCAATGAATAACTTCAATCAGACCCCCTCTCAACCTAGACGGAGAAGGAAATAACTAGTGGGGGTTAACAACTCACGCCCTGTTGTAAATCAAGGAAGAAGATTCAGGTCTGCGCTCTCAACATTCACCAAAGGAATATACTTTGTTTCAACAGACTTTTTCCAGCTGAAACCCTAACATGTTCAAAGCGAATACTGGAACAATATTTCAAACAGAACGTTGGGGAAAGATCAGAGGCGATCTATAAAACATTAATGCCAATTTATTTGTTATTTTGTGATGTCATTAAAAATGTTATAAAAGAAATACTGTAACTTGGAAAGTATACCCACTACAAATTTAAAGTTTCCATACTTTGTGTTGTGCATGTAATATGACAAATTATAAGTGTTTTTGTTAAGAGAGGGATGTGATTTGAGAAGCTATAAGAGATAATTGTTTTACCTAACTTTGCACAGTGAGTAGTTTCCGCCCRGAGTGAGGTCAGGGAGCGTGCCAGCCTGCCGAAACTGCCCCTTTTGAGCAAACTGTATAAATGATGGGTTAAGAAAAAAACACATCAGACCAGAAAAGCGTGAAGCTACAGCTGCACGTATAAAGTGGTTTGAACTTTGAATCTCAACACGAGGTGGAGATGATAAACTCACCTCCTGGACAATCACTGGTATGTCTGATTAGCTGTCCTAAGTAAAGTATCTTCAAAAGTGAATTTAATCTATCTGTGATATGTGGGACGGTAGTGTCCCACCTGGCCAACATCCAGTGAAAATGCAAATTCAAATAAATTACTATAAAAATAAAATTTTCATGAAATCACACATTCAATATACCAAATTAAAGCTACACTTGTTGTGAATCCAGCCAACGTGTCAGATTTCAAAAATGCTTTACGGTGAAAGCAAACAATGCTATTAGCTGAGGATAGCAACCAAGCAAACAAACACAAACAATCATATTTCAACCCTCCCGGCGCKACACAAAACGCAGAAATAAAGATATAATTCATGCCTTACCTTTGACGAGCTTCTTCTGTTGGCATTCCAATATGTCCCATAAACATCACAAATTGTCCTTTTGTTCGATTAATTCCGTCGATATATATCCAAGTTGGAACACTGGTTCCAACTTGCACAACGTGACTACAAAATATCTCAAAAGTTACCTGTAAGCTTTGTCCAAACCTTTCAAACTACTTTTGTAATACAACTTTAGGTATTTTKTAACGTAAATTATCGATAAAATTGAAGACGGGATGATCTGTGTTCAATACCGGAGGAAAACAATGTGTAGCATGCTTTCTGGTCACGCGCCTCTAACAAACAGTACACTTCACTGGAGCCTCATTCTGAACATGGTTACTTCTTCATTTCTCAAAGGAAAAACCTCAACCAATTTCTAAAGACTGTTGACATCCAGTGGAAGAGATAGGAACTGCAGGAAGGTCCCTTAGAAATCTGGATTCCCAATGAAAACCATTGAAAAGAGAGTGAACTAAAAAAAAAAAATCTGAATGGTTTGTCCTCGGGGTTTTGTCTGCCAAATAAGTTCTGTTATAGTCATAGACATGATTCAAACAGTTTTAGAAACGTCAGAGTGTTTTCTATGCAATACTACTAATACTATGCATATATTAGCATCTGGGACTGAGTAGGAGGCAGTTTACTCTGGGCACGCTTTTCATCCAAACGTGAAAATGCTGCCCCCTATCCACAAGAAGTTAAGTAGGACCATCCTGTTACTCTGCTCAAAGCATCGATCCGGMTGGCAAGCCTATCTTCAAAGAAGCCTCTTCAAGAGTGAATGGAAGGAAAGTCAACTCTGTCACCGGATACCGGACATCTACGAAGGAGGACAACAGTAGAAGAGTTATTGGAACCATTTCGGACAATCAGAGCCTTACAAGCGTGCCGCGAAAAGCCCCAACCCCCTTTCTAAGGCTGCCCTGTTCACTGAGAGATACATTATGATTTCTTACTCAAAGCGGGTGGTGGTTCGTGTGCAAAGTATATGGTTACTGTAGGTGAGAGTAGTTTCTGAATGTACCAATGTTACATGCCTCTGTCCCTCTCCCTCTCCCTCTCTTCTTTAACAAGTAGCCATGTTGTTGTCATTCTGCTAGGGACCTGTTTTCAGCGTATTAAGTCTCTGGTCAATAACCGGTGCAAATTTGTATGTTTATCCTGTGTTCCCATTTTAATTAGCTAGTAAATAAATAATTAAACCAATTTGTGTAGTACTGAATCATAAGTAAGGCTCTGGTTTTTGCAGATGCAAGGAGGTTACGACTGTTCAAAATGATGATATGATAAAACGTGGTTATGATTAATAAGTTGACTGTTTAAAGAGAGTTTAATTCAGGAGATGGTAACTCTTTAACTTCTAGTTCCTCCCAAACGCGGATCCGGGAGCACCCCCCACCAGTAAAAAAGCTGACTAGCATAGCCTAGCATAGCGTCACAAGTAAATACTAGCATCTAAATATCATTAAATCACAAGTCCAAGACACCAGATGAAAGATACACTTCTTGTGAATCTAAGCACAATATGTAAAATCTATTAGCATAACGCATCGTTCGAGCCTTAAAGAACACATTTGTTCTTACTCCACCAATTTTTTCAACTCCATCAGTAGCGTCCTATCTTCATTAGGACTCATAATTCCTTTCCTCTCCGGAATCTCCCTCAATAATCCACAAAAAAAAAATCAAAAGAACATCAAAACAAAATTTATAAGAAATAGAGCCCAACCACTAACTCAAGAAAAAACACTCTCCATCATGGATGACAGTCACTGAGTACACATATTTAATTGATATAGACATAGGTTTTTGTTAGAAAAATGTGCATATTTCAGGTATAAATCATAGTTTACCATTGCAGCCACCATCACAACTCGACTAGAATAACTACAGAGAGCAACGTGTATTACCTAATTACTCATCATAAAACATTTCTTAAAAATACACAGCGTACAGCAATTGAAAGACACAGATCTTGTGAATCCAGACAATATTTCAGATTTTCTAAGTGTTTTACAGCGAAACACAATATATCGTTATATTAGCATACCACATGTGCAAACATTACCCCAGACTTGATTCAGGCAAAAAGAGCGATAACGTTATCACCACCAAAATATATATTTTTTTCACTAACCTTCTCAGAATTCTTCAGATGACTCCTGTAACATCATATTACAACATACATATAGAGTTTGTTCGAAAATGTGCATATTTAGCCACAAAAATCGTGGTTTACAATGAGAAAAGTAGCCAAGCTGGTCAGAAAAGTCGGCGCCATCTTGGAAAGACCTAGTCTAATCAATAATAATAATCATAAACTTGACTAAAAAATACAGGGTGGACAGCAACTGAAAGACAAATTAGTTCTTAATGCAATCGCTGAATTACATTTTTAAAATTAACCTTACTGCGCAATACAAGGTGCACTAAAGCGAAGCTACCCAAAAATGTATGGCCGCTTATGCATTAACATTTTTCAACAGACAACAATTTATCAGCATAAATAGTTCTTACTTTTAGATGAACTCGCATCAGAATCTTGGGAAAGGTGTCCGTTGTCCAAGACAATCGTCTTTTGGTCGAAAGATGTCCTTGTCCTGTCGAAATGGCCACTAACGTTCGGCATGTACCGGAAAAGTGTCCAACTCTTGAAAGTGCGTCACAAAGAATGCCAGAAATCGCAATAAACTGCTATAAACTGCTATAGAGTCGTTTAAATTAACTACCTTATGATGTCTTAATATATCACTTCTTAGGGTTAGGCCTTTTTACATAATTTCCGCCTGAATGACGTGCCCAAGTCTGCTGCTCAGGCCCGAAGCCAGGATATGCATATAATGGTACCATTGGAAAGAAAACATTTTTTAGGTTTGTAGAAATGTTAAAAATAATGTAGGATAATATAACACAATAGATAATGGTAGGAGAAAATCCA
>NC_036865.1:7442283-7452029 GCF_002910315.2 Salvelinus sp. IW2-2015 | reverse complement strand
ATCTAGCCACCATTTCTGATTTTTAAAAATGTTTTAGCAGGAAGACACAATATGTAGTAAATCTTTAGCATAACGCCACGTTGAGCATTAAAGAACCATTTCGTTTCTTACTGCCACATTATTTTCACTCCATCAGTAGCTATCCAAGACTCATAATTCTTCTCGACCCTCAAAATCACAAAAATCAAAAGAACATAAAACAAATTTATAGAAAAGAGCCCAACACTAACCAAGAAAAAACACTTCCATCATGGATGACAGTCTACTGATAACATAGTTTTTATTGTACATGAGCATTAGTTTTGTTAGAAAATGTGCATATTTCAGGTATAATCATAGTTCTCATTGCAGCCACCATCACAACTCGACTAGAATAACTACAGAGAGCAACGTGTATTACCTAATTACTTCATAAAAACATTTCTTAAAAATACACAGCGTGATTGAAAGACGATCTTGTGTCCAGACAATATCAGATTTTCTAAGGTTTTAGGAAATATAATCGTTATATTTAGCATACCACATGTGCAAACATTACCCAGCATTGATTCAAGGCAAAAAGAGCGATAACGTTATCACCACCAAAATATATTAAATTTTTTCACTAACCTTCTCAGAATTCTTCAGATGACACTCCTGTAACATCATATACAACATACATATAGAGTTTGTTCGAAAATGTGCATATTTAGCCACAAAAATCGTGGTTATATTTTGGTACTACTATTGGAGAACCCTTCTTTGTCTACACCCATTCAGCATCGTTCACACCCTCTTAAGCTTTAGCCCCACCCATCTCTTTAAGGGTTGATCCGAATGTAATAACAACAGCAGTCAAGCACCCAAGCTAACTTGCTAGTTACTTCCAGACATCTAAGTGAGAGAGAACAGCTCACTGAACATATATCGCCTTAGCAGAGCTGGTTAGGCTGTTATGTTATCCAGAGTGTTGGTGACTACAACTGTGCTGTCAGATTGTCCATTCGCAAATTCAGAGTGTTTTCGCGTTCAGAGCGCACACTGGACACGCTGGCCGATCAGTTTACTGACACCGAACATATTCAACAGGTGTTGAGCGTTTGTAAATTCWTAATTTTATTCTGCACTCTCTCGCACACTCAGACGAGAGTGTTCTGAAATCGGAGTAGATGGCCAGACTGAATTTATGAAGGCACCTGAAATGTTTACTTGCATAGTGGAGTCTTTTGGTAAACAATGAACCATAATCACAACTCATGACATTACTATCCTGCATGAATCTGCAGTAGGGCTGGGCGGTATACCGTATTTTATAATATACTGGTATTGATGCAGGTTTTTACTTTACCTTCTATACTGGTATTTGAATGTTTGTTTTGTTAAATGTGATACGCCGTGTTGTAATGTCAATTTTTATAGTTTACTTCTTTATTTGAGTCATCTCTCCGCTCTTTCTCTCCGTGCCACTTTCCACACAGACCTGGCCACGTCCCCTGTCACACAAGGAGCGCGTTTGATGTTCCTCAACCACGAGACACTTGCGTTCAGTCTCCATGGTCAGTGCAGCACATGCAACAATGTTGATGACAACAATGCTGTTTTCACATTTCACTTGATATAAATCCACTAGTGTTCTATAATGACACTATTAGTTTGTTTCTTACAAAGAGCTAGTTTGTCTTTTCTTAGGAAGTTGCCCTAAATCTTGTGAGATGCTAATTGTTAGCCGCTAATGCTAATAGCTAGCTAGCTAATAAATGTACTGATGATGGTATAGACCTACAGTTGAAGTCAGAAGTTTACATACACCTTAGCCAAATACATTTAAACTCAGTTTTTCACAATACCTCACATTTAATCCTAGTAGTATTCCCTATCAGAAGCTTCTAAAGCCATGACATAATTTTCTGGAATTTTCCAAGCTGTTTAAAGACACAGTCWATTTAGTGTATGTAAACTTCTGACCCACTGGAATTGTGATACAGTGAAATAATCTGTCTGTAAAAAATTGTTGGAAAAATTGCTTGTGTCATGCACAAAGTAGATGTCCTAACCGACTTGCCAAAACTGTAGTTTGTTAACAAGAAATATGTGGATTGGTTGATAAAATAAATTTTAATGACTCCAACCTAAGTGTATGTAAACTTCTGACTTAAACTGTAAATCCGCATGTTGTTTGTGCAACAGTAACTTCTAAATCAGACTGAATATGCAAAGCAAGAATATGTTAGCTACATGCAGTAGCTTAGAGAAAACATGCAATGTAGCCAAAGCTTATAGGGTCCCCTAGGAAACACTTATCAATACTTTAGTTTTAATTTGTTGTCATCTCAAACAACACTGTATTCAAAGTACCCACTATTATATTCTAACTATAGAATTAGAATAGTCATTCTATTTCCATGATTCCAACAGTTTGCTCTAATTCACAAGTCAAATCGCAATTGCAACATTTGGTTGGTTAAAAATAAATCCTAGATTATTTGCCCATATCTTGCAGGCCTATATTCTGAATTGAGCAGTGGTGTAAAGTACTTTCAAGTACTACTTATGTCATTTTTTTTGTTATCTCAACTTTACTTTACTATTTTTATTCACTACRTTCCTAAAGAAAAGACTGTACTTTTTACTCCATACATTTTCACTGACACCTAAAAGTACTCGTTACATTTTGAATGCTTAGCAGGACAGGAAAATGATCCAATTCACGCACTTGTCAAGAGAACATCCCTGGTCATCTACTGCTTCTGATCTGGAGGACTCACTAAACACAAATGCTTTGTTTGTAAATTATGCCTGAGTGTTGGAGTGTGCCTCTGGCTATCCGTAAATTAAAAAAACAAGAAATCTGGTTTGCTTAATATAAGGAATTTGAAATGATTTATACTTTTACTTTGATACTTAAAGTACATTTTATCAATTACATTTACTTTTGATACTTACGTATATTTAACCAAATACTTTTAGACTTTTATTCAAGTAGTATTTTAATGGGTAATTTTCGATTCATGTATCTTTACTTTTACTTAAGTATGACTCACTACTCATAAAGCAAATGTATGCAAATKAACTTTTCTTATTCAAAAACAAAAAATAGTCAAATACCATCATACCGTCCAATTTAAAAAAAAATACTGAGATATAATATTTTGGCCATATCGCCCAGCCCTAATCTGCAGGTAGCTAACCAACCAGTTTCAATGTTAGCTAGCTAAGCAGATGGCTCTGAGATACGAATAATAAGGTCATACACGTAACGTTAGCTAGCAAGGCAGCTAAGACTAGCTAGTTAGCTAGGTAAGCAATGAACCATAATCATAACATTTCGATAGCAAATTTCCATTTACGAAACAAATGACTGCGTTTTTGTCTTTTTAGCTTCTAGTCATAATCTATGCAGCCAACTCAATCACTTTTTATAGCTACTGTTTACAGGCCTCCTGGGCCGTATACAGCGTTCATCACTGAGTTCCCTGAATTCCTATCGGACATTGTAGTCATGGCAGATAATATTCAAATTTTTGGTGACTTTAAAGATATACTTCTCCTTAATGCAAACGCTGTGTCAGATTTCAAAAAAGCTTTACGGAAAAAGCACACCATGCAATAATCTGAGTACAGCGCTCAGGCACCAAAACAAGCAATACAGATACCCGSCATGTTGTGGTGTCAACAGAAGTCAGAAATAGCATTAAAAATATTCACTTACCTTTGATGATCTTCAYCGGAATGCACTCCCAGGAATCCCAGTTCCACAATAAATGTTTGTTTTGTTCGATAAAGTCCATAATTTATGTCCAAATACCTCCTTCTTGATCGTGCGTTTAGTTCACAAATACAAAAGGCGCAGGCACTTTCCACAGTCCAGACGAAAAGTCAAAAAAGTTATATTACAGTTCGTAGAAATATGTCAAACGATGTATAGAATCAATCTTTAGGATGTTTTTAACATAAATCTTCAATAATGTTTCAACTGGACAATTCCTTTGTCTTTAGAAATGAAAAGGAACAGAGCTCGCTCTCATGGCCACGTGCCTGACTWAGGTGTCTGGCAGAATGCCATGAGCTCACTCAAAAAGCTCTTATTTGCTCCCCCTTCACAGTAGAAGCCTGAAACAAGGTTCTAAAGACTGTTGACATCTAGTGGAAGCCTTAGGAAGTGCAATCAGACCAAATTTGACACTATATTGGATAGGCAAAGACTTGAAAACCTACAAACCTCAGATTTCCCACTTCCTGGTTGGATTTTTTCTCAGGTTTTGCCTACCATATGAGTTATGTTATACTCACAGACATCATTCAAACAGTTTTAGAAACTTCAGAGTGTTTTCTATCCAAATCTACTAATAATATGTATGTCTTAGTTTCTGGGCCTGAGTAGCAGGCAGTTTACTCTGGGCACCTTATTCATCCAAGCTACTCCCCCAGCCATAAGAAGTTAATATTTGCATGGAAAAGTCCACAGATCCACTCCAAAAGGCTTTCGGAGCCATCATCGACTCAGTGGGTTTTGTCCAACATGTCTCTGGATCCTACTCACTGCCCCAGTCATACTCTGGACCTAGTTTTGTTACATGGAATAAATATTGTGGCTCTTAATGTTCAATCAATCAATCAAATGTATTTATAAAGCCTTTAGAAGCACGGTGGCTAGGAAAAACGGTGGCTAGGAAAAACTCCCTAGAAAGGACAGAACCTAGGAAGAAACCTAGAGAGGAACCAGGCTATGATGGGTGGCCAGTCCTCTTCTGGCTGTGCCAGGTGGAGATTATAACAGAACATGGCCAAGATGGTCCCGTGTGGCTCAGTTGGTAGAGCATGGCGCTTGCAACGCCAGGGTTGTGGGTTCATTCCCCACGGGGGGACCAGGATGAATATGTATGAACTTTCCAATTTGTAAGTCGCTCTGGATAAGAGCGTCTGCTAAATGACTTAAATGTAAATGTAATGTTCAAACGTTCATAGATGACCAGCAGGGTCAAATAATAATAATCACAGCGGTTGTCGAGGGTCAGCACCTCAGGAGTTACATGTCAGTTGGSTTTTCATAGCCGATCATTCAGCGGTATCTCTACCGCTCCTGCTGTCTCTAGAGAGTTGAAAACAGCAGGTCTGGTACAGGTAGCACGTCCGGTGAACAGGTCAGGGTTCCATAACCGCAGGCAGAACAGTTGAAACTGGAGCAGCAGCACGGCCAGGTGGACTGGGGACAGCAAGGAGTCATCAGGCCAGATAGTCCTGAGACATGGTCTTAGTGCTCAGGTCCTGCGAGAGAGAATTAGAGAGAGCATACTTAAATTGACACAGGACACCAGATAAGACAGGAGAAATACTCCAGATATAACAGACTGACCCTAGTTTTGATTCACCTGCCTGTTTGCCTACCTGTGTATGATCATTGCCTACCTGTGACCACGATTCCTGCCTTCTGCAAAGATGAAATAAACACCTGCCGTTCTCTGCGCCTGAATCTACACCTTTTTCTCCCTGATTATTCATTACACAAGAGAGGATGGCTTTCACTTCAGCAGTGATAAACTTCTTTGACGAAAAGATCATGATCATTAGAAAGCATAAACTCAGCAAAAAAGAAACGTCCCTTTTTCAGGACGCTGTCTTTCAAAAATAATTCGTAAAAATCAAAATAACTTCACAAATCTTCATTGTAAAGGGTTTAACTTTGATATAGGGGGCAGCATTTTCACTTTTGGATTAATTGCGTGCCCATAGTGAACTGCCTCCTACTCTGTCCCAGATACTAATATATGCTGTGTTTTTCTGTGGCTGTGTACTGAGCTAACATAATTGTTTGGTGTGCTTTCCCCGTAAATCCTTTTTGATATCAGACATGTTGGCTGGATTCACAACATGTGTAGCTTTAATTTGGTGTCTTTCATGTGATTTCATGAAAGATTGATTTTTATAGTAATATAWTTGAATTTGGCGCGCTACATTTATTCTGGATTTTGGCCAAGTGGGACGCTACCATCCCACCTATCCCAGAGATGTTAAACACTGTTTCCCATGCTTGTTCAATGAACCATAAACAATTAATGAACATGCACCTGTGGAACGGTCATTAAGACACTAACAGCTTACAGACGGTAGGCAATTAAGGTCACAGTTATGAAAACTTAGGACACTAATGAGGMTTTTCTACTGACTCTGGTTCAACACCAAAGAAAGATTCCCAGGGTCCCTGCTCATCTGTGTGAACATGCCTTAGGCATGCTGCAAGGAGGCATGAGGACTGCAGATGTGTCCCGGGCAATAAATTGCAATGTCCGTAATAAGCTGAGAGAGGGCTGACTGAGGGCTTGTAGGCTTGTTGTAAGGCAGGTCCTCACCAGACATCACCGGCACCAACGTCGCCTATGGGCACAAACCCACCGTTGCTGGACCAGACATGACTGGCAAAAGTGCTCTTCACTGACGAGTCGCGGTTTTGTCTCACAAGGGGTGATGTTCGGAATCGCGTTTATCGTCGAAGGAATGAGCGTTACACCGAGGCCTGTACTCTGGAGCGAGATCGATTGGAGGTGGAGGGTCCGTCATGGTCTGGGCGGTGTGTCACAGAATCATTGGACTCAGCTTTGTTGTCATTGCAGGCAATCTCAATGCTGTGCGTTACATGGAAGACATCCTCCTCCCTCATGTGGTACCCTTCCTGCAGGCTCATCCTGACATGACCCTCCAGCATGACAGTGCCACCAGCCAAACTGCTCGTTCTGTGCGTGATTTCCTGCAAGACAGGAATGTCAGTGTTCTGCCATGGCCAGCAAAGTGCCCGGATCTCAATGCTTTTGAGCATGTTTTGGTCCTGTTGGATCGAAGGGTGAGGGATAGGGCCATTCTCCCCAGAAATGTCACATGGGACACATTATTCCATTCCTGTTAGTCACATGTCTATGGAACTTGTTCAGTTTATGTCTCAGTTGTTGAATCTTGTTAAGTTTGCGGAAAATAAATGCAGTTGACAGTGAGAGGACGCAATTTTTTTTGCTGAGTTTATTATGGACTCTTCTAAATCTGTGTATTTCTCCAAAGCTCAGTTGTCCTGAGTCTGCACAACACTGCCAGGACCTAGGATCAAGGGAGACACTCAAGTTTTTATTCCTATATCTCTTGACGTGTTCATGAAAATAGTCATGGCCTCTAAACCTTCAAGCTGAATACTGGACCCTATTCCAACTAAACTATTGAAAGAGCTGCTTCYTGTGCATGGCCCTCCTAAGTTGAACATTATAAACGGCTCCCTATCCACCGGATGTGTACGAAACTCACTAAAAGTGGCAGTAATAAAGCCTCATGAAAAAGCCAAACCTTGACCCAGAAAAGATATAAAACTATCGGCCTATATCGAATCTCTTTTTCCTCTAAAATTTTTGAAAAAGTTGTCTTCCTGAAGACAAACAATGTATACGAAACACTTCAGTCTGGTTTTAGAACCCATCATAGCACTGAGACTGCACTCGTGAAGGTGGTAAATTACCTTTTAATGGCGTCAGACCAAGGCTCTGCATCTGTCCTCGTGTTCCTAGACCTTAGTGCTGCTTTTGACACCATCGATCACCACATTCTTTTGGAGMGATTGGAAACCCAAATTGGTCTACACGGACAAGATCTGGCGGAAAGATATCAGTTTGTCTCTGTGGATGGTTTGTCCTCTGACAAATCAACTGTACGTTTGTGTTCCTCAAGGTTCCGTTTTAGGACCACTATTGTTTTCACTATATATTTTACCTCTTGGTGATGTCATTTGGAAACATAATGTTAACWTTCACTGCTMTGCGGACSATACACAGCTGTACACTTCGATGAAACATGGTGAAGCCCCAAAATTGCCCTCACTGGAAGCCTGTGTTTCAGATATAAGGAAGTGGATGGCGGCAAATGTTTTACTTTTAAACTCGGACAAAACAGAGATGCTAGTTCTAGGTCCCAAGAAACAAAGTTATATTCGGTTGGATCTAACAATTAATCTTGATGGTTGTACAGTCGTCTCAAATAAAACTGTTCAGGACCTTGGTGTTACTCTGGACTCTGATCTCTCTTTTGACGAACATATCAAGACTATTTCAAAGGACAGCTTTTTTTCCCATCTACGTAACATTGCAAAAATCTGAAACTTTCTGTCTTAAAATKATGCATAACAGTTAATCCATGCTTTTGTCACTTCTAGATTAGACTACTGCAATGCTCTACTTTCCGKCAACCCGGATAAAGCACTAAATAAATTTCAGTTAGTGCTAAACACGGCTGCTAGAATCTTGACTAGAACCCCCAAAAATGATCATATTACTCCAATGATAGCCTCTCTACACTGGCTTCCTGTTAAGGCAAGGGCTTATTTGAAGGTTTTACTGCTAACCTACAAAGCATTACATGGGCTTGCTCCTACCTTTCTTCCCGATTTGGTCCTGCCGTACATACCTACACATACGCTATGGTCATAAGACGCAGGCCTCCTTATTGTCCCTAGAATTTCTAAGCAAACAGCTGGAGGCAGGGCTTTCTCCTAAAGAGCTACATTTTTATGGAATGGTCTGCCTATCCACGTGAGAGATGCAGACTTGGTCTCAACCTTTAAGTCTTTATTGAAGACTCTTCTCTTCAGTAGGTCCTATGATTGAGTGTAGTCTGGCCCAGGGGTTTGAAGGTGAACGGAAAGGCACTGGAGCGACGAACCGCCCTTGCTGTCTGGTTCCCCTCTCTCCAATGGGATTCTCTGCCTCTAACCCTATTACTGTGGTTGAGTCATTGGCTTACTGGTGCTCTTCCATGCCGTCCCTAGGAGGGGTGCGTCACTTGAGTGGGTTGAGTCACTGACGTGATCTTCCTGTCCGGGTTGGCGACCCCCTCGGGTTCATGCCGTGGGGGAAATCTTTGTGGGCTATAGTCAGCCTTGTCTCAGGGTAGTAAGTTGGGGGTTGAAGATAACCCTCTAGTAGTGTGGGAGCTGTACTTTTGCAAAGTGGGTGGGGTTGTATACTGCCTGCTTGGCCCTGTCCGGGGGTATCGTCGGACGGGGCCACAGTGTCTCCCGACCCCTCCTGTCTCAGCCTCCAGTATTTATGCTGCAATAGTTTGTGTCGGGGGGCTAGGGTCAGTAATGAACTCAACCACGTAATAGGGTTAGAGGCAGAGAATCCCATTGGAGAGAGGGGAACCAGACAGCAAGGGCGGTTCGTCGCCTCAGTGCTTTCCGTTCACCTTCAAACCCCTGGGCCAGACTACACTCAATCATAGGACCTACTGAAGAGAAGAGTCTTCAATAAAGACTTAAAGGTTGAGACCAAGTCTGCATCTCTCACGTGGATAGGCAGACCATTCCATAAAAATGTAGCTCTTTAGAGAAAGCCCTGCCTCCAGCTGTTTGCTTAGAAATTCTAGGGACAATAAGGAGGCCTGCGTCTTTGACCATAGCGTATGTGTAGGTATGTACGGCAGGACCAAATGGGGAAGAAAGGTAGGAGCAAGCCCATGTAATGCTTTGTAGGTTAGCAGTAAAACCTTCAAATAAGCCCTTGCCTTAACAGGAAGCCAGTGTAGAGAGGCTATCATTGGAGTATATGATCATTTTTGGGGGTTCTAGTCAAGATTCTAGCAGCCGTGTTTAGCACTAACTGAAATTTATTTAGTGCTTTATCCGGGTTGCGAAAGTAGAGCATTGCAGTAGTCTAATCTAGAAGTGACAAAAGCATGGATTAACTGTTATGCATCATTTTAAGACAGAAAGTTTCAGATTTTGCAATGTTACGTAGATG
>NC_036865.1:7420642-7438193 GCF_002910315.2 Salvelinus sp. IW2-2015 | reverse complement strand
CAGTTCAAAATCCTCTCCTCTCAGGCTCTACATGCGAACGCCTGGGACTGATGCAGTTCACTGTACCAAATGACCTCACATTGTGGATCATGTCCAGCATGGACCCCTGTCCAAAGAACAACTACTCAGCAGATATGACGATGTATTCAACATGCCCGTTGAATCAGTGCCTGGGGAGGTACACTTTGAAGTGGATGAGAGCATTACTCCAGTCCAGGTTGCTCCTCGCAATGTGCCCATTGCAATGAAAGTGGCTGTGAAGGCCCAGCTGGACAAGTATGAGGCCGATGGCCACATGACATCTGTGACTGAACCAACTGACTGGATCAGCAATATGGTCATAGTGAAAAAACCAGAGAAGCTGAGGGTCTGCATCGACCCAAAGCATCTGAACCAAGCACTGAAACGATCCCACTACATCATGCCGACACTAGAGGATGTCCTCTATAAGCTTCCCAAGGCCAGGATTTTCACCTTGGTGGATGCCCGAGATGCATTCCTTCAATGCAAGCTGGACGAAGAAAGCAGCTTCATGACTACCTTCTGGACCCCCTGGGTCGGAAACGCTGGCTCAAGCTCCCGTTTGGTGTCTCAGTGGCGCCTGAGGTATACCAACGCAAGCAGCACGAGTTACTGGCTGGGCTCAAGGGCATTGAACCCATCGCCGATGATATCCTGATCGTAGGCTGTGGTGAAACAGACGAAGAAGCAGCTCGCTAAGTGCTTCTACGACCGGACTGCTCGAGACCTACCAGAGCTGGAGGTGGGTGAAACTATAAGGATGAAACCGCTGCCGGGAGACCACACAGGACTTTGGAGGCTGGGCACATGCCTACAGAGAGTTGCACCACGTTCTTACCTGGTGGATGTTGGTGGCTCCCTCTATCGTCGCAATCGGGTGGATCTGCGCATAGCAGAGCAGACAAACCAGAACATGCCATACACTCACCTAGATGAGCTGGATCACAGTCCAGGCCTAAGGGTAAGGGGTGCAGAATTGAGACATGAGCCAACTGAAGGTGAAGCTTCTACCCCACCAAACTCTCCAGCTCGTGGCCCTAATCCTACCCCTGTCAGAGCCAATACTTACTCACGGGTGGGTCGGCTGTGCAAGCCACCGGACAGGCTTACTCTGTAAGCAAGAGACTTAACTTGTTGTCTGTTAATTAAAAAATATGTAAAAAATGTAAAAAAAATATTAAAAAAGGAAGATGACAGCTGAAGTAAAAAGAAAATGTCATGCTTTTCAATTGTTATGACTTGACTGTTAAGAACTCAATGTTATGCCGTTATGTTTGCACTTTCTATTGAAAAGGATGATGTTACGGAGTCTAGTTGATAGGTAATCGACTAGTTGGACTGTTCTCCCAGACTCCACGCGTAGGGACTTTACAATGCTTAACAAGGCTATTGTAATTTAACATTGGTGTCTGTCTTTATTCCTTAATCCGACATAAACATACAGAAACATTGGCTTACTGGTGCTCTTCCATGCCGTCCCTAGGAGGGGTGCGTCACTTGAGTGGGTTGAGTCACTGACGTGATCTTCCTGTCCGGGTTGGCGACCCCCTCGGGTTCATGCCGTGGGGGAAATCTTTGTGGGCTATAGTCAGCCTTGTCTCAGGGTAGTAAGTTGGGGGTTGAAGATAACCCTCTAGTAGTGTGGGAGCTGTACTTTTGCAAAGTGGGTGGGGTTGTATACTGCCTGCTTGGCCCTGTCCGGGGGTATCGTCGGACGGGGCCACAGTGTCTCCCGACCCCTCCTGTCTCAGCCTCCAGTATTTATGCTGCAATAGTTTGTGTCGGGGGGCTAGGGTCAGTCTGTTATATCTGGAGTATTTCTCCTGTCTTGTCCTGTGTGAATTTAAGTATGCTCCCTCTAATTCTCTCCCTCCCAGAGGACCTGAGCCCTGGGACCATGCCTCAGGACTACCTGACCTGATGACTCCTTGCTCTCCCCAGTCCACCTGGTCGTGCTGCTGCTCCAGATTCAACTGTTCTGCCTGCGGCTATGGAACCCTGACCTGTTCACCGGACGTGCTACCTTGTCGCGGACCTGCTGTTTTTGACTTGTTCTCTCTACCGCACCTGCTCGAACTCTGAATGATCGGCTATGAAAAGCCAACTGACATTTACTCCTGAGGTGCTGAACTGTTGCACCCTCTAAAACCACTGTGATTATTATTATTTGACCTTGCTTGTCATCTATGATCATTTGAACATCTTGCGAAATAACTCAACCCCTTTGACATTTTTCCTATTTTGTTGCCTTACAACCTGGAATTACATTTTATTTTTGGGGGGTTTGTATAATTTGATTTACACAACATGCCTACTACTTTGAAGATGAAATATATTTTTTATTGTGAAATAAACAATGAGACAAAAAACAGAAATTGAGAGTGCATAACTATTCACCCCCTCAAAGTCAATACTTTGTAGAGACACCTTTTCCATAAAGCCCAGCTCTGTGGAGTGTACGGCTTAAAGTGGTCCTATGGACAGATTCTCCAATCTCCGCTGTGGAGCTTTGCAGCTCTTTCAGGGTTATCTTTGGTCTCTTTGTTGCCTCTGATTAATGCCCTCCTTGCCTGGTCTGTGAGTTTTGGTGGGCGGGCCTCTCTTGGCAGGTTTGTTGTGGTGCCATATTCTTTCCATTTTTTAATAATGGATTTAAATGGTGCTCCGTGGGATGTTCAAAGTTTTGGATATTTTTTTTATAACCCAACCCTGATCTGTACTTCTCCACAACTTTGTCTCTGACCTGTTTGGAAAGCTCCTTGGTCTTCATGGTGCTGCTTTCTTGGTGGTGCCCCTTGCTTAGCGGTGTTGCAGACTCTGGGCCCTTTCAGAACCGGTGTGTATATATATACAGTTGAAGTCGGAGGTTTACATACACTTAGGTTGGAGTCATTAAAACTAGTTTTTCAACCACTCCACAAATTTTTTGTTAACAAACTACAGTTTTGGCAAGTCGGTTAGGACATCTACTTTGTGCATGACACAAAGTCAATTGTTTACAGACAGATTATTTCACTTATAATTAATTGTATCACAATTCCAGTGGGTCAGAAGTTTACATACACTAAGTTGACTGTGTAGAAGCTTCTGATAGGATAATGACATCATTTGAGTCAATTGGAGGTGTACCTGTGGATGTATTTCAAGGCCTACTTTCAAACTCAGTGCCTCTTTGCTTGACATCATGGTAAAATCAAAAGAAATCAGCCAAGACCTCAGAGAAAAAAATGTCGACCTCCACAAGTCTGGKTCACCTTGGGAGCAATTTCCAAATGCCTGAAGGTACCACATTCATCTGTACAAACAATAGTATGCAAGTATAAACACCATGGGAACACGCAGCCGTCATACCGTCCAGGAAGGAGACGCGTTTTATCTCCTAGAGATGAACGTACTTTGGTGAGAAAAGTGCAAATCAATCCCAGAACAACAGCAAATGACCTTGTGAAGATGCTGGAGGAAACAGGTCACACGAGTATCTATATCCATAGTAAAACGAGTCCTATATCGACATAACCTGAAAGGCCGCTCAGCAAGGAAGAAGCCACAGCTCCAAAACCGCCATAAAAAGCCAGACTACGGTTTGCAACTGCACATATGGACAAAGATCGTACTTTTTGGAGAATGTCCTCTGATCTGATGAAACAAAAATAGAACTTTGCCATAATACCATCTTATGTCTGGAGAAAAAGGTGGAAGCTTGCAAGCCGAAGATAACATCCCAACCGTGAAGCACAGGGTGCAGCATCATGTTTGGGGGCGCTTTGCTGCAGAGACTGGTGCACTTCAACAAATAAGATGGCATCATGAGGGAGGAAAATTATGTGGATATATTGAAGCAACATCTCAAACATCAGTCAGGTAGTTAAGCTTGGTCGCAAATGGTCGTCCAAATGAACGATGACCCAAGCATACTTCCAAAGTTGTGGCAAATGCTTAATAAGGACAACAATTCAAGGTATTGGAATGGCCATCGCATAGCCCTGACCTCAATCCTATAGAACATTTCTGGCAGAACTGAAAAGTGCGTGCGAGCAAGGAGGCCTACACACCTGACTCAGTTACACCAGCTCTGTCAAATGGAATGGCCAAAATTCACCCAACTTATTGTGGGAAGCTTTGTGAAGGCTACCCGAAACGTTTGAACCAAGTTAAAGAATTTTAAAGGCAATGCTACTAATACTAATTGAGTGTATGTAAACTTCTGACCCATTGGGATTGTGATGAAATAAATAAGCTGAAATAAATCATTCTCTCTACTATTATTCTGACATTTCACATTCTTAAAATAAAGTGTGATCCTAACTGACCTATCACAGAGTTTTACTCGCATTAAATATCAGGAATTGTGAAAAACTAAGTTTAAATGTATTTGGCTAAGGTGTATGTAAACTTCCGACTTCAACTGTATGTTTTCATAGTGTTATTTACCACACAAACGACATGCTGGCACTAAGACGCACTCAATGAGCTGTATAGGCCATAAGAAAACAGGAACATGCTCATCCAGAGCGCGCTCCTAGTGGCAGGAAACTTAAATCCGTTTTACCTCATTTCAACCAGAAGAAAAAAAAACCTCTAGAACACCTTTACTCCATACACAAAGACGCGTAAAAAGCTCTGACCATACTCTATACTCCTCATTCCTGCTTACAAGCAAAAATTTAAGCAGGAAGTACAAGTGACTCGCTCAATAAGGAAGTGCCAGATGACGCAGATGCTAGCTACAGGAATGTTGCTAGCACAGATTGGAATATGTTCTGGGATTCTTCGATGGCATTGAGAGTACACCACATCAGTCACTGGCTTCATCAATAATGCATCGATGACATTGTCCCCACAGTGACCGTACGTACATTCCCAACCAGAAGCCATGGATTACAGGCAAGATCTGCGCTGAGCTAAAGGATAGATGCTGACAAGGAGCAGGACTCTAACCCGGACACTTATAGAAGTAGGCTGCCCAGTGACACCGAGCCTACAGACGAGCTTGGCCATGCAGTCATGGGTGAACAGGAGTACAAGGAGGGGACTGAGCACACACCCCTGAGTGGCCCCCGTGTTGAGGATCAGCGTGGCAGCTGTGTTGTTACCTACCCATGCAGTCATGGGTGAACAGGAGTACAGGAGGGGACTGAGCACACACCCCCGCCTGGTATGCAACTGCTCGCCTCCAACCTCAAGGCACTACATAGGGTAGTGCGTACAGCCCAGTACATCACTGGGGCCAAGCTTCCTGCATCCAGGCCTCTATACCAGGCGGTGTCAGAGGAAGGCCCTAAAAATTGCCAAGGACTCCAGCCACTCATGTCATACTGTTCTCTCTGCTATCCACGGCAAGCGGTACTAGAGTGCCAAGTCTAGGTCCAAAAGGTTTATAACAGTTCTACCCCAAGCCATAAGACTCCTGAACAACTATCAATACAACTTTTCCCCAGACTATTTGCATTAACCCCCCCACCCACCTACATGTACATATTATCACAATTACCTCTACTAAGCTGTGCCCCAGCACATTAGCTCTGTACCGGAACCCTCTGTATATATCCTCGCTACTGTTATTTTATTGTTGCTCCCTAAAGTCTTATTTTTTATTTAAAAAATATATTTTTATTCATTTTTTACCTCTGTTTATTTTAGTAAATACTTTCTTAACACTTATTTTTTCTTAAAACTGCATTGATGGTTAAGGGCTTGTAAGTAAGCATTTCAATGTAAGTTCTACACCTGTTGTATTCGGCTACAATTTGACAAATACAATTTTGATTTGATTTAATCCCATCAGCTCTAGCTAAGTGATCATATGGTGGAGGAGAGCATCCGAGTGAGATGGGGAAATAGGCAGACTTCCTCCGAACAAAGAGCGTGATCAGAGTGCTGAAAGGGCAGCAGAGAAAAGTAGGAACCATGGTCACTTTTGTCTTATTCCTATTGTAGTGAGGGTAGGACCAGAGAAACGCAGTGTTCGTTTATTTTTTGTCCAAGGTACATCAATGTTGCTTTTTCAAAAAAAAAGAACAAAAAAAAAGGGGAAACAAACTGAACTATTTGTTGCAGATCTTAAACTTGACCCTTTTCAGTTCAGTTGATACAGAAACAGAGAAAAGAGACCTGAACATTACATGTTTAAAGGACATACGCTTGACGGCTTCATTAGCCTTTCATACGGTGTCTACTCTCAAACTCCAAGACTGGGGTTGTCAATCAGTTACACYATTTAGCTTCTTCTCATTCCTTCAAATTGTCCATTGGCTCTGATACGATGTGAGAAACATCTTTAAAGAAGGTCATCAATTTGATCAGATTTGTCTTAGCTGTAGGATGACATTTAGGAGATTGACTTATTATTGTTGACCGAGTGTTGATCATGTAGGGGATAGAGGACATATGTGATGGAGCAGACCTCGGTTCTGTAACGATTCTCGTCCTCTTCGTCTGAGGAGTATGAAGGATCGGACCAATATGCAGCGTGGTAAGTGTTCGTCATGATTTGAATTTAAAACTGAACACTACACAAAATAACAAACGATGAGAAAACGRAACAGATCTACGAGGTGAACAGACACTACACAGAAAATAAACACCCACAACCAAAATGGGGTAAACAACCCCGAACGACACCTGCCTGTGATTGAGAACCATACTAGGCCAAACACATAGAAATATAACATAGAAAAAAGAACATAGACTGCCCACCCCAACTCACGCCTTGACCAACCTAACACAAAGACATAAAAAAGGAACTAAGGTCAGAACGTGACAGGTTCAAATTAGAATGAATTTAAAATAGTTGATCTATGCTTGACTTAGCTTGCCTGGCGCAATGGAACCAATATAATAATTGCCAATATGAAAACCGTGCCTATCTGACACTCCAGGCAAGCTAAAGTKAATTAAACAATTTCAAATAGTATTTGTGATAGAGGGAGATCGGACATACAATACAGTACTGAGAATCCTGTCTGATCTGATCCCCATGTGGCATCAGTGGGATGACAGGGGAGGATCTGAGGTGCCATAAGGGTGAAATCAACAGAAACACGTCAACATCTCCTTAACCCATCTTTAAWGTCTCCAGGCTAACAGCTGGGACTGTCCTGATTTTCTGGAATCTGTCTCCACTGCCCATCCCTATGCCTTCTGTGTCATTGCTCGTATTGCATCTCAAGCTGTGTTTTCAATATAGTTTATCAAGGGGATGCATGTTGGAATAACTTTCAGTGTCTGGAGTCTGAATGGTTCAATGCAGCATCAATATGTATCAGAGGATTCCACATTTCAGAAAGTTGAAGCATATGATAAGAGTTTGCTACTATTCAAAGTCACAGGCAAAGTTAATATACATTTCCTAGATGGTTAATAGTACACATGCACACGCACGGACACACAAAATCTATCTGGGAACATGTTTGTGGGCAGGATATGCATCCGAGGGCATACGGCTGTGATTCCAACGGCTGTGACGGTCCCTACAGACAGCCAGCTGCTCCTCAGCCTCACCCAAGGCCATTCTCATTTACCAACAATTAGAGATGCCACAGACCCACACGGCTCTCTGTAAAAAAATAAGGCCATGATGATACTTCGCCTTCCTGGTCATGATAGGTCACCTAGACCCAGGCACGTGCACAGATAGAGCCCTAGGGGTGCCGGAGCACCTGCCCTTTTGCCCTCCTATGAAAACAGTCCCCTTTTTATTGTTGGTGTTTTTTTTAAACACTTTTTATTGTATTTTTAAAATCGTTTCTCTCTTGTAACTTTAAATGCAACAAATTGCCTATCAAATTAGATAATTGCTCATAAACTCATGAATCTTGAAAAAAGTCCCCTCCCCAACCCTTCTGCCGCCGCGAGCATGGCAGTGCGTCGCTGCACTCCTCGTCGCATGCACGAGCTACCCACCGGCGCTGGGCCAGGAGGTGAGTTTGAAATGAAAACCGCCAGTATGTTACTTTGGAGTTGCTAGCATGTGTTGTCTCACGGTCAGGGTAGGAGGCAACTGCAGTTTGACTTTGTCAGTAGCAGAACAAATTCAAATCAAGTGTAGACTAGTTAGCTTAGCTATTCTGTCTTAACAAGCTAACTAGCTGATTCATCAGCCCATAGCCCTGCCTAGATGCAGGATTCAGGTCACCTAGATTACCAAATTATTTTCTCCTGAATATTACTGTTGACTAACCCCATTCCGTACAAATTTGAACAACCGCGACAATCAAACGAGGCTGCAATGAAATCTAATGGGACTGTAGCGACTGTGTTGGCATCCAAATCTGGGGWGTGAACTACGTTTCTATTTAAGCGTTAATTGAAATGGTAATGRCCCGATAGTATTGGAGAAAAGTTTTTTTTTAAACTGACCCMTCTGACGCTGTACGTTAAATTGTGACGTGTCATGACGTAACGTACAGCACACATAATGCAACTCATTCTGTGTCGTATAGCCTCTCCACCAGGTGTAGCGCTTCTCKCGCGGTTTAAAAACAAGAAAGGGACAGGGATACGGGGTAAGGGGGGATACCTAGTCAATTGTACAACTGAATGCATTCATTTTTGCGTCATCACTGCAAGCCGCGACAGCCGCTGTTTACTTCTGAAGATAACTTTAGCGCCGCCCTAAAAACCTGATTCAAATTCKACACAAACCTTCAAATAGGTATGTAATGGCACATTATATACATTCTTTATAATGTTTTATTTACATTTTAGAGGTGATGTTGGAAAGGTGGGGTGAAAAAAGCTGTTTCCCCACACGGCTTATCTCCCTCTTTCCCTATTTCGCAGTAGGTTTCGCTTCCCCACCTGACGGAGCTCATTGCCTTCTTAAATCATTTAGAGACAGGCAGCATGAATGTCTCATCATTGATTTTGCTGGAMAGGGGAGAAATTGTGCTTTACAATGGTATTCATATTACAGTTGACCTGGAAGTATTATGTTTTTGGAATTCTAAAATAAGGTCAACTGTACGTTACAGCGCGATATACAAAAGTGCGTTAGCTAACTATAACCTGTCAATGGGAGCTCTTGCTCATCTTTTTTTATAATTTGCCTTTGTTTTAACAGGTAAGTTGACTGAGAACACATTCTCTCTTTAGAGAAACTCACCATCTCCAAAACGTTCACATCAGCTAACACAGACAAAAAGTTCAGTAAAGGTGCGAGATTAAACCAAGTCCTCAACATTATATGATATAAAACCAATTTCCAAAATCCAATGAATTAGATGGTAGAGATGAATAAGATACTAGTAAAAAGAAGCGAGGCGACATTTGCTGCAGTGCAAGCAGCATAGAGCTCTTTGGAAAGGTTAAGCCTCTATGGGTGTCAGAGCTTCCTTCCCATGAGAAAGGCTGTGTCATTTTATACCAAATGAACAGTTTAGCACAGAAGGATCCATTCCAGCATGATCATTAAAGGTTATAACAAATTAACAGTTTAACACCAAAGCTCCAGTCCAGTGTGCTCATAAAAGTTACTACAGCTTCTATAGGAYGTTTGCATGTTATCAGTATGCCAAGGCATGTAGAGTTGTATCTGATCACAAAGAAGTAATTAGCATACAYATAGGCCATGAATAGCATGGAATAGCATTCAGATGACTTCCATTGAAACACCATTGTTACTGGGAAGTGTGAAGACATACCTATGATTACTTCTGGCCTGGGTGAGTCATGGTGTGTCCCAATTATCTCTTATATCTACCGTAGTGTGCACTTGCTCACTTCCATTCATGGGTTTGAAAGGAAATTACTAGTTGTATATATTGAAACTCACATTAGACCATGCCAACACCAATCAAAAGGATTTTAAATTTGTGGAGAGTAGTGAACGAGTGCACACTTCAAAAGAAAAKAGATTATTGGGACACACCCATGAAAGCATTTAATCATCATTCATTTTGTCAATGGTCTCTCTTAAAAAAAAATGACATWCAGTGCCTTCAGAAAGTAATCACATCCCTTGACTTCTTCCACATTTTGTTGTGTTAAAAAGTGGGATTCAAATTGATTTAATTGTCATTTTTGGTCAACAATCTACACCCCAAAAATATATTTGTTCAATAATTATGAAAAATACAACACTACTATATCTTGATTAAAGAAGTATTCAAACCCCTGGGTCAATATACATGTTGGAATAACCTTTGGCAGCGATTACAGCTGTGAGTCTTTTTGGGTAAGTCTCTAGGAGCTTTCCACAACTACAGTGAGGCAGGTAGCCTAGTGTTTAAAGGCGTTGGGCCAGTAACTGAAAGGTCATTGGTTTGAATCCCCAAGATGACTAGGTGAAAAGTCAGTTGATGTGCCCTTGAACAAGGTACTTCACCCTAATTGCTCCTGTAAGTTGCTCTGGATAAGTGTGTCTGCTAAATGACTAAAATGTAAATGATTGTGCAACATTTTCCCATTATTCTTCAAGGTCTGACAAATTGGTTGTTGATCATTGCTAGACAACCAATTTCAGGTCTTGCCGCAGATTTAAGTCAAAACTAACTCGGGCAACAAGGAACATTCACTGTCTTGGTATTTTTTATTTTTTTATTTTACCTCTACCTGCAAGTCAGTTAAGAAATATTCTTATTTTCAATGACGGCCTAGGAACAGTGGGTTAACTGCCTTGTTCAGGGGCAGAACGACAGCTCGGGGATTCAATCTTGCAACCTTTCGGTTACTAGTCCAACGCTCTAACCACTAGGCTACGCTGCCGCCCCAAAGTAAGTAACTACAGTGTAAATTTGGCCTTGTGTTTTAGGTTATTGTCCTGCTGAAAGATGAATTCTTCTCCCAGTGTCACGCCCTGACCTTAGAGATCMTTTTATTTCTCTATTTGGTTAGGTCAGGGTGTGATTAGGGTGGGCATTCTAGTTTTTCGTTTCTATGTTGGCCTGGTATGATTCCCAATCAGAGGCAGCTGTCTATTGTTGTCTCTGATTGGGGATCATATTTAGGCAGCCTTTTCCACCTGATTTGTGTGGGATCTTGTTTTTTTGTAGTGCCTGTGAGCACTGCATTTGCCTCACGTTTCCTCTTGCGCTTTATTGTTTTTTGTGAGTTTCATCTAACAAAACATGTGGAACTCTACGCAYGCTGCGCCTTGGTCCATTTATTCCAACGAGCGTGACACCCAGTGTCTGGGGAAAAGCAGACTGAACAGATTTTCCTCCAGGATTTTGCCTGTGCGTWGCTCCATTCAGTTTTTATTTTATCCTGAAAAACTCCCCATCCTTAACAATAACAAACATACCCATAACTTAATGCAGCCACRACTATACTTCAAAATATGGAGAGTAGTACTCAGTAATGTGTTGTATTGGATTTGCCCCAAACATAGCACTTTGTATTTTGGACAAAAAGTAAATTGTTTTGCCACATTTTTTTCTAGTGTTACTGTAGTGCATTAGCTGTCAGAGCAGCTTACCGATCGCTGCAGCTGTACACAGCCCATCTGTAAATAGCCCATCCAACTACATACCTCATCCCCATATTTGCTTTTTGTTTTTCTGCTCTTTTGCACACCAGTATTTTTACTTGCACATCCTCATCTGCACATCTATTACTCCAGTGTTAATTGCTAAATTGTAATTACTTCGCCACTATAGCCTATTTATTGCCTTACCTCCTTACTTAATTTGCACACACTGTATACAGATTTTTCTATTGTGTTATTGACTGTGTTTGTTTATCCCATGTGTAACTCTGTTGTTTTTGTCGCACTGCTTTGCTTTATCTTGGCCAGGTCGCAGTTGTAAATGAGAACTTGTTCTCAACTGGCCTACCTGGTTAAATAAAGGTAAATAAAAAGTGCCTTGTTGCAAACAGGATGCATGTTTTGGAATATTTGTTTTCTGTACAATCGTCCTTCTTTTCACTCTGTCAGTTAGGTTAGTATTGTGGAGCAACTACAATGTTGTTGATCCATCCTCARTTTTCTACTATCACAGCCATTAAACTCTGTTACTCTTTTAAAGTCACCATTGGCTTCATATTGAAATCCCTTAGTGTTTTCCTTCCTCTCCATCAACTGAGTTAGGAAGGATGCCTGTATCTGTGTAGTGACTGGGTGTATTGATACACCATCCAAMGTGTAATTGATAACTTCACCATGCTCAAAGGGATATTCGATGTCAGATTTTTGCATTATTTTACCCATCTACCAATAGGTGCACTTCTTGGCRATGCATTGTAAAACCTCCCTRGTGTTTGTGGTTGAATCTGTGTTGGAAATTCAATGCTCGACTGATGGACCTAACAGATAATTGATTGTGTGGTGTAAAGAGATGAGGTAGTCATTCAAAAATCATGTTAAACACTATTATTGCACACACGGTCCGTGCAACTTCTGTGACTTSTTAAGTCCATTTTTACTCCTGAACGTATTTAGGTTTGCCATAACAAAATAGTAGAATAMTTATTGACTCAAGACATTTCAGCTTTTCATTTTTTATTAATTTGTATACATTTCAAAAAACATCATTCCATTTTGACATTATGGGGTATTGTGTGTAGGCCAGTGTCGAAAAATCGAAATGTAATACATTTTAAATTCAGGCTGTAACACAACAAAATGTGGAAAAGTCAAGGGGAGTGAAAGTTACTGAAGGCAATATGTTAGGGAGCATTATAAAATACATGGGTAAATGGGACGAGATGGCAGGGAAGAAAATATAGAAATGTCCTGCTTTTGTGGCTTTTCAGATTTTTATTAATTTAACAGTTAAAATATATTAATATACACATTTGAAAGGACAATGGTGCACTCTTGTGGTCTGTAGTAATGGTACCATGAAAGGGTTTTGTTGCTGTCCTATTTCCAACCAGGCCCTGGTTCTGCATCCTTCTTTGGCACTACCATTAAACTAATAGGGGTTTAAATGCCGGTCTATTTTCCTACCTGCACTTCCTTGAAATGTGTCGCTGACAATTATCTCTGTTTCATGACAGGTGGTAGTCTGGACGTCTCATGTGGCAGATAAGAGAAATGCAAATGAGCTGAACAAGCATCTGCTGCCCAGGGAGAGGGAGTCGTTTAATGCCAACCARAGGCGGGCATAAAAAAAGGTCCTGGGATGAGTGTCATCAAAATGACTCACCCAAACCTTATCCCCCAACGCCGCACACACAGGCACGCACACACACAGGCTCACCCTGGCTGTTTGATGTTGAAAAGGTCCACAGAGCAGGAGAACATTTGCTGGGGTTGGAGGTGGAGAGAGGACGTTGATGTTCTGTCAWAGGTCATCTCTCCATTACACACCTGGGGGATGGAATTCAACAGGCATTTATTCAAAGAGGAAAGTTAGACTGCTTTTGCCTCAGCACTAACTCAATTCCCAAATCCAATTGTACTAATGCACCAAACATAAACAGAGAGAAACTATTTCAGTTTGTTGAACAAAATGTGAGGAGAATGTCAACATTTGTCAACTTTATCTGGGTTATAGGCCCATTGAAAAGACTGCAGTTGGTATAAGAAACCAAGAGAGACACACACGTACACACACAGGTAGGTCTATTTGGTCGTAATTTACTCATCTTAAGCCTAATATTTCACGAAGCAAAACATGGTGTCTGCTGGCTGGCGGCAATAATGTAATTACTTGTTCAGTAAATAAAGTTAGAAATTTAAACATTGCAAATTGTTAAATTAATTTTCAATGCAAAAGCATACTAATCAGCTACCAATATATATTTTTGAATATACAACTGTCATGTATAGCCTACCTGGACCTGCACGACCTGAGCCGTCCTCATGCACGCTCCCAGCTTGGATAGAAAGTTGTTGTGCATAAAACCAGTCTATTAATGCCAAGTAATACAGTCAGTCCACCCTCAAAACACTGGCTTACTGGGATTGTTTCATTATACATTGTAGCCTACTATCTATAGCTATACAGAATACTGCATTTTGCTACTGTTTATAAACATGTAATACAAATTACACATCAAATAGCCTAACGATCATGGAAAAAGTAGTCGGCTTGAGGATAAATTCAGCCACTATTTATTGATGAATTTAGCGGATTTTCGGCTGCAATATTCAAAGTAAATTTAATAAAATTAAATCCAAATTGAGAGGCGGCTTCCCTGGTCTCCTGAAGTCCTCATTGCTGCTGCTGTTTCTGTCTCTTTTCTCTTAAAGGTTCTCTGTGTCTGTGCTTGTCTCTCTTTTTTCGACATAGAGATAGTAGCTACAGTATGCGACCTTGCATTTTTGCGTGCAAATGTTTTCACCATGGCATTTACTGTAGGTCTAGGTTGTGGGTCCGACTGTTTTCTATACTGAGTATTGCCAACCTTGACAGTCTTTCCTAAAACGTTGTGTATTATACACTATATATACAAAAGTATTCACTCCCTTGGCATTTTTCCTATTTTGTTGCCTTATAACCTGGAATTAAAATTGATTTTTGGGGGGTTCGTATAATTTGATTTACACAACATGACTACAACTTTGAAGATGCAGAATATTTTTTATTGTGAAACAAACAAGAAATAAGACAAAAAAACTGAAAACTTGAGCGTACATAACAGCAGGTAGGCGGCAGGTAGCATAGTGGTTAGAGCGTTGGACTTGTAACCGAAAGGTTGCAAGATCGAATCCTTGAGCTGATAAGGTAAAAATCTGGCGTTCTGCCCTTGAACAAGGTAGTTAACCCACTGTTCCTAGGCCGTCATTGAAAATAAGAATTTGTTCTTAACTGACTTGCCTAGTTAAATAAAATTAAGGTMAAATAAAATAATTCACCCCCYCAAAGTCAATACTTTGTAGAGGCTGCAAGTCTCTTGGGGTATGTCTCTATAAGCTTGGCACATCTAGCCACTGGGATTTTTGCCCATTCATCAAGGCAAAACTGCTCCAGCTCCTTCAAGTTGGGTTCCGCTGGTGTACAGCAATCTTTAAGTCATACCAAAGATTATCAATTGGATTGAGGTCTGGGCTTTGACTAGGCCATTCCAAGACATTTACATGTTTCCCCTTAAACCACTCGAGTGTTGCTTTAGCAGTATGCTTAGGGTCATTGTCCTGCTGGAAGGTGAACCTCCATCCCAGTCACAAATCTCTGGAAGACTGAAACAGGTTTCCCTCAAGAATTTCCCTGTATTTAGCACCATCCATCATTCCTTCAATTCTGCCCAGTCCATGCTTCACTGTGGGGATGGTGTTCTCGGGGTGATGAGGTGTTGGGGTTGCGCCAGACATAGCGTTTTTCTTGATGGCCAAAAAGCTACATTTTAGTCTCATCTGACCAGAGTACCTTCTTCCATATGTTTGGGGAGTCCCACATGTCTTGCAACCTTTCGGTTACAAGTCCAACGCTCTAACCACTATGCTACCTGCCGCCTTCCCACATGAACACCAAACATGTTTGCTTATTTTTTTCTGTCCACTCTAACTTAAAGCCCAGCTCTGTGGGGTGTACGGCTTAAAGTGGTCCTATGGACAGATACTTCAATCTCCGCTGTGCTTTGCAGCTCCTTCAGGGTTATGTTTGGTCTCTTTGTTTCCTCTCTGATTAATGCCCTCCTTGCCTGGTCTGTGAGTTTTGGTGGGCGGCCCTCTCTTGGCAGGTTTGTTTTTTAATAACGGATTTAATGGTGCTCCGTGGGATGTTCAAAGTTTTKAATATTTTTTTTATAACCCAAACCTGATCTGTACTTCTCCACAACTTTGTCCCTGACCTGTTTGGAGAGCTCCTCGGTCTTCATGGTGCTGCTTGCTTGGTGGTGCCCCTTGCTTAGTGGTGTTGCAGACTCTGGGGCCTTTCAGACCAGGTGTATATATATATATATACTGAGATCATCTGACAGATCATGTGACACTTAGATTGCACACAGTTGGACTTTAACTAATTATGTGTAACGATTTTCCTCCTCCTCTTCATCCGAAGAGGAGGAGTAGGGATTGGACCAAAGCGCAGCATTGTGATCTGACATAATGATTTATTTAACGAAACCAAAAACACGAAGAACACTTGAATTGATACAAAACAACAAACGGAGTCAACAGACCTGAACAAACGAACTTACATAACACGAAGAACGCACGAACAGGAAAATAGACTACACAAAACCGAACGAACAAACAAACAAACCGAAACAGTCCCGTGTGGCGCAACATACACAGACACGGAAGACAATCACCCACAAACTAACAGTGTAAAACAGCCTACCTATATATGATTCTCAATCAGAGGAAATGAATAACACCTGTCCCTGATTGAGAACCATATAAGGCTAATTAACAATCACACTCCCACATAGAACAAACAACACAGACTGCCCATCCCAACTCACGCCCTGACCAACTAAACACAAACAAAAACAAGAGAAAACAGGTCAAAAACGTGACATTATGTGACTTCCGAAGGTAATTGGTTGCACCAGATCTTATTTAGGGGCTTCATAGCAAAAGGGGTGTCACATCTGCTCCCGCTCTCCCCCCCCGGCGCTTGAGGGCGCCAGGCTGCCCTGCATCACGCACACCTGCCTTCCCTCGTCACGCGCATCAGCGATATTGGACTCACCTCGACTCATCACCTGTTGTTACCTCCCCTATATGTGTCAGTTCCCCAGCTCTTTTCCTCGTTTCTGCATTGATGTTTTTTTTGTCTTTGTTTTCTTGTATGCTGACTCTGTTCCTGTCTCGTTCCATGTCCGTTCTTTATTAAATGTTTTACTCCCCGTACCTGCTTCRTCTCTCCAGCGTCAACTCATGACAGAGTGCAGAAGCCAACACACGAAGCATCCGGGAGTACTGGAGTTCCGGTTGGTATGGTGGCATYGGCTCTGGGTCGCCACCGATGGAACCGGGGGTGCCTAGCCAGCTCATCGGGCTTCCACGCCCTGGCTGGCTCGGATGACGCCCATCCCACGTCAGGCCTCAGCCAGATCGTCAGTTCTTGTTCGCCCAGCCGGTTCAGGAGTTTTTTGTTTGTTTGTTTTGTTGGTGACGTTGGGGTGGATTCCGCCGCTGATGGAACCCGGGGGTGCCTAAGCCAGCCTGTTGGGCTTTCATGCCCTGGCTGGCTTGAGAGGTTTCCTTGCCTCGGTTGACTCGGCGACTTCCCATTCCACGTCACACTCCACCGGATCTTCGGGCTCCCTCTCTGCAGCCGGATCGTCGGGCTTCCATTCCTCAGCCGGCTTGCCCAGCGCCCATGTCTCGGCCGGTTTGACCAGGTGGGACGCCGGGCGGCGCCCCAAGTGGGGGGGTACTGTCACATCTGCTCCCGCTTCCCCCCCCCCCCCCCCCCACGCTCTTGAGGCGCCAGGCTGCCCTGCATCACACACTCTCTATCATCCATTACGCACACCTGCCTTCCCTCGTCACGCGCATTAGCGATATTAGACTCACCTGGACTCACCATCACCTGTTATTACCAACTCATGTCAACTCATGTGACAGGGGTGAATACAACTATGCACTTTAAAAAATTATCGTTTATTCACTTCACCAATTTGGACTATTTTTGTTGTCCCTTACATGAAATCCAAATAAAAACAATTTAAATACAGGTTGTAATACATCAAA
>NC_036865.1:7399648-7420088 GCF_002910315.2 Salvelinus sp. IW2-2015 | reverse complement strand
CCAGTTAACCGCCCCTGCCTGTGGGTCTTTAAAATAAACACCTGCTGCGCCCTGCGCTTGAAACCAGCTCTCTGTCCCCCATCGTGTCCATTACGTTGGACTAGTAACCGAAGGTTGCAAGTTCAAATCCCGAGCTGACAAGCTACAAATCTGTCGTTCTGCCTTGAACAAGGGCAGTATAACCCCACTGTTCCTAGGCCGTCATTGAAAATAAGAATTTGTTCTTAACTGACTTGCCAGTTTAAATAAATAAAATAAATAAATTTACAGGATGAATACTTTTGCAAGGCACTGTATGTGGACACCCCTTCAAATTATTGCGATTTCGGATGTATAGTTCTTACCCCCCCCCCCCCCCAGCTCTTAGATTGACTATTGCATTAGGTTTGTTAAAATAGAGCCCTATGAGGTCGAAATAAGACTCAAATTGTGAAAATTATGATAATGTCCTTTTTGTGTATGAACTGTTTGAAAAAAAAAAATTCAGACTGGGTGGGATGTAATTTTGGCTTGCCGCGTAACATCACCCCGTGATCTGATTACCAGTTAATGTTCATAGTTTATTTACAAATTCCCTCCTAGTTTTTGTACTGGTCCCACCCAAAAGCAAGAGAGATTGTGCAGTATGGCAGCTTTTCACTGTATTCAATCTGAACAATCAGTCTGATTTGTCTTTGATACATTTTTCATAACCTCCTGCACAGCACACTACATTGCAAATCAGGCTAGTTAACGTTACACATGTCGATTTCCCAGCAGCTCCATCAAGCATCGCATGGATCTTGAAATGTGTCTATATATACATGTTTCAATTCTATAATTAAAGGACATGCTAGTCATGGTTTGCATGCTTCATCGCAATATTGTTTAGAACGTTCTCTTGAGGACTGATGCCCGAATGAACATTCTACTAGTTACTCAATGGCATTCTCTGCTCTGCCATGTGTGATGAAGATTTAGTCTAAAGTGCATTACAGTGACTTGGAAAGACAATTACATTCCTAAAGAATGGAAATCATTATTACGAAAATCTTTTGTCATCACTGTGATGTCACCAGATTAACTTTGGAGTATAACTTTAGCTAGCTAAGATTGAGGGACAGGACCAGATAGCCATATCTCTACAGTACATTTGACAACATGATAATGATGGCAAACCTGTTTCCTGCTAATTACTTGCCTACTTTAGCAATGTCGTCGTATTTTCAGGCCACTATAGTGTCTCCTCAGATAATATTACTGTAGCTAGATTGCTAGCTACCAAAGTCTGAGATAAATAATGGTAGCTAACCTGTTGTTCATGCTGCCAGTCACCCAAAACAATACTTGATTTAGTTTGTGTCTTGTCTTTTTTATGTTTGTTTTCTTTGATTACTGTGCAAAATAAAATGCTAAAATGTACAATTTGAAGAGTATTTGTCAAGTATTAGAGCAAAAACAAACTGGCCTGTGATTGGATTTGTAGCTATTAGTTTACCAGCCAGAAGAGAGAGGGTAGCTATTATTTTTATTAGCTTGCTAGCTAGATATCTCATTAGGTGTATGTTCATCTGTGATATGATTCCTAAAAAATTGTCAGCCTTCTGGCTGTTGAATGCAAAAAATGAATGTATAACCCTNAGATATCTCATTAGGTGTATGTTCATCTGTGATATGATTCCTAAAAAATTGTCAGCCTTCTGGCTGTTGAATGCAAAAAATGAATGTATAACCCTTATGATGGATCATATGACTTATGAAAGCTCAAGCTGGAGGTCTAGCTGGTTTGACTCTGCTACATGATCACATTACTTGAGTTATGGACCATCAGATATGAAATTGTTACCTTTTCTCAAATGTAACTTTGTCACCTTACCAACAGGTTGATAACTTGTAGCTACACAATTCCTTTCCATTCATGATGCCCTTTCTTATCTGCTAAAGGGTCATCGCTGAAGAAGGCCTGGAGGATGAGGAAGACCATGAGGTCATGGTCATCTTGGAAGAAGATGCTTTTGATGAGTAGATACTTGGTGAAGACTAGGACGAAGAGTATGAGACACACACACACACAGGACAGACAGGTGAACATCGACTGGCAGAGAAGCAGGTGAACTGGTTCCCCCCCCTAACCCTCTTAGGTTGATGCTGGTGGTGCCTGCTGTACATACCAAGCTGGTGGTGCAGGTCGTAGAAATGCTATAGCCTGGTATCAGATCTGTTTATGCTGTCTTGCCAACTCCTAATTTATGATAGTTGTCGTGTCATGTTACGTAGGAGTTAGCTGTATAGCACAAACAGATCAAAGACCAAGCTAACATTTGGCTGGTTGTCAGAACAGAAAGAGTGAAACTTCAATGTACTTGAGGACTACTCTAGAAATTGTTGGCTTTGTTACAGGAAAGATAGAAAGGAGAATATGACGTGGTTTGCTTGTGTGGCACCTGAATGTAAGGGCAAGCATTTGTGTATGATGTACCTTGCACTTTGTTTTTAGGTTTGAATGAGACAATGTACTCCCCTAACCTTATTCTTTCAATAAAGTTATTGTTTTATTCATATATTACTTGTGTATGTCTTTCTTATTATATGTAAGACTCAATGCTTTCTGTAATTTGTTTTGATGCATATATGTGTTTCATTTGCTATCCCCATGAGAAAGTGTTTGATCACGGACAATTCCATTGAATTTTTGAGAAGTACCATCAGTCACTAACACAGGTGTTCCTTATTTAGTAAGGTTAAAAATAGAATATAACTATTACTGTGAACGACTTTGTAAAACTTACTGACAGTACATGCCATGATTTTAACTGTCATTATAACCTTGTTTATGACCCGAGACACATGTAGACAGTTTCATTTACACAAATACATGTGCCACAATGGAGCACGCTGGCAGTTTACCATAAGGAACACATAATAAACAGATGCGCGGCAAATCAGTTGTTATGTAAATAACTGACAAGAGAATATATGAAGAATGACAACCTTTCATTGCAGCCTGGTTTCTTTATTTACTTTCAACAACATAATTCAAGAGTGTTTACTCATTAGAATTGTTTTAATAATATATATCCAGTATCATCATAAAGTCTATTTTGCAAAATGATGAAATAGACTTTGATGATACTGAAGATTCTACCGTGGGCCATTGTATCTCAGATCCCTAACACAGCAAGCAATACTAAGTATACAGCACTTAGTATTGCTTACTGTGTTTGGCCTCAGATGCTGAGGGCCTTTTGTCTGCCCTGGTAGATAATCATGGTATTCTGCAATGAATAGACAGGCTGTTCTGGTCCTGCATCTTCTGGTGACCTATTGAAAACAGTACAACAATGATATAGAAAATGATGCATTATGTATGCCTATTGTTTTTAATGACAAAACAAAGTATCACAAACACCTATACAGTAGAAGTTTGTTTCTTTCAGGGTCCAACTCCAGCTCCAACTGACCGGTTGAATAACATGTGCCTTTGTTGTTGTTTTTTGAAGGGGTAAGGGCTCTAGACCATCCTATCAGGCTGTGTATGTAAATATGTAATTTCAAATTCAATTTTGTTTCCTAATGCCCACACGATCAGGCTGAGCATTTCAGTGGCACAAGGAGGCTCAGGGGAGAAAAAATATATATTTTGGAGTTATATAAAAAACAAAATAAACAGTGATTTATTAGACATAAGAGATTGTTAAAACATTTAATTAAAAAGAATGCAAAGGGGCTTTAAATTGCTTAGATCGTAAAAGCCATTGTGCTGCCTTAGTTATAGACCTTTCCAAGGCCTTCGACACTGTTGACCACTGCATTCTCATTCAAACGCTGACTGAAATATGCCTGGATCATGTTTCTTGCAAGTGGTTTGATAATTATCTGTCAGATAGGACACAATGCGTGATTTCTGTTGGGACCTGTTCCTTTACTATTTACTGTATATAAATACTATTTGGTCTATCTTTTAAAACTTGTAATATTCATCTGTATGCAGATGACACTTATGTATGCCATTGCCCCAACTGTTTATTTTTTTATTTTTTATTTATTTAACCTTTATTTAACCAGGTAGGCAAATTGAGAACACGTTCTCATTTACAATTGCGACCTGGCCAAGATAAAGCAAAGCAGTTCGACACATACAACAACACATAGTTACACATGGAGTAAAACAAACATATAGTCAATGATACAGTGAAAAAAAATAAGTCTATATACAATGTGAGCAAGTGAGGTGAGATAAGGGAGGTGAAGGCAAAAACAAATATATGTATAAATAAATAAAAATATAAAAAGGCCATGGTGGCGAAGTAAATACAACACAGCAAGTAAAATAAAAACTAAAAACACTGGAATGGTTGGTTTGCAGTGGAAGAAAGCGCAAAGTAGAGACAGAAATAATGGGGTGCAAAGGAGCAAAATAAATAAATAAATACAGTAGGTAAAGAGGTAGTTGTTTGGGCTAAATTATAGATGGGCTATGTACAGGTGCAGTAATCTATGAGCTGCTCTGACAGCTGGTGCTTAAAGCTAGTGAGGGAGATAAGTGTTTCCAGTTTCAGAGATTTTGTAGTTCGTTCCAGTCATTGGCAGCAGAGAACTGAAAGGAGCGGCCAAAGGAAGAATTGGTTTTGGGGGTGACCAGAGAGATAAACCTGCTGGAGCGCGTGCTACAGGTAGGTGTTGCTATGGTGACCAGCGAGCTGAGATAAGGGGGGACTTTACCTAGCAGGGTCTTGTAAGATGACCTGGAACCAGTGGGTTTGGCGACGAGTATGAAGCGAGGGCCAGCCAACGAGAGTGTACAGGTTGCAGTGGTGGGTAGTATATGGGCTTTGGTGACAAAACGGATGGCACTGTGATAGACTGCATCCAATTTATTGAGTAGGGTTTTGGAGGCTATTTTGTAAATGACATCACCGAAGTCGAGGATTGGTAGGATGGTCAGTTTTTACAAGGGTATGTTTTGCAGCATCAGTGAAGGATGCTTTGTTGCGGAATCGGAAGCCAATTCTAGATTTAACTTTGGATTGGAGATGTTTGATGTGAGTCTGGAAGGAGAGTTTACAGTCTAACCAGACACCTAGGTATTTGTAGTTGTCCACATATTCTAAGTCAGAGCCGTCCAGAGTAGTGATGTTGGACAGGCGGGCAGGTGCAGGCAGCGATCGGTTGAAGAGCATGCATTTAGTTTTACTTGTATTTAGAGAGCAATTGGAGGCCACGGAAGGAGAGTTGTATGGCATTGAAGCTCGCCTGGAGGGTTGTTAACACGGTGTCAAAAGAAGGGCCAGAAGTATACAGAATTAGTGTCGTCTGCGTAGAGGTGGATCAGAGAATCACCAGCAGCAAGAGCGACATCATTGATGTATACAGAGAAGAGAGTCGGTCCAAGAATTGAACACTGTGGCACCCCCATGGAGACTGCCAGAGGCCCGGACAACAGACCCTCCGATTTGACACACTGAACTCGATCAGAGAAGTAGTTGGTGAACCAGGCAGGCAATCATTAGAGAAACCAAGGCTGTCGAGTCTGCCGATGAGGATGTGGTGATTGACAGAGTCAAAAGCCTTGGCCAGGTCAATGAATACGGCTGCACAGTATTGTTTCCTATCGATGGCGGTTAAAGATATCGTTTATGACCTTGAGCGTGGCTGAGGTGCACCCATGACAGCTCTGAAACCAGATTGCATAGCGGAGAAGGTATGGTGGGATTCGAAATGGTCGGTAATCTGTTGTTGACTTGGCTTTCGAAGACCTTAGAAAGGCAGGGTAGGATAGATATAGGTCTGTAGCTGTTAGGGTCAAGAGTGTCCCCCTTTGAAGAGGGGGATAACCGCAGCTGCTTTCCAATCTTTGGGAATCTCAGACGACACGAAAGAGAGGTTGAAAAGGCTAGTAATAGGGGTGGCAACAATTTCAGCAGATAGTTTTAGAAAGAAAGGGTCCAGATTATCTAGCCCGGCTGATTTGTAAGGGTCCAGATTTTGCAGCTTCTTTTAGAACATCAGCTGACTGTATTTGGGAGAAGAGAAAATGGGGAAGGCTTGGGCGAGTAAGCAGAGGGGAGGGCAGTGCTGTTGTCCGGGGTAGGGGTAGCCAGGTGGAAAGCATGGCCAGCCGTAGAAAATGCTTATTGAAATTCTCAATTATAGTGGATTTGTCGGTGGTGACAGTGTTTCCTATCTTCAGAGCAGTTGGAAGCTGGGAGGAGGTGTTCTTATTCTCCATGGACTTTACAGTGTCCCAGAACTTTTTGAATTTGTGTTGCAGGAAGCAAATTTCTGCTTGAAAAAGCTAGCCTTGGCTTTTCTAACTGCCTGTGTATACTGGTTTCTAGCTTCCCTGAAAAGTTGCATATCACGGGGGCTGTTCGATGCTAATGCAGAACGCCATAGGATGTTTTTCTGTTGGTTAAGGGCAGTCAGGTCAGGAGAGAAACCAAGGGCTATATCTGTTCCTGGTTCTAAATTCTTGAATGGGCATGCTTATCAAGATGGTGAGGAAGGCATTTTTAAAAAATGTCCAGGCCATCCTCTACTGACGGGATGAGATCAATATCCTTCCAGGATACCTCGGCCAGGTCAATTAGAAAGGCCTGCTCGCTGAAGTGTTTCAGGAGCGTTTGACAGTGATGAGTGGAGGTCGTTTGACCGCTGACCCATTACGGATGCAGGCAATGAGGCAGTGATCGCTGAGATCTTGGTTGAAAACAGCAGAGGTGTATTTGGAGGGCAAGTTTGTTAGGATGATATCTATGAGGGTACCGTGTTTACGGAATTGGGGTGGTACCTGGTAGGTTCATTGATAATTTGTGTGAGATTGAGGGCATCAAGCTTAGATTGTAGGGTGGCTGGGGTGTTAAGCATGTTAAAATTTAGGTCGCCTAGCAGCACGAGCTCTGAAGATAGATGGGGGGCAATCAGTTCACATATAGTGTCCAGAGCACAGCTGGGGCAGAGGGGGGTCTATAGCAGGCGGCAACGGTGAGAGGACTTGTTTTTAGAGAGGTGGATTTTAAAAGTAGAAGTTCAAATTGTTTGGGAACAGATCTGGATAGTAAAACAGAACTCTGCAGGCAACTTTGCAATAGATTGCAACACCGCCCCCTTTGGCCGTTCTATCTTGTCTGAAAATCTTGTAGTTGGGGATGAAAATGTCAGAATTTTTGGTGGTCTTTCTAAGCCAGGATTCAGACACGGCTAACATCGGGTTGGCAGAGTGTGCTAAAGCAGTGAACAAAACAAACTTAGGGAGGAGGCTTCTTAATGTTAACATGCATGAAGCCAAGGCTATTACGGTTACAGAAGTCATCAAAAGAGAGCGCCTGGGGAATAGGAGTGGAGCAGGTACTGCAGGGCGCTGGATTCACCTCTACATCACCAGAGGAACAGAGGAGGAGTAGGATAAGGGTACGGCTAAAAGCTATGAGAATTGGTCGTCTAGAACTTCTAGAGCAGAGAGTAAAAGGAAGTTTCTGGGGCGATAAAATAGCTTAAAGGAATAATGTACAGACAAAGGTATGGTAGGATGTGAATACAGTGGAGGTAAACCTAGGTATTGAGTGATGATGAGAGAGATATTGTCTCTAGAAACATAATTGAAACCAGGTGATGTCATCGCATATGTGGGTGGTGGAACTGTGAGGTTGGATATGGTATAGTGAGCAGGGCTAGAGGCTCTACAGTGAAATAAGCCAATAAACACTAACCAGAACAGCAATGGACAAGGCATATTTACTTAAGGAGAGGCATGCTTAATCGAGTGATCAATAAGGGTCCAGTGAGTAAGAGGTTGGTTGGGGTCACGGCGATCCAGACAGCTGCGGGTAGATGGCTATCGGTAGCGAGATAGCATAGTATGGAAGTCTATTTGTAGATACCTCGTGCGTTTCCGTCGGTAGGTTAGTGGGGGTCCGTGTGGTAGAGGGGATCAATCCAAATTGGCAAAATAGATATAGTGACCCAAGAAAAAAAAAGAAAAAATAAATAATAATAATAATTGTCCGATATACTTATTCAGATAGCAGCCGGTAAGACAGCTAACGGTTAGCGGGCCCCAGATGAGCGTTCAGGTAACGTCGGGACGGAGGTGCCAGTTGGATAACTCCCTCGGGCAGATAACGTCGGCAGTCAGTCGTGAAGGCCCGGTGGGGCTCCGTATCTGCAGCAACAACAAAACAAAAAAAAAAACAGGTCCGGATAGGTGACTGTAGCCCAGGAATGGCTGATGGAACTCCTCAGCTGGCTAGCTCCGGAATGATTTGAGTTTGCTCCGGGATCGACGTAAGCCAATAGTCACACGGTTTGCAGCTAGCTAGCTGCAAATGTCCAGAGCCTGCGGCTGAAATCCGGGGAAACTGAGAGAGAAAAAAGTCCCGGAATGCTCCGGTCCGAGTCGCGTTGCACAAAAGTGCCGGTAGATTATCGAGCTAAAGGAATAGCTGATGACCACAAAACGTGGGCAGCTGAGACACCAACGCTAGCCAGCAGACCGGCTAATTTCTGGGCAGCTACAGATTAGCTTCTGGCTAGCTATCGGATAGCTTCTGGTTAGCTTTCTGGCTAGCTTCTGAATTAGCCCCTGGCTAGCTTCCACGGTGGATTTTCAGATTTGAGGTAAATAATACTTTTTTGTAATTGGTGAAGCGGGTTGCAGGAAAGMTTTTGCAGGAAAGCTTTTGTAGTTGAGTTCTTGGATAATAAAATATATAAAAGATATGCGAAGAAAGGTGTAAATATATATATATACAGGACACGACAATACGAAACAGAAATGACGTCTGAACTGCTAAGCCATCTAGGAAAGATCAAGGCTATGTTAGAGCTGCAATCTGACTTTGTTGCCTTACAGAAAAGCCCTGGTTGGTTTAAAACTGGTMATGCGGGCAATACTAAATATACAGTATCTTGTTCTCAAATTCTCACAAAACATTTTCAGATGGACTACATATTTATTCATTGGATGGTTCTCCCATCAATCTGGTTCCCGCCTATAAATATCTGGGCATTAGGATTGACAAAGATGTAATATTTTTTTTAAACATATGGATGAGCTAGTTAAAAAGCTACAATTTAAAGTGGGCTTCTTTTTTAGAAATAGATCTTGCCTCTCCTTAAATAGCAGGAAGCAGATTGTACAGGCAGTTCTTGACTATGGTGACACCATTTACCAGATTGCAGCAGTCACGTACTACTCTTAAGCCTTTGGATGCAGTCTACCATAGCGCCCTTCACTTTATCACAGGTGACAGTTTTAATACTCACCACTGCATCCTGTATCAAAAGGTTGGCTGGCCCTCATTTAAAATTGTGTAGATCACTTCACTATTCTATTTTTGTTTACAAAGTTCTACTACACAACTTTCTGACTTACCTAACTTMGCTGTTAAAATATAAAAACATGAGATACCAAACCCATTCCCACAGTTGGTTAACTCTTGAGGTTCCTCAGGTCTCCACCGAACTAGGAAATTCCACTTAACTCTTGAGGTCCCCATCTTATTGAGGAATGTATTTGTTTCTCTTGAATATTTGTGTTGTGCAGTATTTTACTTGTTTTATATTGTATTTTATTTTGTCTTATGAAATTGTATATCCAGGGTTCCTTTGTGAAAAAGACCCTGGTCTCAATGGTGACTCACTGCTTAAATACAAAAAAAGGGGCGGACTGCCATGATGGAGCCAGCGAAACCCAAAGCAAACTGATATGTGCCTTGATAACCACACAACAATAGAACGTCAGAACTCAGGCACATACAACTAACTGTCCAACACACAAGTGGGTCGCTACACATCCCGCCCACCTCACAGTTCCTTGTACTCAGGGAAACACACAAAGTCTCTGAAGTGACCCGGTGTCACGACCTGCCGAATTCGGTTTCTCTCCTTGTTCAGGCGGTGTTCGGCGGTCGACGTCACCGGTCTTCTAGCCATCGCCGATCCATTTTTCATGTTACATTTGTTTTGTCTTGTTTTCACACACACCTGGTTTCAATTCCCTAATTTCATGTTGTATATTTTACCTCTGTTTCCCCCCATGTCCTTGTCGGGAATTGTTTACTTGTAAGTACTCGTGCTATGTGTTACTGGCGCGCTACGGGTTTTGTACCCATGTGTTTGTTGTTTTGTATGCCGTTAGTTTTATATTTTAAACTGCTCCGGCTACTCACCAAGTTCTGCTCTCCTGCGATTGACTTCCCTGCCACCAGTTACGCACCCCTTACACCCGGAGGTCTCCTTTGTGTGGACGTGATGGGGCAGAATGTCCCCCCCATGCCACAAGGTGCTCAGTCTGTGGTATGGGGCTGTCCTTCTGGGCCACAGGGGAGGAAGGCAGGGGATACAGGGAAGAAGGAACAGGGGATACAGTCCTTGGCTCTGGGGAACCATTCAGTGACACAGGAGGGACTGGATGAGAGGGTGGTCTGGAGACCTGTCTGAGAGGCCTGTGTGGGTGTGTGGGGGATATCATTGCCACAGGGAGGTGTTGTGGTGGTCTCTGGAATTTGTGGAGGAAAAGCGGCTCCTCTGTATGGGGTTAACCTGTTCCGGTGCAGTGCCACCTTTCTCCCCGTGGGAGACAGCTGGACTGGGTACACCACCTCCCCCATCCTCTCCAAGACCCCACACAGTGACGGGACAGCACCCTTTCTTTCTCAGGGGGCTGTAGACCCAGACCAGCTCCCTAGCCTCAAAGAGCCTCCCCCGGGTTTAAATTACTATCATTAATCCTGGGTCAAGTCTCAAATATGGCTGAATTGTAATGTACCGGCACAGATAGAACAAGGAGCAATGACCACTGGTGATCACAGATAGACAAAACATGCTACCGTTAACCAAAATATACCTGGGTTTAACACAAGACTGTGTTGTAGTACTCAAGACATGTCTCGAGACCACTTTGTCTCGATGTCGGATACAAATTTCCTTTGTCTTGACTTGGTCTCGGACAATAAGGGCTCGTCATTTCTTCTGAAGACCAGCTGGAGTAAAAACCTAATAATTATCAGCTCCCATTCAGTCAGTGCATAAAACCACTTTGCCAGGCCAAATATCCACACACCAGTCATGACACATTAATATCAAATCATGGGCTTCCTACTTCACTTCATGTCCTTTATTAACATTAATGTCCTTTACTTTCGTGGAAAAATATCCTAAAACTTTGTCAGGCTTTTCAGAACTTCCTTAATTCGTTGGTTATTTGAAGTTGCATGCTCACTATTAATAAGGTGAGACCGGTGGAAGTTGTAACATATTTTGTATTTATCTATTATAGATCCATTTGGGTTTGTGATCATTTATAGTGGGTCTCTATTTGCCCTCAGCATGCATTTTTTTCACAATTCTGAATGCCTAAAACAGTCTTTCTGAAAGTATGGGTCGTAATGCTAATGTATTTATTTTTGTTATTTTTTACTTTTGAAAGTCAGGGTCTCAATTTACTGTTGAGAGTTAGATTATATATTCTATGCCATTTAGCAGATGCTTTTATCCAAAGCGACACAGTCATAAGTGCATACATTTTACGTATGGGTGGTCCGTAGATCGAACCCACTACCGTGGTGTTAAAATCGCCATGCTCTACCAACTGAGCTACAAAAGACCACCAATTTCATGTTCAATTTCGAAATTTGGTTGTGCACCACCAGTTTCTCTTATGTCAGTCACTGACTGTCACTCAATTAGTTATGTCAGCTAACAATTTTTCAATTGGTAAGTTAGTCTAGCCAACTATATAAATGTATACTAATCATGGTTGAATACCAACCGAGCAAGCAGGGTACGTGCACAGGGTGCCCCGCCCCCCCCCCCCACCACACATATTAACATGGCATAAGTCATGGCCAAATGTGTAAAATTGCTGAAATTAGCATTACAACTGCAAAGATCTCTCCATCTCATGGCAAAAATGGGTAGAATTGCAGGAAATTCTTTTTAAAACTGCAATTTTCTTATCTCTTCCCCATGGCAAAATTATTTGTAGAATTGCATTACATTTGTTATTACGTTTCAAACATTTCTCTCCACCCCATGGAGAAAATGTGTAGAAATGYAGAAAACTTGCTTTAAAACTGCAGCATTTTCTCTCCCCATGGCAAAAYGTGTAGAACTGCAGGAAATCAATTTCTCTCTGCCGTCAAGAGGTGGGCCACTAAAACGTTTCCCCCAACCAAATCTTGCTTAGGACCCCCAGAAGGGTGCATGTTAAATTTCTCATTTGGGTCCAAGGCTGAAAAAGTTAACAAACCCCTAGTCCTAAAGAATCAATACAGTGCCTTTCAGAAAGTATTCACACCCCTTGTCACAATCATCATAATGATTGGACCAAGATGCAGCGTGATATGTGTCCATCCCTTTTATTAGGAAGCGAAAACTCAAAGAACAAAACAATAACGCAACCAAACAAACCGTGACGCTAAATATAATGCTCACAGTCAACTATACATAGACAAGATCCCACAAAGCACAATGGGGAAATGGCTACCTAAATATGATCCCCAATCAGAGACAACGATAAACAGCTGCCACTGATTGGGAACCACACCAGGCCAACATAGACATACAATTCCCCTAGATAACCCACCCTTAATCACACCCCGACCAAACCAACATAGAGAATAAACAGCTCTCTATGGTCAGGGCGTGGCACCCCTTGACTTTTCCTAAATTGTTTGTGTTACAAGGTGGGATTCAAATTTATTTAATTGCAATACTCTAATGTCAAAGTGGAAGAAAAATTATATTTGTTTAAAATACTAATATCTTGATTACAAAAGTATTCAACCCATGAGTGAATACATGATAGAATCACCTTTGGCAGCATTACAGTTGTGAGCATTTCTGGGTAAGTCTCTAAGAGCTTTTCACACCTGGATTGTACAATATTAGCTTTTTTTTTCTTTTTCCCAAGTCAAGTTGGTTGTTGATCATTGCTAGACAGTCATTTTCAGCCCAATTTAAGTCAAAACTGGTATCTAGGCCACTCAGGAACATTCAATGTCGTCTTGGTAAGCAAATTCAGTGTATATTTTGTCTTGTGTTTTAGGTTATTGATCTGCTGAATGATAAGATGTGTCTCCCATTGTCTGTTAAAAATCATACTGAGCCAGGTTTTCCTGTAGGATTTTGCCTTAGCTTAGCTCCGTTTTCTCCTATCACAGCCATTAAATGCTGTAACTGCTTTAAAGTCCCCATTGGACTCATGGTGAAATCCCTGAGCGGTTTCCTTCTTCTCTGGCAACTGAGTTAGGTGAGATGCCTGCATCTTTGTAGGGACTGGGTGAATTGATACACCACCCAATGTGTAATTAATAACTTCACCATGTTCAAAGGGATATTAAATGTCAGCTTTTTTTTTACCCATCTACCAATAGGTGCCCTTTGCGAGGCATTGGAAAACCTCCCTGGTCTTTGTGATGAATCTGTGTTTGAAATGCACTGCTCAACTGAGGGACCTTAAAGATAATTGTATGTGTGGGGTAAAGAGATGAGGTAACCATCAAACCTGGTTTCAAAAAACAGATGAAACAACACCTCAAAGCACAATGCCTCTCCCCTATATGACCTATATAATTTATGTGTATGTATTGATATGTAGGCTACATTTTTTTAATGATGTAGCTCTGTCCTTGTCTGTTAAATGTCCTGTATTACAGTGCCATTGGAAAGTATTCAGACCCATTGACTTTTCACATTTTGTTAGGTTACAGCCTTATTCTAAAATGTATTCAAATGTTTTTCCCCTCATCAATCTACACACAATAACCCATAATGACAAAGCAAAAACAGGTTTAGATGTTTTTGCTAATTTATTTTTTAAAAATGGAAATATCACATTTGTAAGTATTCAGACCCTTTACTCAGTACTTTCTTGAGGCACCTTTGGCAACGATTACAACCTAGAGCCTCACGCAGGAAGCGGCGCAGGTCCTAATCCAGGCACTTGTCATCTCCCGTCTGGATTACTGCAACTCGCTGTTGGCTGGGCTCCCTGCCTGTGCCATTAAACCCCTACAACTCATCCAGAACGCCGCAGCCCGTCTGGTGTTCAACTTTCCCAAGTTCTCTCACGTCACCCCGCTCCTCCGCTCTCTCCACTGGCTTCCAGTTGAAGCTCGCATCCGCTACAAGACCATGGTGCTTGCCTACGGAGCTGTGAGTGGAACGGCACCTCCGTACCTTCAGGCTCTGATCAGCCCTACACCCAAACAAGGGCACTGCGTTCATCCACCTCTCTGGCCTGCTCGCTCCCTACCTCTGAGGAAGTACAGTTCCCGCTCAGCCCAGTCAAAACTGTTCGCTGCTCTGGCACCCCAATGGTGGAACAAACTCCCTCACGACGCCAGGTCAGCGGAGTCAATCACCACCTTCCGGAGACACCTGAAACCCCACCTCTTTAAGGAATACCTAGGATAGGATAAAGAATCCTTCTAACCCCCCCCCTTAAAAGAGTTAGATGCACTATTGTAAAGTAGGTTGTTCCACTGGATATCATAAGGTGAATGCACCAATTTGTAAGTCGCTCTGGATAAGAGCGTCTGCTAAATGACTTAAATGTAAATGTAAAAATGTAGAGTCTTCTTGGGTATGACGCTACAAACTTGGCACATCTGTATTTGGTGAGTTTCTCCCATTCTTCTCTGCAGATCCTCTCAAGCTCTGTCAATTTTGGATCGGGAGCGTTGCAGCATAGCTATTTTCAGGTCTCTCCAGAGAGTCCGGGCTCTGACTGGGCCACTCAAGAACATTCAGAGACTTATCCCGACACCACTCCTGCATTGTCTTGGCTGTGTGCTTAGGGTCATTGTCCTGTTGGAAGGTGAGCCTTCACCTCATTCTGAGGTTCTGGAGCAGTTTTTCATCAAGGATTTCGCTCTGTACTTTGCTCCGTTCATCTTTCCCTCGATCCTGACTAGTCTTCCAGTCCCTGCCACTAAGAAACATCCCCAAGGCATGATGCTGCCACCACCATGCTTGACCGTTGGGATGGTGCCAGGTTTCCTCCAGACGTGATGCTTGGCATTCAGGCCAAAGAGTTGAATCTTGGTTTCATCAGACCAGAGAATCTTGTTTCAAATCAAATGGTTTCTCATGGTCTGAGTTTTTAGGTGCTTTTTGACAAACTGTCATGTGCCTTTTACTGAGGAGTGGCTTCTGTCTGGCCACTCTACCATAAAGGCATGATTGCTTGAGTGCTGCAGAGATGCTTGTCTTACTGGAAGGTTCTCCCATCTCCACAGAGGAACTCTAGAGCTCTGTCAGAGTGACTATCAGGTTCTAGGTCACCACCCTGAGCAAGGCCCTTCTCCCCCAATTGCTAGAAATAGTCTTGGTGGTTCCAAACTTCTTCCATTTAAGAACGATGGAGGCCACTGTGTTCTTGGGGACCTTCAATGCTGCAGAATGTTTTCGGAGCTCTACGGACCTTCCTTCAACCTCATGGCTTGGTATTTGCTCTGACATGCACTGTCAACTGTGGGACCTTATATAGACAGGTGTGTGCCTTWYCAAATCATGTCCAATCAATTGAATTTACCACAGGTGGACTCCAATCAAGTTGTAGAAACATCTCAAGGATGATCAATGGAAACAGGATGTACCTGAGCTCAATTTCAAGTCTCATAGCAAAGGGTCCGAATTCTTACGTAAATAAGGTGTTTTTTATTTAGAATAAATTTGCAAAAAAATCTAAAAACATATTCTCGTTTTGTCATTATGGGGTATTGTGTGTAGATTGCTGAGGATTTTTTTTCCCAATACATTTTATAATAAGGCTGTAACGTAACAATGCGGAAAAAGTCCATGGGTGTGAATACTTTTACTTTCCTTATGTCATGTTTTATGTTTTGTGTGGACCCCAGGAAGAGTAGCTGTTGCGAAAGCAGCAGCTTAAATGGGGATCCTAATAAAGTACCAAATACCAATATACTAAGAGTGAGTCCATGCAACTTATTATGTGACTTGGTAAGCACATTTTTACTCCTGAATTTATTTAGGCTTGCCATAACAAGGGTTGAATACTCATTGACTCAAGACATTTCAGCTTTTCATTGGTAATTTGTTTGTAAAAATTTCTAAAAACAAAATTCCGCTTTCACATTATGGGGTATTGTGTGTAGGCCAGTGACACAAAATCTRAATTTAATCCATTTTAAATTCAGRCCATAACACAACAAAATGTGGAAAAAGTAAAGGGATGTGAATACTTTCTTAATGCACTGTATGTTCTTCTGAAATATGATTACAGAAATACTGGACATATTGAACGCTTATTATGGTGCCGATTTGACAATTACAATTATGGTCTTGAATTGGACTCACATTTTCTGGCCTTGACTAGGGTCTCAGAACCCTCTCCCCCCTCCTCCTCCTCCTCCTCCTCCCTGTCTTGGTCTCACCGCCCCTCCGGTCTTGGTCTTGTCGCGGACTCGATTTGGTCTTGAATCGTCTTGCTTTAGATGGTCTCGAACACAACACTGACACACTGTTAGTTGACCAATGTATCATCAATTGTCTAGCTATATTATATCTAAGGGCATCGCAGGGTATGCTGCAAAATCAATGGGAGCCATAATTTGTGACACTGGGTCATTGCAAAGCAATTGATCCAGCTGTAGAACATCAATATGTTGTTTTAATCTCTAAATTTGTCATGTCTGCGAGCGGGAGCAGACATGACAAATTTAGAGATTAAAACAACATATTGATGTTCTACAGCTGGATCAATTGTTTGCAATGACCCAGTGTTCACAAATTATGGCTCCCATTGATTTTGCAGCATCCCTGCGATGCCTTAGATATAATATAGCTAGACAATTGATGATACATTGGTCAACTAACAGTGTGTCAGTGTTGTGTTGAGACCATCTAAAGCAAGACGATTCAAGACCAAATCGAGTCCGCGACAAGACCAAGACCGGAGGGGCGGTGAGACCAAGACAGGAGGAGGAGGAGGAGAGGAGGGGGAGAGGGTTCTGAGACCCTAGTCAAGGCCAGAAAATGTGAGTCCAATTCAAGACCATAATTGGTAATTGTCAAATCGGCACCATAATAAGCGTTCAATTGTCCAGTATTTCTGTAATCATATTTCAGAAGAACATACAAGTGCATTAAGAAAGTATTCACATCCTTTACTTTTTCCACATTTTGTTGTGTTAGGCCTGAATTTTAAAATGATTAAATTTAATTTTGTGTCACTGCCTACACACAATACCCCAAATGTGAAAGCGGAATTTTGTTTTAGAAATTTTTACAAACAAATTACCAATGAAAAGCTGAAATGTCTTGAGATCAATGAGTATTAACCCTCTTGTTATGGCAAGCCTAAATAAATCAGGAGTAAAATGTGCTTACCAGTCACATAATAAGTTGCATGAGCTCACTCTTATATATGGTATTTGGTACTTTATTAGGATCCCCCATTTAAGCTGCTGCTTTCGCACAGCACTCTTCCTGGGTCCACAACAACATAAAACATAGCAATAAGGAAAGTAAAAGATTTCACACCCATGGACTTTTTCCGCATTGTTACGTTACAGCCTTATTAAAAATGTATTGGAAAAAAAATCCTCAGCATCTACACACAATACCCCATAATGACAAATCGAGAATATGTTTTTAGATTTTTTTTGCAAATTTATTCTAAATAAAAAACACCTTTTTTACGTAAGAATTCGGACCCTTTGCTATGAGACTTGAAATTGAGCTCAGGTACATCCTGTTTCCATTGTCATCCTTGAGATGTTTCTACAACTTGATTGGAGTCCCACCTGTGGTAAATTCAATTGATTGACATGATGGTAAGCACACACCTGTCTATATAAGGTCCCACAGTTGACAGTGCATGTCAGAGCAAATACCAAGCCATGAGGTTGAAGGAAGTCCGTAGAGCTCGAAAACATTCTGCAGCATTGAAGGTCCCAAGAACACAGTGGCCTCCATCGTTCTTAAATGGAAGAAGTTTGGAACCACCAAGACTATTTCTAGCAATTGGGGAGAAGGGCCTTGCTCAGGGTGTGACCTAAACTGATGTCATCTGACAGAGCTCTAGAGTTCCTCTGTGGAGATGGGAGAACCTTCCAGTAAGACAAGCATCTTGCAGCACTCCAAGCAATCATGCCTTTATGGTAGAGTGGCCAGACAGAAGCCACTCCTCAGTAAAAGGCACATGACAGTTTGTCAAAAACAACCTAAAAACTCAGACCATGAGAAACCATTTGATTTGAAACAAGATTCTCGTGGTCGATAAACCAAGATTCAACTCTTTGGCGCTGAATGCCAAGCATCACGTCTGGAGGAACCTGGCCATCCCAACGGTCAAGCATGGTGGTGGCAGCATCATGCCTTGGGATGTTTCTTAGTGCAGGGACTGGAAGATAGTCAGGATCGAGGGAAAGATGAACGGAGCAAAGTACGAGGCGAATCCTTGATGAAAAAAATGCTCAGAACCTCAGAATGAGTGAAGGCTCACCTTCCAACAGGACAATGACCCTAAGCACACAGCCAAGACAATGCAGGAGTGGTGTCGGGATAAGTCTCTGAATGTTCCTTGATGGCCCAGTCAGAGCCACTCTCTGGGAGAGACCTGGAATAGCTATGCTGCAACGCTCCCGATCCAAAATTGACAGAGCTTGAGAGGATCTGCAGAGAAGAATGGGAGAAACTCCCCAAATACAGATTGCCAAGTTTGTAGCGTCATACCCAAGAAGACTCTACATTTTTACATTTACATATTAAGTCATTTAGCAGACGCTCTTATCCAGAGCGACTTACAAATTGGTGCATTCACCTTATGATATCCAGTGGACACAACCACTTTACAATAGTTGCATCTAACTCTTTAAGGGGGGGGGTAAGGATTACTTTATCCTATCCTAGGTATTCCTTAAAGAGGTGGGTTTCAGGTGTCCCGGAAGGTGGTGATTGACTCCGCTGACCTGGCGTCGTGAGGGAGTTTGTTCCCCATGGGGTGCCAGAGCAGCGAAACAGTTTGACTGGGCTGAGCGGGAACTGACTTCCTCAAGTAGGGAGCGCGCAGGCCAGGGGTGGATGACGGCAGTGCCTGTGTTTGGGTGTAGGGCCTGATCAGAGCGTGAAGGTACGGAGGTTGCCGTCCACTCAACAGCTCTCGTAGGCAAGCACCATGGTCTTGTAGCGGATGACGAGCTCCAACTGGAAGCCAGTGAGAGAGCGGAGGAGCGGGTGACGTGAGAGGAACTTGGGAAAGTTGAAGCACCATACGGCGCGGGCGTTGGATGATTTGTAGGGGTTTAATGGCACAGGCGGGAGCCAGCACAGCGAGTTCGCAGTAATCCAGACGGAGATGACAAGTGCCTGGATTTAAGGACCTGCGCCGCTTCCTCGTTGAGGCTCTAGGTGTTAATCGTTCCAAAGGTGCTCTCAAGAAAGTACTGAGTAAAAGCGGTCCTAATTATTACAATGTGATATTCCATTTTTTTAAAAAATAAATTAGCAAAAAACATCTAAACCTGTTTTGCTTTGTCATTATGGGTTTATTGTGTGTAGATCTGAGTGAGGGAAAAAATTAATAAATTTAGAATAAGGCGTAACCTAACAAAATGTGAAAAAGTCAATGGTTGAAATACTTCCAATAGGCACTAATACAGACATTTAACAGAACCAGGACACGAGCTACATCATTCATAAAAAATGTAGCCTACATATCAATACAAACATAAATTAATATAGGTCATATAGGGGAGAGGCATTGTGCTTGAGGTGGTTTTCATCTGTTTTTGCAAACCAGTGTTTGATGGTTACACCTCATCTCTGTTTACCCCCCACACAACAATTTATCTTTACAGGTTCCCTCAGTTGATGCAGTGCATTTCAAACACAGATTCATCACAAAGACCAGGGAGGTTTCCAATGCCCTCCAGTAAGGGCACCGTATTTGCGGAGATGGGTAAAAAAAAAGCTGACATTTATATCCCTTTGAACATGGTGAAGTTATTATTACACATTGGTGGTGGTGATCAATTCACCCAGTCCTACAAAGATGCAGGCATCTCACCTAACCTCAGATTCCAGAGAAGAAGGAAACGCGCTCAGGGATTCCACCATAAGTCCAATGGGGATTTAAAAGCGTTGACAGCAATTTAATGCTGTGATAAGGAGAAAACGATAGCTAAGCGCAAAATCCTACAGGAACAACCTGGCTTCAGTAGGATGTATTTAACAGACAATGGCGAGACACATCTTATCATTCAGCGAGATCAATAACCTAAAACATCAGACCAAAGATATACACTGAATTTGCTTACCAAGACGATTGAATGTTCTGATGTGCCTAGATACCAGTTCTTGACTTAAATTGGGCTGAAAATGACTGTCTAGCAATTGATTCAACACCAATGACTTGGGAAAAAGAAAAAAAAGCTAATATTGTAACATACCAGTGTGAAAGCTTTAGAGTCTTACCCAGAAATGCTCACACTGT
>NC_036865.1:7340529-7399623 GCF_002910315.2 Salvelinus sp. IW2-2015 | reverse complement strand
CTTCCCCCCCCCCCCCTGACGCTTGAGAGCGCCAGGCTGCCCTGCATCATGCACTCCTGTCATCAATTACGCACACCTGCCTTCCCTCGTCACGCTATATTTGTCAGTTCCCCAGCTCTGTTCCCTGCTGATGCATTGATTGTTTTTTTGCCTGTGTTATCTGTTTGCTGACGCTGTCACCGTCTCGTTCCGTGTCCATTATATAGTAAATGTTTTACTCCCCGTACTTGCTCCGTCTCTCCAAAGTCATTCCATGTGACAACATGATGGTAGAAAAAGAGTTGCCATCTAGAACCTAATAGGTTTCTTCAGCTGTCCCCATAGGAGAACCTTTTGAATAATTAGTTTTGTTCCAGGTAGAACCCCTTTTGTTCCAGGTAGAACCTTTATGGGTTCCATATAGAACCCTTTCCACAGAGGTTTCTACATGGAACACAGAAGGGTTATACCTGGAACCAGAAAGGGTTCTACTATGGGGACAGCCGAAGATCCCTTTTGGAACCCTTTTTTGTAAGTGTAGATGTCTGTCAAAATCTTGAATTCTCAGAAGATGAACATTGTATATAGGCAACTATGTATGTTTTGTTACCCCATGATCTAATTAGGTCGGAATACCATACAATATGAAGGACCTAACGAGTGAAAATTGGAATGCTGTGTTTAATGAAAATGGTGTATGTATTTATATGCATCTTCAGAGAATAGTCTGAAAAGGTTGTAAATGTAACAAACATTTAATGAAGAAAGGCCCATTAATGTGGTGAAAAATATTAACGTGCTAAAAAATATAGAACATATAGAAACCATGAACCTATTGTATGAGAGCCACGACAACAAAGAGCCTTTGATCACMAGCTGGAAGAATACATTGAGCATGCATCCTCTCTCACTGGGAAAATGATATAAAAAATGAAAAAGACATACACCATGTGTAGAACTAGAGCATAGCTTCAAAAGATCAATCTTGAAGTTCAAKAGGGTGGATACGGAAAAAGTTTCATAGGATAAAGTGTGAGTCTTTTTTCTAAAATCTGTTATCAGTTATTAGGAGGGTGTTCATTGGATTATAACAGTGACAAACRGTACCCACAAACTGTTAGGGCCTATATAAGTTGTCMMAACTGCAGAGCTTTCTTTTCAGCACCATGTAGTGAATCCTTACCACTGCTACACCTGGCTATCAGCAGAGCCTTGTCTGGCAGCGAAACAGTTMATTCAGCCTCATTTACTGCCTTTTAAAAAACATAGCTGATATGGCTGACTGCTTAAACAAATGTGGATACTACTGACAATTGAGATRTACAAACTACGGCATAATGGGACAACGAGTGGATAAGAGGAAATCCATAATTTGGATTAAGACATTAATGAGCGAGCTAGGACGGACATAGTTAATATAACTGTTTGTTCAGCACTTTTGAAATGTACAGYGACATAATACAGAACATTGGCCGTTCTTACAGTATTATCCCTGTACACCAAGTCAGAACCGTAGGATAAATGAAGGGGGCATATAAGCAGACAACGAAAGCTCTTACATGTAGCTATAGGCTAWAGCTATAGACTACATGCGCACCACCAAGTCAGAACAGTACCCTAAATTATGAGGGGGAAGGGACCAAATTATTAGGGTGAGGCACATGGGCTACTAACAGCTTACTACACAACATACTGTATGYTTAGTATTACTTTCTTAGCTACAGTATACATATCTCCCTGGCATATTACATAAGTTATGCAGCATACAAGACATTTTTGGACTCACCTTGTTGTGCTCACTTGAACAGGAAGGTGGTGCGGCGGTCCTTCATGTGGGCTCTAGAAAGAGGTCCAAAATCCCGACTTGGAATTCCGAGTTGTTAAAAAAAATTATTTTCCCAGTCTGAGCTAGTTTTATCTGAGTTCCCAGTTTGAGATTTCCCAGTTCCGAGTTTCCAAACTTTTCTGGCCCATGGCGTTACCCCCTTTTTCGTAWTATCAAATTGGCAGTTACGATCTTGTTTCATCGCTGCAACTCCCCTATGGACTTGGYGAAGGTTGAGAGCCAAGCTGCACTGCTTCCTGACACACTGCTCGCTTAACCCGGAAGCCAGCCGCACCAATGTGTCGAAGGAAACACTGTTGAACTGACAACTGAGGTCAGCTTGCAGGCACTCTGCCCGCCACAAGGAGTAGCTAGAGGACGATGAGACAAGGACATCCTGGCCGGCCTAACCCAGACAACGTTGTGCCAATTGTGCGCCGCCTCATTGGTCTCCCGGTCAAAGCCGGCTGTGATACAGCCTGTGATTGAACCCGGGGCTGCAGTGGCACCTTAGCACTCATTGTTGAATTTGCGATTTCCAACTTGTTGTGTAATGTTTACGTCCTTTATCCTTCTTGGATAAGCAGTTCTAATGTAAGTCTATGGCAGCACCCAAGATGCTTGAATTTTTTTGCTCTACCCGTAGATTTTGTGGCGACGTAGTGTCCCCATGAGTGATAGCAAACTGAGCCAATCACGGCGCAACTAGAGAACATTACCAACCACTACGCTCCCTGTTTTCCGCTGTCTGACCCACCACCACAGAAAGCACTGAGCTAGGCTAAAATACCTGCATATTGGAGCCGCCTTACTCAACAAAGCAAAAAAGAGGCCGTGTTTGCATGCGGCTTTATTAATTCAATTATTATATATTTTTTTACATTGTTTGCAAACTGATATGTGACACGTATTAATACCACATGCAAATAGGCAACAAACAAAAAAAGTACTATATATACAGTACTAATCAAAACTTTGGACACACCTATTTATTCCAGGGTTTCTTTTCACTATTTTCTACATTGTAGAATAATAGCGAAGACATAACTATTAAATAACACATATGTAATCATGTAGTAACAAAAAAGTGTTAACTTCTTATGGCTAGGCAACATTCYGCTGAAAAGGCAGAGCGCGAAATTCAAARATATTTTTTAGAAATATGTAACTTTCATTCACAAGTGCAATATACCAAATTAAAGTTTAACTTCTTGTTAATCTACCCACCGTGTCCGATTTCAAAAAGGCTTTACAGCGAAAGCACACCACCATATGATTATGTTAGGTCAGTCACAAAAACACATACATCCATTTTCCAGCCAAAGAGAGATAAAATTAATCACTAACATTTGATTATCTTTATCAGATGGCACTCATAGGACKTCATGTTACACAATACATTTATGTTTTGTTCGATAAAGTTCATATTTATATCYAAAAATCTCAGTTKACATTGRCGCGTAATGGTCAGTAATGTTGTGCCTCAAAAACATCCGCCGAATATTCAGAGAGCCACATCAATTTACAGAAATACTCATCATAAACTTTGATAAAAGATACAACTGTTATGCACAGAATTAAAGATATACTTCTCCTTAATGCAACCGCTGTGTCAGATTTCAAAAAAACTTTACGGAAAAAGCACACCATGCAATAATCTGAGTATGACGCTCAGACACAAACAAGCCATACAGGTACCCGCCATGTTGTGGAGTCAACAGAAGTCAGAAATAGCATTATAAATATTCACTTACCTTTGATGATCTTCATCAGAATGCACTCCCAGGAATCCCAGTTTCACAATAAATGTTTGTTTTGTTCGATAAAGTCCATCATTTATGTCCAAATACCTCCTTTGTGTCAGCGCGTTCAGTTCACAATCCAAACTCACGAGGCGCGGGCAAGTCCAGGCARAAGTTCAGACGAAAAGTCCAAAAAGTTATGTAACAGTTCGTAGAAACATGTCAAACGATGTATAGAATCAATCTTTAGGATGTTTTTAACATAAATCTTCAATAATGTTTCAACCGGAGAAATCCTTTGTCTTTATAAATGCAATGGAACACAGGTCGCTCTCACGGCCATTCGCGTGACCAGCTCATGGCATTCTGCCAGACACCTGGTTGAAACAGCGCTCATTCCCTCGTCMTTCACAGTAGAAGCCTCAAACAAGGTTCTAAAGACTGTTGACAGCTAGTGGAAGCCTTAGAAAGGCAATGAGTTGAAAACCTACAMACCTCAGATTTCCCACTTCCTGGTTGGATTTTTCTCAGGTTTTCGCCTGCCATATGAGTTCTGTTATACTCAMAGACATCACTCAAACAGTTTTAGAAACTTCAGAGTGTTTTATATCCAAATCTACTAATAATATGCATATATTAGCTTCTGGGCCTGAGTAGCAGGAAGTTTACTCTGAGCACTTTTCATCCGAACGTGAAAATGCTGCCCCCTATCCGAAACAGGTTTWWWWAAAAAYMWAWATATATTTCATATTTGAGATTCTTCAAAGTAGYCACCATTTGCCTTGATGAAAGCTTTGCACACTCTTGGCATTCTCATAACCAGTAGGTGTGTCCAATACATTATGTTTTTTAGACTGATCTAAAGAAGAAGTTGTAGTCTATTTCAAAAGAACAGAATAGTCCTTATGTTAGACTCTGGTCTGGCTATGCCATATGGCTGTGGGTGACACTAGCTCATTTAGCAGACAAGCTTTGCTTAGAATTCCATGGCATTATTATATWWTATTTTATCAGTTTGGAATTCAATTGAACATGGCTGAATAAAATAGAAAGGTTTTCTCTAAAAGATTTCTGAGGGAGTGCGAACATGCGGCTATTCTGTGTTGAGCAATTAACAAAGAAACAGGTCTTCCTATACGCTTAATTTAGAGTTATTTATGCAACTTTAGTTGTGATCAAAACATATAAKCCCAACGTTTGGATTTTTWATATATTCTAAGGCTGCATGATGCGACTCTAAAGATGATTTGAAAAATGTTGCATGAAAGACATGAGCGCCGCTTTGTTATTTGCACAGGCTGCACACAATTCACTAGTCTCTCATTCATAATTTGACAAGCACTTGATAATGACTCGAATTTCCCAGATGGCAACCCATTTGTGTGGCCGTAATGCCCCCTAAAAAATCCATTGTGCCCTTGGGCTGAATATAATAATTATAATTCCCTTCTCCCGGCTGTGCACGCCAAAGCACCTCTCACTCACATGGCTCACTCAGATAGCTCAATTCTTATTAGCCAATGCCCATCACATGATCGGGTCTTTCWCACAGGCTACAAGTGAAGAMAAACACATCAGGGACGCAACTGCGCACGTCTTTGTCCAATTCCAAGGCGCATATTGAAGATATTGGAAGAACTGTAAAATTTWCTTTTCATCAGCCAACAAGATGAGTAGGCAGCAAAAGCACTAGCCTAACAAATGTTGTACTATGGGGGATAGTATTTACAAAGTTGACCAATTCTATTCTGTGAAGGAAATAAGTATTCCAAACATAGTCTGGGACAGTTGTGGGAWGCAGGAAATATTAACGGAACAAAGTACAGAGAGATCTTTGATGAAAAACTGCTCCAGAGTGCTTAGGACCTCAGACTGGGGCCAAGGGTCACCTTCCAAAAGGACAACGACCCTAAGCACACAGCCAAGACAATGCAGGAGGGGATTCTGGACAAGTCTCTGAATGTCCTTGAGTGGCCCAGCCAGAGCCTGGACTTGAACCCGATCGAACATCTTTGGACAGACCTGAAAATAGCTGTGCAGCGACGCTCCCTATCCAACCTGACAGTGCTTGAGAGGATCAGGAGAGAAGAATGGGAGAAACTCCCCGAATACAGATGTGCCAAGATTGTAGAGTCATACCCAAGTAGAGTCTGTAATCACTGCCAAATGTGCTTCAACAAAGTACTGAATGAAGGGTCTGAATGCTTATGGAAATGTGATATTCAGTTTTTTATTTTTAATACATTTGCAGAACTTTCTGATAACCTGTTTTTGCTTTGTCATTATGGTGTAGATTGATGAAGGGGAAAAAACGGTTTAATCCATTTTAGAATAAGGCTGTTATGTAACAAAATGTGAAAAGTAAAGGGGTCTGTATATTTCCCGAATGCACTGTATACAGTTGAAGTCGGAAGTTTACATACACTTAGGTTGGCGTTATTAAAACTCGTTTTTCAACCACTCCACAAATTTCTTGTTAACAAACTATAGTTTTGGCAAGTCGGTGAGAACATCTACTTTGTGCATGACGCAAGTCATTTTTCCAACAATTGTTTACAGACAGATTATTTCACTAATAATTCACTGTATCACAATTCCAGTGGGTCAGAAGTTTACATACACTAAGTTGACTGTGCCTTTAAACAGCTTGGAAAATTCCAGAAAAGGATGTCATGGCTTTAGCACGTCTGATAGGCTAATTGACATCATTTGAGTCAATTGCAGGTGCACCGTAATGTATTTCAAGGCCTACCTTAAAACTCAGTGCCTCTTTGCTTGACATCATGGTAAAATCAAAAGAAATCAGCCAAGACCCCACATTTTTTTCAGACCTCCACAAGTCTGGTTCATCCTTGGGAGCAATTTCAAAATGCCTGAAGGTACCACGTTCATCTGTACAAACAATATTACGCAAGAATAAACACCACTGGACCACGCAGCCATCATACCGCTCAGGAAGGAGACGCGTTCTGCGCCTAGAGATCCCAGATCAACAGCCAAAGGATATTGTGAAGATGCTGGAGGAAACAGGTACAAAAGTATCTATATCCATAGTAAAACGAGTCCTATATCGACATAACCGAAAGGCCGCTCAGCAAGGAAGAAGCCACTGCTCCAAAACGGCCATAAAAAAGCCAGACTACAGTTTGCAACTGCACATGGGGACAAAGATCGTACTTTTTGGAGAAATGTCCTTCTGTCTGATGAAACAAAATAGAACTCCTTGGGCCATAATGACCATCATTATGTTTGGAGGAAAAAGGGGGAGGCTTGCAAGCCACAGAACACCATCCCAACCGTGAAGCACAGGGGTGGCAGCATCATGTTGTGGGGGTGCTTTGCTGCAGGAGGGACTGGTGTACTTCACAAAATAGATGGCATCTTGAGGAAGGTAAATTATGTGGATATATTGAAGCAACATCTCAAGACATCAGTCAGGAAGTTAAAGCTTGGTCGCAAATCGGTTTTCCAACTGGACAATGACCCCAAGCATACTTCCAAAGTTGTGGCAAAATGGCTTAAGGACAACAAAGTCAAGGTATTGGAGTGGCCATCACAAAGCCCTGACCTCAAACCTATATAACATTTGTGGGCAGAACTGAAAAGGTGTGTGCGAGCAAGGGGGCCTACAAACCTGACTCAGTTACACCAGCTCTGTCAGGAGTAATGGGCCAACATTCACCCAACTTATTGTGGGAAGCTTGTGGAAGGCTACCCAAAATGTTTGACCCAAGTTAAATTAATTCACGGCAATGCTCCCAAATACTAATTGAGTGTATGTGAACTTCTGACCCACTGGGAATGTGATGAAAGAAATAAAAGCTTCAATAAATAATTCCCTCTACAATTATTCTGACATTTCACATTCTTAAAATAAAGTCGTCATCCCAACTGACCTAAGACAGGGAATTTTTACTAGGATTAAATGTCAGGAATTGTGAAAAACTGATTTTAAATGTATTTGGCACAGGCCACAATCAACAGCCTAATCAACTCTATGCGAAGGAGATGTGTCGTGCTGCATGAGGCAAATGGTGGTCACACCACATACTGACCTTAACACCACATAGGCCTTAACTTTTTTTTAAGGTATCAGTGACCAACAGATGCATATCATTTCTATTCATGTGAAATCCATAAATTAGGGCCTAATGAATTTATTTAAATTGACGGATTTCCTTATGAACTGTAACTCAAATTGTTGCATTTTGCTTTTATATTTTTGTTCAGTATAATGAATAAAAAACGAAAAGCTGAAATGTCTTGAGTCAATAAGTATTCAACCCCTTTCTTGTGCCATATATGAATGTGCTTAACAAGTCACATAAGAAGTTGCATGGACTTTTAATGACTACCTCATTATCTGTAAGGTCCCTCTGTCGAGCAGTGAATTTCAAACACAAATTCAACCACAAAGACCAGGGAGGCTTTCCAATGCCTCGCAAAGAAGGGCACCTGAATGGTGTAACAATAACTCAGTTCCAGGTCAGTATGAAAAATAAATGGAATGGCGCTATTTTGCCTTAAGCACAGGCAAAATCCTAGAGGAAAAACTGGTTCCGTCTGCTTTCCACCAGATACTGGGAGATGAATTCACCTTTCAGCAGGACAATAATCTAAAACACAAAGCCAACTCTACAATGGAGTTGCTTACCAAGAAGACATTGAATTTTCCTGAGTGGCCGAGTTACAGTTTTGACTTAAATCTTGGCAAAATCTATGGCAAGACCTGAAAATTGTTGTCTAGAATGATCAACAACCAATTTGACAGAGCTTGAAGAATTTTGAAAAGAATAATGGTCAATTGTTGCTCAATCCAGGTGTGGAAAGCTCTAAGAGATTTACCCAGAAAGACTCACAGCTGTAATCGCTGCCAAAGGTGCTTCTACAAAGTATTGACTCAGGGTTATGAATATTTATGTAAATTAGATATCTGTATTTCATTTTCAATACATCTGCAAAAATGTCTAAAAACATGTTTTCACTTTGTCATTATGGGGCATTGTGTGTAGTTGGGTGAGAAAAATATATATTTAATACATTTTGAATTTTAACACAACAAAATGTGGAATTGTCACACCCTGATCTGTTTCACCTGTCTTTGTGTTGATCTCCACCCCTCTCCAGGTGTCGTCCATCTTCCCCCATTATCCCCTGTGTATTTATACCTGTGTCCTCCGTTTGTGCCTGTTGCCAATAATTTTTTCCCCCGTGAAACCTACCAGTGTTTATTCCCCTGCTCCTGTCTGTTCTTGCTCCTGTTTTCTAGTCCTTCCTGGTTTTGACCATTCTGCCTGCCCCGAGCATGCCATTCGATACCTTGCCCCACCTCACTGGATTATTGACCCCTGCCTTCCCTGACCCTGAGACTGCCTGCCATTCTGGACCTTTTGCACCCTCTCTGGATTACTGACCTCTGCCTGCCTTTGACCTGTCGTTTACCTGCCCCTGTACTAGAAATAAACTTTTGTTACTTCGACACTGTCTGCATCTGGGTCATACCTGAAATCTGATAGTACGAACTGGCCATGACTGACCCAGCAGACTCAGACCAGCTCCACAATGCTGTCTCCCTGCAAGGAGCCACCCTTGGAAGACACGAGGAGTTACTTCAAAGTCTTATAGAGGGACTCCATACCCTGACAGAGCGCCATGACCAGGCGTTCGATACCTTACTGGAGCAATTCCGTGGATTTCCCACTGGGCAGCGGGTCACACCTGTAATCACCCAGCCTACCCCAGTGTCCCGAGAACCCCGTTTACCTCCTCCGGAGCACTACGCTGGAGATAGCGGAACCTGCTGGGCTTTTCTCTCCCAGTGCTCCCTCATTTTCGAGCTGCAGCCTTCTTCGTTCCCCTCGGACCGCTTGAGGATAGAGTACATAACGCTGATGTCTGGGAGGGCACTCGCTTGGGCCACGGCGGTGTGGGAGCAACAATCCATSTGCCTCAGTCTGGAGGAGGTTCGGAAGGTGTTTGAGTCTCCATTGTCTGGGAGATAGGCTGCTCGCAAGCTGCTCCAGCTACGTCAAGACTCCCGTAGTGTGGCAGACTACGCTGTGGATTTCCGCAAGTTGGCAGCTGAGAGTGCTTGGAACCCAGAAGCGCTGTTCGACATGTTCCTACRCGGTGTATCGGAGAAAGTAAAGGACGAGCTCGCAGCCCGGGAACTACCGACGGATCGCCTTGACCATTCGGATCGATGGACGAGTACGGAAACTAAGAAAGGAGAGGAGATTCGATTTCACTTGCCCATCCAAAGATTCTACCTCGCCTCCAAGCTTTCCTGGAAGTCCCCTACGGCTCCATTGCAGAGAGAACCCGAGGCTACCCGAGTTCCCCCGAGAGCCTCCGAAGACTACCGATTCACCTCTTCCTGAGCCTATGCAACTAGGCAGAGCTAGGCTGTCTCCAGCTGAACGGCTATACAGGCTTCACACTAAGAGTTGCCTGTATTGTGGGACTACTGTTCATTTCATCTCCACCTGTCCACTAAAAGACCAGGCTCACCGGTAGGAGTGAGTACTCTGGTGGGCCATACGGAGAACTTTTCCTCTCCCCTTACTCACATCCCTTTTCATGCCATGTTGCTGTGGGGGACACAGTTGAAATCTCTCCGGGTCCTCATCGACTCTGGGGCCGATGAGAGCTTTATGGACGCTACCCTGGCTTCCCAGCTGGATATCCACACTCAGCCCCTCTCCATWCTCATGGACGTTAGAGCATTGGCCGGGCGCTCTATAGGCCGGGTCACCCACAATACCACCCTTATCAACCTATGTTTCTGGGAACCAAACGAGACGATCCAGTTCCTGCTCATTAAGTCTCCTCATGTTCCTGTGGTATTGGGATTCTCCTGGCTCCAGCGACAATCCCGTCATTGACTGGTCTGGTCTGGTCTGCCATCATGGGCTGGAGTCCGTTGCAACGGCCATTGCCTGAAGTCAATGCAGCCTGCCCCGGGACGTCTTCCTGGGGGCTCGGAAGTTACCCCGGACCTYTYCGCCATCCCTGCGGAGTACCAGGACCTCTGGGAGGTGTTCAGTAAGGCCCGAGCCACTTCGCTTCCACCGCACCGACCATATGATAGGATTGAGGATTGAGCATCTCCCAGGCACCACTCCACCCCGGGGACGACTGTACTGTCTGTCGGGTCCGGAGACCAAGGCTATGGAAACCTACATTGAGGACTCCCCCTCCGCCGTGCATCGGCTACTGGGTYTCAACGACATGATGGTGAAGAACCCCTACCTCTCATCTCCTTGGCCTTCGAGCCACTCCAGGGGCTCACCGTGTTCTCCAAGTTGGACCTACGGAACGCCTACCACMTGGCGCGGATACGGGAAGGCGACGAGTGGAAGACTGCCTTCAACACGGCCAGCGGTCACTACGAGTATCTGGTCATGCCATTTGGTCTTACTAACGCCCCTGCTGTGTTCCAGGCTCTGGTTAATGATGTTCTCCACTACATATCTTGTCTTCTCCCGCCCCACCCAAGAACACAGGCTCCACGTCTGACAGGTTCTCCAACGCCTCCTGGAGAACCAGCTTTTTGTAAAAGCAGAGAAGTGTGAATTCCATCGCTCCACCATCCCCTTTCTGGGTTACATCATCGCTGCAGGGAGTGTACAGATGGATCCTGGGAAGGTGAGAGTGGTGGTGGATTGGCCCCAGCCTACGCCCAGAGTACAGTTGCAATGCTTCCTGGGGTTTTACAACTTTTATCGCCGCTTTATCCGGGGCTACAGCACCCTGGCTTCCCCCTGTCTGCACTCACCTCTCCCAAGGTTCGGTTCACGTGGTCCCCAGCTGCTGACCGGGCGTTCTGGGATCTTAAACACGGCTTCACCACAGCTCCCATCTTGGTACATCCTGACCCGTCTCGCCAGTTCGTGGTGGAGGCCGACGCTTCGGATGTTGGAGTGGGGGCTGTTCTGTCCCAGCGGTCTGCCCTGGACATCAAGTTACATCCCTGTGCCTTTTTCTCCCACCGCCTCAACGCCACGGAGAGGATCTATGATGTGGGGAATCGTGAGCTTCTTGCGTTGGAGGAATGGAGGCACTGGCTAGAGGGGGTGGAATCCTTTTATTGTGTGGACCGACCACAAGAACCTGGAATATCTCCACACCTCCCAAGTGTCTCAATTCCAGGCAAGCTAGGTGGGCCCTACTGTTCACCGGTTCAACTTCTCCCTCTCATACCGGCCGGGATCCAAGAATGTCAAGCCAGATGCGCTGTCATGCCACTATAGCCCCACGGCTACTTCCCCGGAACCTGAGACCATCCTTCCCACCTTGTGCCTGGTGACGCTACTCAGCTGAGGAATAGGGAAGCATGTTCTTGAGGCGCAGTGTTCCCAGATAACCGGATGTTCATTCCTGACGCGGTCTGCTCCTCGGTCCTGGAGTGGGCCCACTCCTCCAGGCTTGCCTGCCACCGGGCTCCTGCTGGACCCTGGCTTTTGTGCTACACCACTTTTGGTGGCCTACCATGGTTCCTGACGTCTCCGCATTTGTCGCTGCTTGCACGGTCTGTGCACAGAAAAATTCATGCACAAAGTAGATGTCCTAACCGACTTGCCGAAATTTGTGGAGTGGTTAAAAAACGAGTTTTAATGACTCCAACCTAAGTGTATGTAAACTTCCGACTTCAACTGTAAATACGTTCTGTAGGCACTGTATCACCACCTTCAAGAAAAGTAATTGACTATGTCAAGATAAGATAATATTTGAATTCTGCGTCATTACCTCAACGGCTATAACACACTTAGATTGTCCCCTATTTGAAAGAGTACATCTTATTATGTTGTGGTTGGAATTCATCAACTGATAGCTGATCATATTAACAAAGTAAACCTCATGGCTTGGCAGTTAAATCCCAAAATTTTCCACATTGTCATTACCAACACTGTGATTACCACTACAAAATGTGTTAGTAATGACAATTTCCAAGTTTTTACTTCCCAGGTTATACATTTTCTATAAAATGGGTATACACCTGGTCAATCGTGCTTATCAAATGTAGTGCTCATCAAAATGTTACTTACTTTATCGACATCCATTTCCACCCACTTATTTTTAACACCTAATGAAATTTACCATTACCCTGTCATTACCACCACACAGTCATTACCGCCACAATATGCACATATTTCTTGACGTGTATATTTACACATTCAATATCACACTGGTAAGTATAAAGATCCAGTCCATTTAACAAACTGGAGGACTAACACTTCAATGTTGTGATGTGAAAATCCTACTGAAATGCATAGCATATAGAAATTGTTCATCCTGATCAGACAGGTTTTTTACATGGACGATATATTGGAGATAATATACGAAAATTACTTGAAACAATTTAACATTATGAAATATTGAAGATACCAGGTCTGGTCTTCATAGCAGATTTTGAAAAGGCGTTTGATAAAGTTTGATTCGGATTTATATATAAATGCCTGGAATACTTTAATTTTGGTGAATCTCTCATACAATGGAGAGATTCACCAAATCTCATACAATGAGATTCATCATACAACCCCAGATGTAAAATAGTAAACAATGGTTACTTCTCAGAAAGTGTTGAGCTTTTAAGGGGAGTTAAACAAGGCTGTCCGTGTCTTCATATCTATTTATAATGGCCTTTGAAATGCTAGCTATTAAAATTAGATCCAACAAGAACATCAAGGGATTAGAAATCCAGGTGATAAAAACAAAAGTGTCAATGTACGCTGATGACTGTAGTTTTTTTRAAGTCCGCAATCTGGATCCCTGCACAGTCTCATTGAAGATCTTGATCCCTTTTCTAGCCTCTCTGGATTAAAACCTAATTATGACAAGTGTACCAAATTATGTATTGGATCGTTTAAAGATAGTGTTTACACTACCTTGTAGTTTACCAATAAAATGGGTGGATGGTGAAGTAGACATACCTGGAATTCACATCTCAAAAAATATAAATTAATTTACCACAATTAATTTCAAAAGAAAGTTAGCAAAAATAGATAATATTTTGCAACCACGGAGAGGTTGTCTATTTATGGAAAAATTACATTGATTAACTCTTTGGTCCTATCACAGTTTATTTACTTACTAATGGTATTGCCTACTCCAGATGATTTGTTTTTAAAATCATATGAGCAAAAAATATTTCATTTTATTTGGAATGCTAAACCAGACAAAATTAAACGTGCCTATTTAAATAAAGAATATGAGTTTGGGGGGCTAAAATTATTAAATATTAAAGCTTTAAACCTACTTCTAAAAGCTGCACTTATAAGTTATTCTTAAACCCAAAATGGTTCTCCAGTAGATTATTAAGAAAAGCTCATCCATTGTTCAAAAATTGCTTTTTTTGCCTTCATACAGATTAAAATTTAAAATTACATTTTGTTTAAAGTATCGCCCTTTCTTAATAAACAAGCCATACAAAGCTGGTAACAATTTCCAGAAAAGATAGAACAAATATTACAACAAATGTTATGGTTAAATTCAAATATATTGAGTAATAAAAAAAATATTTTTATGGAATAAAAAAACAAACATTTTATTATATTTATTAATAATATTCTGACTAGAAATGGAGGAGTTATGTCACATATGCAGTTATCGAAAAMWTTTGGGAATATTTGCTCAATCCAAATTTACAACCAACTGATTGCAGCACTGTTTCACCTGTCCTTGTGCTTGTCTCCACCCCCTTCCCAATTATGCCCTGTGTATTTTTACCTGTGTTCTCTGTCTGTCTGTTTGTTGCCAGTTCGTCTTGTTTGTTCAAGGTAACCATCACTTTTCCTGTCAGCGCCGATCGTTTCCAAGCCTCTCTTTCCTCGTCCTCCTGGTTTCTGACCTTTGCATGTCCTGACCCTGTACCCGCACGCCTGACCACTCTGCCTGACCCTGAGTCTGCCTGCCATCCTGTACCTTTTCATTACCCTGGATCTTCAACCCCTGCCTGCCTTGACCTGTCTTTGCCTGCCCCTGTTGCTACAATAGCCTCCGGAGACTGCCAATTCACATCTTCCCGAGCCGATGCAGCTCGGCAGGGCTAGGCTGCCTCCAGCCGAACGCGTACGCAGAGTTGTCTGTATTGTGGTACTGCCGGTCATTTTGTGTCTACTTTGGAATGAGTACACTGGTGGGTTTGAAAGATAATTGTTCTTCTCTCCTTACTCGCCCCCCTGTCTATGCCACCCTAATGTGGGGCGACCAGTCCAAGTCTCTCCAGATACTCATCGACTCGGGGGCCAATGTGAGTCTCATGGACATTACCCTGGCATCCGAGCTGGGAATCCCCACTCAACCACTCTCCATTCCTATGGGTGTTAGAGCGCTGGAAGGGCGCTCTATAGGCCGGGTCACCCMCCCSMCCCCCCCCCCCCCCCCGTCAGCCTACGAGTGTTGGGGATCCACAGCGAGGCTATCCAATTCCTGCTGGTTGAGTCTCCGCAGGTTCCCGTGGTATTGGGATTCTCTTGGCTCCAGCGACACAATCCCTCCATTGACTGGGCTACCGGTGCCATCGTGGGCTAGAACCCGTCCTGGGGGGTCAGTAAGGCCCGGGCCACTTCGCTTCTGCAGCACTAGCCGGAATCCAAGAAAGTCAAGTCTGAGGCAYTGGCACGTCACTATAGGGCCGCGGTTACACCCCCGGAAGTCGAGACCTGTTGCCCCCACTCCAAGATCATTAGCCCCTCTGCTGTTCATCCTCTGTTACCCTGTACTGTATTCGTATTTTTCCCACCTTTTTCTGTGTCTAGAGTGAAAACCATGTCTGTCTGCCCCTTGTCTTCTGTTTCTAGGCCCAACCCTCCCCCCGTGTCATCGATGGCCAGCCAGCATACACGGTGAGATGCCTACTGAGGGTTCAACCACGGGGCAGGGGTTTCCAGTACCTGGTTGACTGGGCGGGCTATGGCCCGGAGGAGAGGTGCTGGGTTGATCCAAGATGTAAAGACATCTTGGACCCGGACCTCAACGCCGACTTTCACCGCCGGCACCCCAGTCAACTATGTATCTGTCCAGGTGGAATGCCAGGTGGCGTCCCTAGAAGGGGGCGGGGGTACTGTCACGCCCTGATCTGTTTCACTTGTCCTTGTGCTTGTCTACACCCCCCTCCAGGTGTTTTTGCCCGTTTTCCCAATTATCCCCTGTGTATTTATACCTGTGTTCTCTGTCTGTTTGTTGCCAGTTTGTCTTGTTCGTTCAAGCTAACCAGCATTTTTCCTGTCAGCTCCTATCGTTTCCCAGCCTCTCTATCATAACTCAAGGCAAGATCCAGATGCAGACACAGGAGGCAGATGGTGGAGTCTTAGATGTTTAATAATCCAAAAAGGAGTAGGCAAGAGAATGGTCGTGGACAGGCAAAAGGTCAAAACCAGATCAGAGTCCAGAAGGTACAGAGTGGCAGGCAGGCTCGAGGTCAAGGCAGGCAGAATGGTCAGGCAGGCGGGTACAGAGTTCAGAAACAGGCAAGGGTCAAAACCGGGAGGACTAGAAAAAGGAGAAATAGCAAAAGCAGGAGAACRGGAAAAATGCTGGTTGACTTGGACATACAAGACAAACTGGCACACAGAGAGAGAGGAAACACAGGGATATATACACTGGGGAAAACAAGCGACACCCGGAGGGGGTGGAGACAATAACAAAGACAGGTGAAACAGATCAGGGTGTGACACTCTTTCTTCATCCTCCTGGTTTTTGACCTTTGCATGTCCCGACCCTGATCTCGCCCGCCTGACCACTCTGCCTGTCCCTGAGTCTGCCTGCCATCCTGTACCTTTACCTTACCCTGGATCTTCAACCCCTGCCTGCCTTGACCTGTCTTTGCCTGCCCCTGTTGCTACAATAAACCTTGTTACTTCGACAGTCTGCATCTGGGTGTTACCTTGATCCCTGATATGAAAGGAACTGTCATAAATAGAAAAATATACCAGTTTCATCTGAGGACAAAAATGTTAACAGCGGCGCTGTGTAAATTGGAGGAGATTTTCGATGTACCAATTCCTTGGCACATGGTTTATGAACTGGTACAAAAAAAACTGCACTTGACTCAACACTTAGTTTTTCAATTTAAATTATTATATAAACTTCTTGCCACCAACAGAATGTGATATATATGGGGCATACAACAATCTCAGCTCTGTAGAATCAATACTTAAGTTATTCTGGTATTGCCCCTATGTAGCTTGTTTCTGGTCACAGGTTCAGGAATGGTTAAAAAAATCACAACATGCACTTAAAATTAACATTACAAATAGCGGTGTTGGGCGATCTGGTAAGCCATAGCCAATCAATAAATAATATAATAATACACGTAGGAAAGGTTTTCATCTTTAGCTCACAATCTGTGGATAATATACAATTAGAAAGAGTCAAACATTTTGGAAAACATCACAGCACAATTGAAAAATATACCATGTACCATGTATGTAAAATGTATAGGTACAATGTATGTATATGTAGCAAAAAAGCTGTAAAAAAAAATGAAGATATTTGTCCTCCGAAGACAGGGGGTGGTGGAGGGGTTAAAAAAGATAAATAATATCACACTTCTGTCTACTTCAAGTGCATTTACTTGTTTCCAATATACACCGTATTGGAAAACTAATGTATATGGCAATTTGAGGGAATATTAAAAGTAAAAAAAACTTGTTTTACTGCAGCATTCTGTAAATCAGAGGTGGGACCAAGTCACTATTATTCAAGTCACAAGCTAGTCTCAAGTCGAGTCCCAAGTAGAACGGTTCAAGTCTTGAGTCAAATCCAAGTCCTGCATTCTAAGAGCAAGTCAAGTCGAGTCACAAGCTTTTTCAAGTCTCAAGTCAAGAAAAATATATCTATATATGCAATGACTTGTTCAACTACAGATCTTTGTCTATTTATTGAGGCTACCAGACTTTTTTATTATTTTGTCTACAACATATTTGGATTTGGTGGTAAGGGTAGGCAACAACACATCTGCCATGCTAATCCTCAACATTGGGGCCCATCAGGGGTGCGTGTTTAGTCCCCTCCTGTACTCCTTGCTCACCCACGACTGCGTGGCCAAGCACGACTCCAACACCATCATTAAGTTTGCTGACGACACATCAGTGGTAGGCCTGATCAACGACAACGATGAGACAGCATATAGGGAGGTCGGAGACCTGGTACTGTGGTGCCAGGACAACAACCTCTCCCTCAATTTGAGCAAGACAAAGGAGATGATTGTGGACTTCAGGAAAAGGAGGGACGAAAAGCCCCCCATTAACATTGACTGGGCTGTAGTGGAGCGGGTCGAGAGTTCCAACAAACTATCATGGTCCAAACACACCAAGAAGAGGGCACGACAACACCTTTTCCCCCTCAGGAGACAAGATTTGGCATGGGTCCCCAGATCCCCAAAAAGTTCTATAGCTGCACCATCAAAAGCATCCTGGCGGGTGCATCACCACCAGGTAAGGCAACTGCTCGGCATCCGACCGTAAGGTGCTACAGAGGGTAGTGCGTACGGCCCAGTACATCACTGGGGCCAAGCTTCCTGCCATCCAGGACATATATACTAGGGGGTGTCAGAGGAAGGCCCAAAAAATTGTCAAAGACTCCAGTCACCCAAGTCATAAACTGTTCTCTCGGCTACCGCATGGCAAGCGGTACCGTAGCGCCAAGTCTAGGTCCAAAAGGCTCCTTAACAGCTTCTACCCCCAAGCCATAAGACTGCTGAACAATTAATCAAATGGCCACACGGACTATTTACATTGACACCTCCCCAATTTGTTTTTACACTGCTGCTACTCGCTGTTTATTATCTACAGTATGCATAGTGACTTTACCCCTACCTACATGTACAAATTACCTCGACTAACCGGTACCCACGCACATTGACTCGGTACCGGTACCCCCTGTATATAGCATCGTTATTTTATTTTGTTACTTATCATATTTTTTTTTACTTAACTATATATCTTGAACTGTATTGTTGGTTGTAACGATTGATTTCCCCCTCTTCGTCTGAAGAGGAGGTGTAGGGATCGGACCAGAATGCAGCGGGTGATGAATACATGATGAATTTATTTAGACAAGACGAAACACGAAGTACACTTGAATAAATTACAAAATAACAAAAACAATGTAGACCGACCTGAACATGAGAACTTACACAAAACGAAGAACGCGCGAACAGGAACAGACTAGACAAACGAAACAGTCCCGTGTGGTACAAACACTGACACGGAAGACAACCACCCACAAAATCCCAACACAAAACAAGCCACCTATATATGATTCTCAATCAGGGACAACGATTGACAGCTGCCTCTGATTGAGAACCATATTAGGCTGAACACAGAAACAGACAAACTAGACACACAACATAGAATGCCCACCCAGCTCACGTCCTGACCAACACTAAAATAAGCAAAACACATAAGCACTATGGTCAGGACGTGACATTGGTTAAGGGCTTGTAAGTAAGCATTTCACGGTACGGTCTACACCTGTTGTTTTCGGTGCAGGTGACAAATAAAATGTGATTTGATAAATATTTAATTTTACCAACAAATTCCAAATACAACTTCAGAATTACATTATATAATGCTGCCTGCAGCTACAGTCACTGGCTGCGTGGAGAGTAGGCTAATCCACCAAGAACCTGTGCTACAAAGTGAGTTAMAAAACCTGGCCAGATAACTTCAAGTCATCAGTCTCAAGTCAAAGTTGAGTCCCGAATCTTGAGGCTCCAAGTGCAAGTCAAGCTATTTTATTTTCTATCCAGTCCAATCAAGTTATCAAATTTGTGACTGGAGTTAGACTCGAGTCCAAGTTATGTGACTCGAGTCCACAGCTCTGCTGTAAATGATGATGGTTTGTGGGAAAATTGGTGTATTTCAAATGGTATTGTAATTCCACCCCATCAGACTATAGTATCTTGGGAGCACCAAAACCCTTTTGAGCACTAGTGAGTGAATGGTAAGACCTGTTGTATTCGGGGCATGTGACAAATAAAATTTGATTTGATTTGGAATTGTTGTTTCGGGCCTATTAACATATTTTGAAGCATGCCTTGTAAGAGGCTTTATTTGTTGCACCGGTGAGGGGAAATGCTGTAACAATTTAACTCCTATGTGATTACATTGCCCCATCAATTTAAAATGTATAGGGGACAGATTAGATAACCGTGTATATACCCAAGTTATCATTACTCATTGTGTATTTATTCCTTGTGTTATTATTTCTACATTATTGCATTTTTTGGGGCCCGTTAGTAAGCATTTCACTGTTAGTCTTCCTCTGTTGTTTATGAGGCAAGATTGGAGTTGCAGCCAGTCTTAACAGGTTGAGCATCTTGCCATGTCCTTTTGGACTGTTTTTTCCCTGTTGTCGCTGCAAGTTTGGAAGCCTTTGTTAGGCCTCTAGAAGTGCAAGTGATATAAAACACCAAATATGAATTAATATGCTGTAATGTCTAAATACTTTACCTAGCAGCCAACCTGCTTGCACCAATCCCTTGTAATTACAGTAAAATAATGTGAAATACAAGCCCCTCCCCTCAATACATTTCATTCATCCATTCCAATTACGGTAGCATTTACTTTTTTTTATAGTATAATACAGTACATTTTATGGTATTGTACTGTGTGTCATTACACAGTACTTGCTCTGATACCATCTTTATATTACAGTAGGTGTACTGTAATTTTAAATACAGAATATTATTTGCCACCTGTAAACTTAAAGTTAAATTCAAGGTAACCTCTTTACAGTGTAACTACTGTCAAAATTATAAATATATAACTATTTCAGCAGGACACTGCATTGTTGATGGTAGCCTCCGTGCAGGTATACAAGCACAGACAGCGCAGGCCCATATTTATGGATTAAGGAATTCAAATAATGATTTCTTAAATGTGGTAGTACCAAATACTATAGACAGAATCCAAATCATMAAAAAATCCAATCTGTTTGTCATTCAGTTTTAAATTAAAATGGAATGTTTTATTATGAGATGGCAATGAAAACTGCAGAAAAGTGTTTTGAAAACTGAGTAAAATGTATTGTCGAATAAAATGGTCACAGCCAATACAAGTTTACGGTCCTGACAAAATGAGAAAAGTTTTTTCAACAAACACATTTTTTGGAAAGTTAGAAAAGCCCAAAATGCATGTAGTTGCAAAATTACGAATAAAAAACACATTCAAAATATGAAAGTGAAAGGCAGCGGATTCGTCGCATAMAGACCTCATTTGCACATCTGACAAGTAGCTAGGTTTTGCATTTCCTCGAGGGCAGGAGTTGTTGCGAGCGAGTCGACTACCGGCTATATAAGCGCATACAAGATGCTGCCATCAGTCACCTATTTAGTTGTTGGTGTGCCTTCTCAAGATTCCGATTCGGCCCCCACCGATTAATTTATAAAGTGTTCGTTTATTTGCAGGACTGCTTTTGCCCTTTTGGTTTACCGTTGCTGTTTTCGAGATGCAGGCTCACTTTCATGAACTCTGAATAACTGTGGATTCGTCGCTTTGGTCCAAAATAGGTTATTTCATACAAAATGCGGATATCAAGATCTGAAGTTCAACCTACTCAAAGACAAGTAGTCTAAAGATTTCAAGCGATGGCTGTTGATCCAGTCATTCTTTCAAACGAATGTTTTTTACGCGCGACTCCGAGGATGAGAGTCCAAATTAAGTTGTGAAAATGAGACATATGGACCACAAAATCTCAGACCCCTTACATAACCCCCAAGTGCAATATTAATATTACTCTCTAAGATCGCGTGCAATTATTTGGACATGGACAATGGATACTTTAAGAATTGCAGTAAATGGTGTTTCTTATACCGAGCCATCAGAGATCTACAAACCACATGCTGATCCGTTCACTGGTCCAATAACAAATCTTGCACCTTGGAATTTCGCAGTTTTGGCTACCTTGATGTTTGTTATAACATCTCTGTCTCTCTTTGAAAATTTCACTGTTATGTTGGCCACTTACAAGTTCAAACAGCTGAGACAGCCCTTAAATTATATCATAGTTAATTTATCTCTCGCTGACTTCCTTGTGTCACTCACCGGTGGAACCATAAGTTTTCTAACAAACGCCAAAGGGTATTTTTTCCTTGGAAATTGGGCTTGCGTTTTGGAAGGTTTTGCTGTCACCTATTTCGGTAAGTTCAGCATGGTTATGTATCTGAATAAATTGGATGCTGGGGTAATCGCACACTTACTGTAGGTGTCAGTGTTGGAGCTGTTTAGATTCCAAAATGTTGCAAAAATAATACAATTTGAAAGTCAAAGACTGATTGTTTGATTGACTGTTTATTTGTTAGATTGGTTTCTTAGACCGTTTTTTTTAAAGACAGCCGAAAAGAAGCCATCCATCATTTGTAGTGCATTTCGCAGTTCTTTTAAAGCATTTTGTTGCGGTGAAAAATCTACCTAAAACTGATGGCAAAATTACACACAGACAGATATGATCGTGTGATAACATTWAAAAAAATGTGAATACATTATCTAACTTAGGAAACACACACATTTTTGTTGCACAACATAGCCTTATAGTCAACAGTGAAAACACTGTTTGTTGCTGAGAAAGTAGGCTACAGTAGCTACAGTAGCTACTCATTACATCAGAAGGCAGTAATCTGTTTATTATGACGCCTTAATCCATTTGTTTTTGAGCTGGTTTGTATGTAAGACATGCTGAGACAATTATTTGAACCAAAAGGCAGTAGGGTAATACTTTAAGTATACCTGTGTAATAACACTGTCATTACACTAGTAATAGCATTGTATTGACATYAGCATATTATTAGTATCGCAATGGAGTTGAGCAGTTTTTATGATTACACAAAAGGAATAGGGGCTGCTCCTTATTTCACGTGTGACCCAAATAGCACTTATTTAGGTCATTTATATACTTTTCTACAACAACAATTCTGAATTAAATGTAGTGTTAAGGAGAGAGTCCTTGTACTGTAGTCTTGCCCCAGAGACTGTAGTACACAAGCAAACCTTTGAGAGTGAATTATACTGTAATTAAGTACAACTTTTTCACTCCATTAGGAGGCAGACTAATGTACCTTTACTGCATCATTAGCCTACTTTAGGTAAGAGTACTTCAATATGTACYTCTTACATGGATTATATATATCCTGCAAATTGATGTAGCTATACCCTAAGTGCTGTCACAATTGCATTTAGATAACTCTCTCTGAGAATGTAACTCAAAATCCTATTGTGGTTGGAATCATAGTGCTCTGCCTTTTCACTGACAATGTCACAATGGTATGTGAATATCATATACATACAATCTTTGAAAAAGGAGCTACCTAGAACCATAAAGTGTTCTTCCGCTGTCCCTGTGGTAGAACTGAACCCTTTTTTGGTTCCAGCTAGAACCTTAACACCGAAGGGTTATTTGAGGGTTCTACCTGGAACGAAAAAGTGCTCTACCTGGAATCAGACAGGGTTATCCGACAGGAACAGCCTAAAATCCTTTTAGGGTTCTAGTTAGCCCCTTTTCTTTMATTTTCCATTCATTTTTCACACTGTTTTGATGTTGTGTCCATTTTCTTTAATGCATTTCACTGTTAGCTTCTATATTTAAAAGGGAGCCCTCAATCCTGTTTATAAACTTGTACATTTGACTCTGTTCCACAATAAAACATATTTGAAACAGCATTTAGTTTGGTAAAGTGGGGGTTAATCTAAGCGTGACTGAGTTAGCTGAAGTTGGCTAGCTAGCTTAGAACGGACGACCAGTCCTTTTACACAGCAACATGACCAAAATAACTAAGGACCAGATTTTTGTCCAGACTATATCTTCTTTTAAAAATAACGTTTTTAATGAAAATGTCATTTATTGTTATTTTAACATGTTAGTAATCGTTTTATTAATAGTAAGAAGGCATGCAAGTCAGTGCTATGTAATGAATATAGTCACAGGTAAATGGGTTAAGTAGTAATGTGGCTTCTAGGCTCTACATAATGCCCATAATACCCTTCTTTCAGGGATTGTGGCTATGTGGTCCCTGGCGGTCCTGTCCTTTGAGCGCTACTTTGTGATCTGCCGGCCTCTGGGGAATGTCCGTCTGAGGGGGAAGCATGCAGCGCTGGGCCTGCTGTTCGTCTGGACCTTCTCCTTCATCTGGACTATCCCTCCTGTGTTCGGCTGGTGCAGCTACACCGTCAGTAAGATCGGCACCACCTGCGAGCCCAATTGGTGAGAGGCAACAGAGAGAGCAGAGGGCACACATCATACTGTAGATGTACAGCAATATCAACCTCCTGTTTGTATCATACACGCACTTAGGTACACACGGGTCATTCTTGAATTGCAGTGGCATTTGGGCATGGCAAAAATGGTTGTATGAACTACAGATATCCCTTTTAAAAGGAATAGTTAACAATGTCATAATATGACTGGGCCATGTAGAAAATGGTGGAAATGTAATTTAAATGTTTATGGTCTACTTTCCTCTGACCTCAGGTATTCCAACAACATTTGGAATCACACCTACATCATCACCTTCTTTGTGACCTGCTTCATAATGCCCTTGGGGATGATCATCTACTGCTATGGGAAGCTCCTACAGAAGCTGAGGAAGGTCAGTTTCCATGTATAGAATACTGGCACTACTGGTAGAGGATGCAACTGAACCAAAGTAGTCCTTGGTTGACTAGCAAGCGCATGCTTGGGAATATTTTTTGTAATTGTCTCGTTATTATGTCCTGGTGTATTCAAGACTTTCAGGTCAGTTCTTAAAGTCTTTAAATAAACTCACATAATAGACTTTATAGCTCAATAACCAAAGCTGTTTGTTGTCACGTCAATCCTCAGGTGTCCCATGGCAGGCTGGGTAATGCCAAGAAACCGGAGCGTGAGGTGAGCCGCATGGTGGTGGTGATGATYGTCGCTTACCTGGTGGGCTGGACACCCTACGCAGCCTTCTCCATCATTGTCACAGCCTGTCCCACCATCTACCTGGACCCCAGACTGGCTGCCGCACCCGCTTTCTTCTCCAAGACGGCTGCAGTCTACAATCCAGTAATCTACGTCTTCATGAACAAACAGGTATCTCACTCTTTCCCCCCTGAACGCATGGCTACTTATGACATTCTCTGGGTTGTTAATTACATTGAAGGCTTACACCGTATGGATCTGTGATATTGCTGTTATTATTGTTGCCCAAGGTTTTAGACAACCATTTCCAGGTGTACTGTGAATAAGGCCAGGATACAATCAGATCAACAGTAACACAGCAGTAACATAGTTTGTGATTGCTTTTGTTTTGGTGGTGTCGGGGGTGTAACTGTGTTAGAGCTGTCATATCCACAACCTGCTCCTGGCGTTACCTATCGCGGACCTGCCATTGGATGCACTGAATTGCATTAGTAGAAATCCCATGCAGCTACATTACAAAATTTGAACACTGGAATGTGTGATATAATCTACAMCTCGGTCAGGCTTCTATAAATCCCTATTACTGGTGTCGTTATTTCTATGTAGCCTACACTTTCTCATTCTGAACTTGTAATGCGGGTTGGATTTAAGGACAGGTGTGGTTTCATGACAATTACCACAAGAGCAGCCAATTACCGATTTGACAGCTCTAACGCAATTACACCACTGACACCGCCTTAACAAAAGCAATGATAAATTATGCGTTTGTCGGCTAACATGGGTTACTGCTGATCTGATTTAATCCTGGCCTGTTGCTTATGAATTCTCTGAATTCTGCAATATGAATGGAAATACAATTTGGCAGTTTTCAGGAGAAAAAATGCCCACCAGTTCTCTGCCAGGTTGTGGCAAGTCTCACTCAACTGACACAGAGCTGAGAGGCATCATCAATTGTTAGTCTTGGGATGAAAGCCTTTGAGGAAAACTCAGCTGACAGTTCTTTTTTTTTGTTTTTGGGTGTTAGCCTGTCCTTAAATAATGTATAGTGTATGAATACATGACATGTGAAATATAGAATGTAGAACTATCCATGCTGGCTGGCTGCTTTAAAAATGCATCAGCTCCTCGATCCGCAAAACCAGTTTGTTTTGCAATTACCAAAAGATATTCTGCACATTGAGCATGGGAAATGCGTTACACAATGTATTATTTTCCTGAGTGGCGCCATGGTCTAAGGCACTGCATCTCAGTGCTAGAGGCGTCGCTACAGACCCTGGTTTGATTCCAGGCTGTATCACAAACGGCCATGATTGGGAGTCCCATAGAGCGGCGCAAAATTGGCCCAGCGTCGTCCGGGTTAGGGTTTGGCCGGGGTAGTCCGTCATTGTAAATAAGAATTTGTTCTTAACTGACTTGCCTAGTTAAATAAAGGTTAAATAAATAAAAATATATATCATTATCATCAGGGGTTCTTGATTTCTCTCTGCTCATTAAAAGAGAGATACATGTATACAGAGTATTCAGACCTGTTTACTTTTTCCACAATTTGTTACTTTACAGCCTATTTAAAAAAAAAAAAAGTCTACTCATCAATCTACACACAATACACCATAATGTCAAAGCCATATTTTTAAGGAAATGTATTAAATTAAGAAACATTTACATAAGTATTCAGTCTCTTTACTCAGTACTTTGTTGAAGCACCTTTGGCAGTGATTAGAGCCTTGAGTTTTCTTGAGTATGACGCTACAAGCTTGGCACACCTGTATTTGGGGAGTTTCTCCCATTCTTCTCTCCAGATCCTCTCAAACTCTGTCAGGTTGGATGGGGAGCGTCGCTGCACAGCTATCACCAGAGATGTTAAATTGGGTTCAAGTCCGGGCTCTGGCTGGGCCACTAAAGGACATTCAGTAACTTGTTCGAAGCAACTCTTGCATTGTCTTGGCTGTGTGCTTAGGGTCATTGTCCTGAAACTTTGCCTCAGTCTGTGGTCCTGAGCAGGTTTTCATCAAGGATCTCTCTGTACTTTGCTCCGTTCATCTTTCCCTCGATCCTGACTGGTCTCCCAGTCCCTGCCGCTGAAAAACATCCCCAAAGCATGATGCTGCCACCACCATGCTTCACCGTAGGGATGGTGCAAGGTTTCCTCAAGACGTGACCCATAACATTCAGGTCAAAGAGCTCAATCTTGGTTTCATCAAACTAGAGAATCTTGTTTCTCATGGTCTGAGAGTCCTTTAGGCTGTCATGTGCCTTTTACTGAGGAGTGGCTTCCGTCTGGTGGAGTGCTGCAGACATGGTTGTCCTTCTGGAAGGTTCTCCCATCTCCACAGAGGAACTCATGCCCTCATATTGCCAACAAGTGCTCAGCATATGTGGGAACTCCTTCAAGACTGTTGGAAAAGCATTCTAGGTGAATGCTATAGTACAAATATAGTACAAATAAAGAAAAACCCTTGGATGAGTAGGTGTTCTAAAACGTTTGACCGGTAGTGTATGTAAATAAGTAATTTCTGTTTTCATTTTTTAAATAAATTTGCACATTTTAAAACCCTTTTTTCGCTTTGTCATTATTGTGTATTGATGAGGGAAAAAACTAGTTAATCCATTTTAGAATAAAGCTGTAACGTAACGACATTTGGAAAAAGTTAAGGTGTCTGAAAACTTTCCGAATGCACTGTAGTTTTAGATTTACACAAAGCCACAATGAATTTGGTCAAGGATAGACATTAAATAACACATTTTTCCTTTTTTTTTTTTTAACCAAATCTATATTTTTTATGTATATGGAAGTTACAAAGCCTCATGCGCGTGCTTTCTCGTTCCCATTGTGGTGATACTGATGGTTTCTCGGGACTGATGGCTTCTATGACAACCAAATAGAGCAAAATAAATAGTATTCTCTCTGATATRTGGCCATTTATACTTGTTTTCTGCATGCCCTCATATTGCCAAATGAGCCTGAGGATGTCTATCACTGTGGTGGGGTACATTTTTCAAAACCAAGGAAAATCACAAAAATAGTATGTAAAAACTTCAATAGCATGCTGTTTACATAACATTTTTGATTTGGTTAGGGAGATTTTGGTCACATGTGGGTGCATGAATTCTGCCTGTCCATCTGACTGGCTGCTCCACTTTAGATCTGTCCTGTTAATAGGWCACTGTATTTATAAAAGAGCAGGGGATGTGAATAAATGTAAATAAGGACAGCTAGCAGGCAGATCCTGGCATCAAGATACCTCAGATGTAGGACAGTTGTAAAAGTCAACTGACCTTAAGCAATGGGGTCTGTGTGGAAGTTACGCAATAGTGTCAGAGGGACATAGGAGGCTTCCTACAATGGATGACTTCTGTAYAGTAAAGCAGATTGATATCATAGACAGGTTCAAAGTATATCATACACAGGTCACAGCAAGGTCAAGGAGGAACGTTCTACCATTATCCTTTGATATTTCTTGAAAGAAAGAGCTTTGATCTTACAAGGTCAGTCCCTCAAAATACAAATGAGGAACCACAGTCCCCAAAGATCACAGTTGTCAGGCAGAAGTTATTGATTAATAATTGAGCAAATTAAGTCTGGTCTGTGGCTGTGTGATGAATGATTGGCATGCCATAGTCTCTCTATTGTGCCATATCAAATCAAATCACTTTTTTTTGTCACATGTGCCGAATACAGGTGTAGAAATGCTTACGTACAAGCCCTTAACCAACAATGCAGTTRGAAAAATAAGTGTTAAGTAAAAAATAGAGAAAAACCCCCAAATAATTAAAATAACAGTAGCGAGGCTATATACAGGGTCAATGTGCGGGTGCACAGGGTAGTCGAGGTAATTGAGGTAATATGTACATGTACTGTAGGTAGAGTTAAAGTGACTATGCATAGATAATAAACAGGGAGTAAAAGAGGGGGGGGGACAATGCAAATAGTCTGGGTAGCCATTTGACTAGCTGTTCTTTAGTCTTGTGTCTTGGGGGTAGAAGCTTTCGGTGCGGTAGCAGAGAGAACAGTCTATGACAATGGTGGCTGGAGTCTTTGACAATTTTTAGGGCCTTCCTCTGACACCGACTGGTATAGAGGTCCTGGATGGCAGGAAGCTTGGCCCCAGTGATGTACTGGGCCGTATGCATTACCCTCTGTAGTGCCTTGCGGTCRGAGGCCGAGCAGTTGCCATACCAGGTAGTGATGCAACCAGTCAGGATGCTCTCGATGGTGCAGCTGTAGAACTTTTTGAGGATCTGAGGACCCATGCTAAATMTTTTCAGTCTCCTGAGGGGGAATAGGTTTTGTCGTGCCCTCTTCACGACTGTCTTGGTGTGCTTGGACCATGATAGTTTGTTGGTTATGGGGACACCAAGGAACTTGAAGCTCTCAACCTGCTCCACTACAGCCCCGTCGATGAGAATGGGGGCCTGCTCGGTCCTCCTTTTCCTGTAGTCCACAATCATCTCCTTTKTCTTGATCACGTTGAGGGAGAGGTTGTTATCCTGGCACCACACGGCCAGGTCTCTGACCTCCTCCCTATAGGCTGTCTCATCGTTGTCGGTGATCAGGACTACCACTGTTGTGTCATCGGCAAACTTCATGATGGTGTTGGAGTCGTGCCTGGCCATGCAGTCGTGAGTGAACACGGAGTACAGGAGGGGTYTGAGTACCCCTGAGGGGCCCCTGTGTTGAGGATCAGCGCGGCAGATGTGTTGTTACCTACCCTTAACACCTGGGGGCGGCCCGTCAGCAAGTCCAGGATCCAGTTGCAGAGAGAGGTGTTTAGTCCCAGGGTCCTTAGCTTAGTGATAAGCTTTGAGGGCACAATGGGGTTGAACGCTGAGCTGCAGTCAATGAATAGCATTCTCACATAGGTGTTCCTTTTGTCCAGGTGGGAAAGGGCAGTGTGGAGTGCAATAGAGATTGCATCATCTGTGGATCTGTTGGGGCGGTATGCAAATTGGAGTGGGTCTAGAGTTTCTGGGATAATGGTGTTGTGAGCCATGACCAGCCTTTCAACGCACTTCAGAGGTCGGTAGTCAGTTAGGCAGGTTACYTTAGTRTTCTTGGGCACAGGGACTATGGTGGTCTGCTTGAAACATGTTGGTATTAGACTCAKACAGGGAGAGGTTGAAAATGTCAGTGAAGACACTTRCCAKTTGGTCAGCRCATGCTCAGAGTACAAGTCCTGGTGATCCGTCTGGCCCTGCGGCCTGGTGAATGTTGACCTGTTTAAAGGTCTTACTCACATCGGCTACGGAGAGCGTGATCACACAGTCATCCGGAACAGCTGATGCTCTCATGCATACTTCAGTGTTGCTTGCCAAGCTTAGAAGTGATTTAGCTCATCTGGTAGGCTTATATTACTGGGCACCTCGCGGTTGTGCTTCCCTTAGTAGTCTGTAATAGTTTGCAAGCCCTGCCACATCCGACAACCGTCGGAGCCTGTGTAGTACGATTCAATATTAGTCCTGTATTGATGCTTTACTTGTTTAATGGTTCGTCGGAGGGCATAGCAGGATTTCCTATAAGCTTCCGAGTTAGAGTCCTGCTCCTTGAAAGCGGCACCTCTACCCTTTAGCTCAGTGCGGRTCTTGCCTGTAATCCATGGCTTCTGGTTGGGGTATAAACGTACAGTCACTGTGCGGACGACGTCATTGATGCACTTATTGATGAAGCTTGTGACTGAAGTGGTGTACTCCTCAATGCCATCGGAAGAATCTCGGAACATATTCCAATCTGTGCAGGCAAAACAGTCCTGCATCTGCATCATTTGACCACTTCTTTATTGACCGAGTCACTGGTACTTCCTACTTTAGTTTTTGCTTGTAACCAGGAATCAGGAGGATATAATTATGGTCAGATTTGCCAAATGGAGAGCGAGGTAAAGCTTTGTAAGCATCTCTGTGTGTGGAGTAAAGGTGGTCTAGAAATGTTTTCCCTCTGGTTGCACATTTAAAGTCCCCGGCCACTAGGAGCGCCACCTCTGGATGAGCGATTTCATGTTTTCTTATGGCCCTATACAGCTCATTAAGTGCGGTCTTAGTGCCAGCATCAGTTTGTGGTGGTAAATAGACAGCTACGAAGAATATAGATGAAAACTCTCTTGGTAAATAGTGTGGTCTACAGCTTATCTTGAGATACTCTACATCAGGCAAGCAAAACCTCGAGACTTCCTTACTATTAGATTTCGTGCACCAGCTGTTCTTTACAAATATACACACACCGCCACCSCATGTCTTACCAGAGGCGGCTGTTCTATCTTGCCGATGCTGGGTAAAACCCACGAGCTGTATGTTATTCATGTTGTCGTTCAGCCACGACTCGGTGAAACATACGATATTACAGTATTTAATTGTCGGTAGGACATATTTGATCGTAGTTCTTCTATTTTGTTATCCAATGATTGTATGTTGGCTAATAGGACTGATGGTAAAGGCAGATTACCCACTCGCCGTCGGATCCTTACAAGGCACCCCGACCTACCTCCCCGATATCTCCGTTTCTTTCTCCTGCGAATGACGGGGATGAGGGCCTTGTCGGGTGTCTGAAGTAAATCCTTCGCRTCCGACTCGTTTAAAAAAAATCTTCTTCCAGTACGAGGTGAGTAATCGCTGTCCTGATATGTAGAAGCTCTTTTCAGTYATAAGAAACGGTGGCAGAAACATTATATACAAAATAGGTTATATGGCATCCTGGGACAGTAATATGCCCAGTCCTACAGAGGGGCACATACACATGATTGAAGTGTTGTGAAGCCTGAAGAGAATTAACATTTGGGAATGACTTGATTGACAGGACTGCTACTTTAGTGCATTATCAAGGAGCATCCCCTTCCCTTCCGCCTCTCTCCTCCATCTCTCTCTTACCTAAGCTGATTGTGATGTGCTTTGTTCAGCCCTGGCTCTGCGAGTTTGGAGGGGTACTTCTGACTGTTGTGAAGGATTTTAGAGAAACTTAGAGAGAAAGTTACTACAGAGAGACATATAGATCTTTCTTTGGTCCCAGCACAACTTTCACTGCACACAAGCAGCTGCTGCACTAAGAAAGGGATCGCTGCAGAGGAATGCTTGACACAGTACACTCTGCTAGCATTACATCATCTGTGTACTCATGTCCCTGGCCATACAGTGGCTTGCGAAAGTATTCACACCCCTTGGTATTTGTCCTATTTTGTTGCCTTACAACCTGGAATTAAAATGGATTTTTGGGAGGTTTGTATCATTTGATTTACACAACATGCCTACCACTTTGAAGAAATAAGACAAACAAACTGAAAACTTGATCGTGCATAACTATTCACCCCCCCCCCCCAAATCAACCTTTTGCAGCAGTTACAGTTGCAAGTCTCTTGGGGTATGTCTCTATAAGCTTGGCACATCTAGCCACTGGAATTTTGCCCATTCTTCAAGACAAAACTGCTCCTGCTCCTTCAAGTTGGATGGGTTCCGCTGGTGAACAGCAATCTTTAAGTCATACCACAGATTGGATTGAGGTCTGGGCTTTGACTAGGACATTCCAAGACATTTAAATGTTTCCCCTTAAACCACTCAAGTGTTGCTTTAGCAGTATGCTTAGGATCATTGTCTTGCTGGAAGGTGAACCTCCGCCCAGCTCCGCCCACTCTGTGGAGTGTACGGCTTAAAATGGTCCTATGGACAGATACTCCAATCTCCGCTGTGGAGCTTTGCAGCTCCTTCAGGGTTATCTTTGGTCTCTTTGTTGCCTCTCTATTAATGCCCTCCTTGCCTGGTCTTTGAGTTTTGGTGGGCGGCCCTCTCTTGGCATGTTTGTTGTGGTGCCATATTCTTTCCATTTTTTTAATAATGGATTTAATGGTGCTCCGTGGGATGTTCAAAGTCTCGGATATTCTTTTCATAACCCAACCCTAATCTGTACTTCTCCACAACTTTGTCCCTGACCTGTTTGGAGAGCTCCTTGGTCTTCATGGTGCCGCTTGCTTGGTGGTGCCCTTTGCTTAGTGGTGTTGCTGACTCTGGGGCCTTTCAGAACAGGTGTATATATACTGTATTATGTGACACTTAGATTGCACACAGGTGGACTTAATTTAACTAATTATGTGACTTCTGAAGGTAATTGGTTGTACCAGATCTTATTTAGGGGCTTCATAGYAAAGGGGGTGATTACATATGCACGCACMMMTTTTCCGTTTTTAATTTTTTCAATATTTTTGAAATAAGTAATTTTTTTCATTTCACTTCACCAATTTGKACTATTTTGTGTATGTCCATTACATRAAATTCAAATAAAAATCGATTTAAATAACAGRTTGTAATGCAACAAAATAGGAAAAACTGTSACGCCCTAGCCTTAGTTATCTTTGTTTTCTTTATTATTTTAGTTAGGTYAGGGTGTGACATGGGGGATGTTTGTGTGTTTTTGTCTCGTCTAGGGTGTTTGTATTGTCTAGGGGGTGTTTGTAGAGTTCATGGGGTTGTGTTCATTGTAGGTGTTTATGTAAGTCTATGGTTGCCTAGATTKGTTCTCAATTAGAGACAGCTGTCTATCGTTGTCTCTGATTGGGAGCCATATTTAGGCAGCCATAGTCATTAGGTAGGTTGTGGGTGATTGTCTATGTGTAAGTTGCCAGTGGCTGCACTTATTTGTTTTGTATAGCTTCACGTTTGTAGTTTTGTTTAAGTGTTCTTCAGTACATCGCTTAAATAAATAGATTATGTATTCACTTCACGTTGCGCCTTGGTCCTCTTCTCTTTCACCCGAAGACRATCGTGACAAAAACACCAAGGGGGATGAATACTTTTGCAAGGCACTGTAGGTGGCAAGATGAAAAACAATTTTTTAGGAGAATGTCAGTAAATCCTGCTCTGTACCATAATACTACTAAATGGCATATTATTATTATTAGTAATAATAATAATAATAATAATATATGCCATTTAGCAGAAGCTTTTATCCAAAACGAGAGTCATCATGCATACATTTTACATGGGTGGTCCCAAGAATCAAACCCATGCTCTACCAACTGAGCTATACAGTACCACTCACCAAAGTTCTTCTGACACACAATCCTGCTGTCTATGTCCAGTGCACAGAAATATGGGAATTGAAATGTGTTCTCCATTTAGCTGAGAGGTGTGAAATGTTATGATGTTGGCCTTCTTCATCTTGGAAAACCATCTAGCCTCCAGAATAGCCTTTCAATGGGACAGAAAAAGTGTTGTTGATGTTATTTTGCTCAAGCCATTCATAGTTCCATTAAGGTGACACATTTATGACCTTATGCTTGGCATGACACATACTGTAGCTTATTGCCATAGTTGCTTTCTTGTAGGTCTATTTTGGAACATCAAGCGAACACCTTTCTCAAACAAATACTTAAATGTATTCTCTGCTAAAGCCTTAAAGATTTCAAGGTCAGTGGAGAATTGAGAATCTAAGTGAACATACATTTGGAATAGGCCAGGATTCAATCCGATCGTGGGTTGTAGTCAATGCAACTTTTAAAAGGCAATGTTCCACGTTCGCAGAGATTGCTTTCACTGCAAACGCAGCATCCACTGGAAAAACTGGTTGAATCAATGATGTGATGACATTGGAATCAAACAATAATCAAGTTTTTTATATAGCCCTTCGTACATCAGCTAATATCTCGAAGTGCGTACAGAAACCCAGCCTAAAACCACAAACAGCAAGCAATGCAGGTGTGACGCGTGTAGAAGCACGCGGCTAGGAAAAATCCCTAGAAAGGCCAAAACTAGGAAGAAACTAGAGGGAACCAGCTATGAGGGTGGCCAGTCCTCTTCTGGCTGTGCCGGGTGGAGATTATAACAGAACATGGCAAGATGTTAAATGTTCATAAATGACCAGCATGGTAAAATAATAATGGAGTAAATGTCAGTTGGCTTTTCATAGCCGATCATTAGGAGTATCTCTACCGCTCCTGCGGTCTCTAGAGTTGAAAACAGCAGGTCTGGGACAGTAGCACGTCCGGTGGACAGGTCAGGTTCCATAGCCGCAGGCAGAACAGTTGAAACTGGAACAGCAGCAAGCCAGGTGGACTGGGGACAGCAAGGAGTCATCAGCCGGTAGTCCTAGACGCATGGTCCTAGGGTCAGGTCCTCTAGAGAGAGAAAAGACAGAATTAGAGAGAGCATACTTAAATTCACACAGGACACCGGATAAGACAGGAGAATACTCCAGATATAACCAACTGACCCTAGCCCCCCGACACAATAAACTACTGCAAGCATAAATACTGGAGCTGAGACAGAGGGTCGAGAACACTGTGGCCATCCGATGATACCCCCGGCAGGGCCAAACAGGAAGGATATAACCCCACCCACTTTGCCAAAGCACAGCCCCCACACCACTAGAGGATATTTCAAACCACCAACTTACCATACTGAGACAAGGCCGAGTATAGCCACAAAGATCTCACCACAGCACAAACCAAGGGGGCGCCAACCCAGACAGGAAGATCACGTCAGTAACTCAACCCACTCAAGTGACGCACCCCTCCTAGGGACGGCATGAAAGAGCACCAGTAAGCCAGTGACTCCGCCCTGAATAGGTTAGAGGCAGAGAATCCCAGTGGAGAGAGGGAAACGGCAGGCAGAGACAGCAAGGGCGGTTCTGTTGTAGAGCCTTCCGTTCACCTTCACACGCTGGCCAGCTACACTCAATCATATGACCTACTGAAGAATACGTCTTCAGTAAAGACTTAAAGGTTGAGACCGAGTCTGGCGTCTCTCACATGGTAGGCAGACTATTCCATAAAAATGGAGATCTATGGAGAAAGCCCTGCCTCCAGCTGTTTGCTTAGAAATTCTAGGGAAATGTAGGAGCCTGCTCTTTGTGACCGTAGCGTTCGTGTAGTATGTTAAGCGCGGACAACTCGGAAAGATAGGTAGGAGCAGCCCATGTAACGCTTTATAGGTTAAGTAAAACTTTGAAATCAGCCCTTCTTAACAGGAAGCCAGTGTAGGGAGCTAGATGGAGTAAATAATCAAATTTCTTGGTCTAGTCAGGATTCTAGCAGCCGTATTTAGCACTAACTGAAGTTTATTTAGTGCTTTATCCGGGTAGCCGGAAAGTAGAGCATTGCAGTAGTCTAACCTAGAAGTAACAAAGCATGGATTAATTTTCTGCATCATTTTTGACAGAAAATTTCTGATTTTTGCAATTGTTACGTAAGGGAAAAAGCTGTCCTTGAAACAGTCTTGATAGTTCGCAAAAAAGAAGATCAGGTAAGAGTACCGAGGTTTCAAGTTTATTTGAGACGACTTTACAACCATCAAGATTAATTGTCAGATTTAACAGAATATCTCTTTGTTTCTTGGGACCTAGAACAAGCATCTCTGTTTTGTCCGAGTTTAAAAGTAATCAACATTGAAAACTGATTGGATTTGCAAAAAGTAATCAACGTAAGGGCATTTTGTCTTTTTTCACCCAATTTTTTTCATAAATCCAATGATATGGTGAATTTTATTTGATTTATTTCACGTTGAATTTACATCAGCTGAAAACTCAACCAAATGTAAATCATAACTAGAAGTTGAACTGACGTCTGTTCCCAGCGGGATATGTCGTCTCAATGTGAAATTCCCTTTTAAAAGCAGCATTGTCTACAACCCGCGATTTAATTGAAAACCCGGCCATAGTTTTTATTTTCAGCAGCCTTTGGGAAGGTAAAGATGTGAGAAGCATTAGCTTGGACTTTATGTTGAAATGGAAACTTCAATAGTGGCACAGGTCATGCTTGAATTTGCTGGGGGCGATGCATTGAGGGTTTTCCTGGAATCTGCTTTTGGGACAGAAAAAGCTCGCAAAAAGGTCAGTCACGTAACAGTTTCATCTGCAAGGTAATGTGGAAACAAGTAATGATTCAGAGCTTTTTAGAGTTTTTTTCTCCCACCCTTTTAGACAAAATTGGCAGGCCATTGATGTGTGCCCTTCAGCAGTAGGATGGAGTACTGACCACCATCCTATCTGCCTTTTTAAACAAATAGCAAAAAACAATTGCAATGTTGCAATATGTGCTGTACATCTCTTGATAAGTATGATACATATCTCCTACCTGCAGAGCCATGTAACTGTCTACCGCTTATCTGCTTCTTTTTAAGAGGAGCTACAGTATCCTGCCAGTTCAGATATCACACTGCAAGGCAATAAGTGGCTATCACCTGGGTGCTGTTCATAAGGCACCAATCAGAAGCCTACATGTTAAGAAACAATGAATGTGCTTTAAGAACTTGTCCAAAAATAACATTTATTTCATTCCCGTTTAAAAATGTTTTTCCCCCTTCGTACTGAAGGAACACTGCCTTCACTGACTTTCTGACATTTTCTTTTTGATTGGCTGTTCTAATGCCCTTTGACCTTTGTCCAGTTCAGGAAGTGTCTGATCCAGCTCTTTACCGGCAAGCCTGCGCCAGAGAACATGAACGCAACATCGCAGCGACCGGGAATGACTGGGGAGAGCTGCACGGGGGGCGAGATGTCAGCCATCGCCGCCCGCATACCGGTCTRCGGCAACGCTCAGCCTAAGAATGAGGAGGAGTCCCCGAGCGAGCGCAGCTCCGTCGCCCAGCTACCGATCCCAGAGAACAAAGTCTGCCCCATGTAGGCCAACAGAAGACTCCCCTCCCCCCCACCACCTCCAGTCCTCACTGCCTTTCCATCCTCCCTTTCCATTCTTATACAGATGCATCTTCTCTTACTCACACACTTCTTGTGATAATTGTTTGTTTAAAGATGCCAGCTGTAACCACAAGGGTTCTCTGGTTAACTTTGTATGTATTAGTAAAAATAGAGGGAACTTGTCCAAAACCAGAGCACAAAAGAGGGACATAATACTTTAATGTATGGCAAGCAGACAGACTACCCTGACTTCCTCTCTCTGCTGGCTTTCATCTGAGTCTAAGCAGGGTCAGGCTTGATTGATGTCTGGGTAGGAGACCAGATGCTGTTGGAAGTGGTGTTAGAGGGCCAGTGAGAGGCATTCTTCCCGCCTCAATACCTTAGGCTGTGATGGGGAGACTGCCACCCAAAGGGTGCCCTTAAACCAAGGTCCTGACTCTTATACAATCATGGCCACCTAATCCTCCCGTTAGCCCTCTCTCCACTACAATACAAGATTCTTTCAGCACGAAAACCGCTAATTCTTTAAGTCCCCTCCATCATTACTTATCATTATTATKACAAGAATATTAAATGTTTTTTGACAGTGATTAAATATTAACAATTCAGCAAGCTAGAAATAGTGGCTGTAAATGTACTATTTGCTTGTCTGATTCCCTCCCACTTTACTTGAGTCATGAGTTMTTTTTGTTCTGGTAGGCCTAATTGTCATCAGCTACCTAACAGTTTGTTGTATTAGAGGGGGCCCGTACACACTCAGCTTGTACAACTGATGTACTCTTTATGCGCTGCACATCAGTTGTACAACTTGAGTGTGCACCACCTGCATTATCCAGGTTGTCAGAGGGGGCAGGTGTCGAGTCCTACTCTTACCCAGAAAAGCCAGACTTACTAGATGAGAGCTGGCTCCCGTCAGAATGCTTTAAATCTGGAGCTCTTTTCCCCTTTGAAGCCCCTGTGATGGCACCTGCTGAGAGGGTGTTGTTTTCTATATGTTTCTGTAAATWTTTCTGTCTCTTGAGCAGATTCGATGGGGAGTTTCCATTCAAAACAAAGACGGTCAATGAGACTTGGTGCAGCTGGCCCCCTGCTGGCTCTGCTGGGACACTGAGGGACTGTATATTTAKGATCAGTCCACAAAAAAAATCATTTCTTTCGTCAACACACTGTGACTGTACATYGTATGTTATGAAATAATGTATATGGACACTGTGAATGGGTCCAGTGAATCGGAGTAGCTCTGCTCATTGTTAGCGTCGATAAATACCATAGCAATGTGCACAAAAGCATTGTACAATGAGGATCACAACAAAGCATGGGTCTACAGTCAGCAATATTTTAGCACAAGATACTGTAACACTGTTGACTTTATAGCTGGTTACAGTAGATGTAGTAATACGTTTCAGGTGTATTCRAACTTATGTACATTTATCTTGACACCATTCTGTGCAGCACCATCATTGAATAAGTTAAACAGTAATAATAATGTGATAATATCCATAATAATRTGTGATAATATCCATTTGCCGGGTACAGCAGAGACCCTGATCATATTGCATGAGTCAGTCTCAACAAATACGTCATGTACAAATGAATCTCGCATTTCCACACYTCAAGGTCTTGTTCACTGGGCTATTGGAACGAATGTAACAAAGCCGGAAAATGAAGGTTTTATGAATAAAGGTTGATACTTACAAGTCTCCACAAGGATAGTAAAACCAAAACACACACACTCGCACACACAAACTGTAGGCCTATACACGTTACACACACACAAAAGCAATATGACAATGTTCCGTTTTTTGAGGATACATGAGCAGGTGCTAGGGGTGGTAACCTCGCCTTCGAGAATACAGGGAGAGGAACATTTTTAAGAACACATCAGAGATTTGGACAGGAATCACAGACTGATAAGTTGAGGAAGCAGTCCAAATGTGGACGGATAAGTAGAATTGATATATTTTTCTCATTTTTGCCTTCACTATCATGCACCTCCAACAGTGTTTGTTGTATTGTACTTACAGTGGCATGTTGAGAATTGTTCTGCTGTGTTTTTCGTGTAACTATTTTGTCTTGAGTTGCAGCTCATGCATGCTAGTTGTTAGAAAAACTAATGTCTGTACTGGATTAAAATATATTTTTAAAAGCAATTRTTGGTTGTGATGCTGTCTGGGTTTCTGAATCATTATGTACAAAACCATTGGTGAACAGGGCAAACAGCAAGCATTAGCATCTGTGAGATGACAAAGTAGTACATCCACAGACAATACAAGGAAAACGGTTGATTAATAAGATTATATATTTTTAAAGGAGTTATTSTATTTTCTGGGTTTCTGAATCAATGTGAACGATACCATTGTAAAGCAGGAGATACACAGAAAGCCCATATAACATAGTACATCCACAGACATTACAAGGAAAACATGAGAKAAAATAGTCTTAATCCCGTCTCAATTTTTAATTCTCAGAGAAAAGCAGTTCCAAGGTTTCTATTCTTTCTTATTCCATACACTATCAATTTTCAATCTGTGTTTGTGTTGATATATACATTTCTCCATGCATGTTGTRTCTGTGAGCCAATCCCATCCTTATTAGCCCAGGTTGCATTGAACCAGATATTATGGACACTATGGGGTCACAAGGTCCCATTACCTCCATTATGACGATATTACAGAGYGTGTCCCCTACACCATATTGTATTTATGCTTTAACTTGACWCTCTGGACAAATTGTTGTGGATTAAATTGGCCTGTATAGCCATCAGGGACACCTGGGTCACATTAGACCTTGATGAATTAGATTCACTAAAAGGGTAGAGAGAGACAGAGTGAGAGGCCTCCCTCCTCCMCTTCACTCCTGCACCATGTCTCCCTCTCAGCTCTTACAAGTTTCTATGAACCAGAGGAGAGGGGAGCCAGACTGCCGTGGTCAACATGTCACTTTCAATCTCTGCCAGTTGTTCAACGGGACATKGTCTCTCTTTCACCTCCCCACTGCTGTTCACCAGAAACACATGTGGGGTCAAATGGAGTGTAAACTCCCCGCAAAAATAACGCAAACAGTATTACAACAACTAGTCCTCAGGCCACAACTATTATTGATTTAGATTGAGAATGAATGCTAGCCTTGTGATTCCTTATTTAGTATTGATTCATTCAACACAACTGCTTGGAAAAATGTTGCTTTCAGAAGGACATTTGACATTAGGAGAATGTTCTAGGTCAGATGATAGAAGCTGTGTAGTGGGAGGAGGTGACATACACTGACACAGAAGATCAATACGTGATGTTAGAGAAAAATAACAACGTCCATTCATACTTTTATTTCACCTTTATTTAACCAGGTAGGCTAGTTGAGAACAAGTTCTCATTTACAACTGCGACCTGGCCAAGATAAAGCAAAGCAGTGCGACACAAACAACAACACAGAGTTACACATGGAATAAACAAACATACAGTCAATAACACAATAGGAAGTCTATATACAGTGTGTGCAAATGAGGTAAGATAAGGGAGGTAAGGCAATAAATAGGCCATAGTGGCAAAATAATTACAATTTTGCAATTAAACACTGGAGTGATAGATGTGCAGAAGATGAATGTGCAAGTAGAGATGCTGGGGTGCAAAGGAGCAACAACCAAAAAATACTGAGGCATGATTGACCACACCATTACATTAGACACTGATTTTATTCTGTTTCTATTATTATTGTCCCTTACCACTTTGTACTTACACAAACGGGGTTAGCAATAGCTTAAACATGATCCAGACAGACATAGGTGGGTTCGTCAACAATRCTGTTGATATCTATGTGTGTTTCTTTTGTCCGCCATGGACATATACGGTCAACGATGCAGCAAAACAAAACAAGCCTCATGTTTGACTCTCATTTAATAATTCACTGATGGATCTTTTTTAGTGACCTTCCATAAATAATCAGAGCAGTCTGCACTCTCATTTAGTACAAACGCTGACAGGTGCTGTCCATCACCCCTTCCGTTTATTGTGTTGAGGTGTGGTAAGGACAAATAGAACCGATAGACCAGCTGCATCTCAGTGTGGACGTCAGTCATCTTTTGAAAATAACGCTGATCACACACACACACCATGTAGGCTCTACACAGAGAACACAGGTCGCCTTCTCCTAATCATGTCCTGACTCCGTCCTTTTGAGATTGTCACAATTGCTAGATCTATATAGGGTGAGCAGAGAAACTTAGCCTAGAATAAACGTGCTAACAAGCTGTCAGCTCAGAACTTGTTGGTCAGAACAGTGTCCGAGTTTTCACTGCGTTATGTGCTAGCCTGAGACCACCACTGAACCATACTACTAGATTATTCTCACAAGCTACACGTCTGTCTGTCCTCTGAGCAGCCATGCTCTTTCGCTCTATAGCTGGCTGTAGCCTACTGTATATAGTGACAGCAAAGAGTCAGGGTTAGGACCTGTTGGTAGAGTGTTGTTGGTTAACACCAAACCGGTGCGCCTGGCACCTAACTACAACCATACCACGTTCAAAGACACAAATATTTTGTCTTGCCTATTCAGCCTCTGAATGGCACACATACACAATCCATGTCTCAATTGTCTTAAGGCTTTAAAATCATTCTTTAACCTGTCTCCTCCCCTTCATCTATTCTGATTGAAGTTGATTTAACAAGTGGAATCAATTTGGGATCATAGCTTTCACCTGGCCAGTCTATGTTATGGAAAAAGCAGGTGTTCTTAATGTTTTGTACACTCAGTGTATGTTTTCTTATTAAATAACAGTTAAATAAAACAGAAAATGTATTATTTGTCATGTTCTTGMTGTTTTTACATGGTGCCAAAGTCAAGGGACYGCATTTTACCACCACCATTCAAGAWTGGTGCWATGCTCATTTCCTGCCAGTGTTCCTTTAAATTTGGGTGGTTGTCATGGTAAAAAAAACAAATTGCATCCAGACAGAGGTCACATATGCAGGATTGGGTTTGTATCAGGATTCAGCTCCACATGTTGAGGTGGTAAAATCATCCGATTCCATGTGTTTTTTTTTGGTGTTAACTCATTCGGGAAAAGATAGACAGGATACCAGATAACAATAACTGGCAAAATATCTGAATTGAGCTGCCTATGTAAACACAGACTCATTTATCAGCCATGTGTACATTTCTTACTAAATTCTGGCGTATTCTAGAATATGCATGCAAAACAAATGTGACTCACCACCTGGATTCGGTCTTATGTAGCAAAATTTGAAATTGTGTTTTTTTACATTGTATAAACGTAGAGACTTAGAGGTACAAAATTGTATATCATAATGCATTGTTGAGGAACAATGGGAAGGTAATTCTGCTTTGAAAGTTGATAAAGTTGTAAACACACTTTTGAGAAAATGGCCTTTGAATGTTTTGGTATCTAGTGAAGAGCTCTTCTTTGTCTACACCCGTTCAGCATCGTTAACACCCTCTTAAGCTTTAGCCCCACCCATTTCGTTTCGCCCTCGGCGCATTTAGAGCGCTCGCTCTGGCCGATGAGTTGTTTAACTATGGATAACATGAAAACAGCCTAACCAGCTCTGCAGGAAACAATTTCATTACACTTCTTTGCAGACGTTTACTGACACTGGCCATATTCAMCTCGTGATGTACACTGTAGCTTAAGACATGTAGCTAGCTAAGTATACAATGAACCTAGCTATGCAAACATGTAAGATCACACACGTCACGTCAGCTAAYGAGCCAGCCAGCTAACATTAGCTAGTTAAACAACAATGAACATAGTGGCAAATCATGTCGTTACTACACTGTAGGAATATGCTGGGAGCTAACCATCCAGGTTCAATGTTAGCTAGCTAACATTAGGATCTAACTAGYGAAGCAAACAGCTGTAGGATACGAATAACACTGTCAGCTAGGGAGCAAGCCAGTTAACGTTAGCTAGTAAAACAACAATGAACATTGTGCCAAATCATGTCGTTACTACACTGCACGAATATGCTGGGAGCTAACCATCCAGGTTCAATGATCGGACGAAACCTATACTCATGTTTTCATTGATAAATCAGAGCCATACTACAACCCTGCCTGGAAAAGGGCAATTCAAATGTGCTGAGACTCCAATTTTTCACTTTAAAATGTATGCCAAACAAAAAACATTACATTTCAAAGTTGAACAAAGCATACAACTTAATGCACAATTACTAAGTACAGTGCCATGCAAAAGTATTCATCCCCCTTGGGATAAGATCTCGTGCAACCAATTACCTTCAGAAGTCACAATTAGTTAACTTACGTCCACCTGTGTGCAATCTAAGGCTCACATGATCTCAGTATACACTACCGTTCAAAAGGTTGGGGTCACTTAGAAATGTCCTTGTGTTTGAAAGAAAATCACTTTTTTTGTCTATTTAAATAACATCAAATTGATCAGAAATATAGTGTAGACATTGTTAATGTTCTAAATGACCATTGTAGCATAAAAGACCATAAACGGCAGATTTTTTTATGGAATATCTACATAGGCCCATTATCACTAACCCATCACTCCTGTGTTCCAATTGCATGTTGTGTTAGCAAATAAMATTTTATCATTGTAACGGTTTTCGTCGTCTGAAGAAGAGTAGTCGGACCAAAGAGCAGCATGGTAAGTGTTCATGCTTTTTTATTAGAACACTATAACAAGAGAATAAATGAAACCGAAACAGTCCTGTAAGGTGCAAAACACTAAACAGAAAATAACTACCCACAAAACCATGTGGGAAAAAGCTACCTAAGTATGATTCGCAATCAGAGACAACGATAGACAGCTGCCTATGATTGAGAACCACACCCGGCCAAACACAAAGAAATACAAAACATAGAAAATGAACATAGAATGCCCACCCAAATCACACCCTGACCAAACCAAAATAGAGACATAAACAGCTCTCTACGGTCAGGGCGTGACAATCATTTTAAAAGGCTAATTGATMATTAGAAAACCCTTTTGCAGTTATGTTAGCACAGYTGAAAACTGTTGTTCTGATTAAAGAAGCAATTAAACTGGTCTTCTTCAGACTAGCTGAGTATCTGGAGCATCAGCATTTGTGAGTTTGATTACAAGCTCAAAATGGTCAGAAACAAAGACTTTCTTCTGAAACTCGTCAGTCAATTATTTTTCAGTTTACATACACTTAGGTTGGAGTCATTAAAACTCGTTTTTCAACCACTCCACAAATTTCTTGTTAACAAACTATAGTTTTGGCAAGTCGATTAGGACATCTACTTTGTGCATGACAGAAGTAATTTTCCAATAATTGTTTACAGACAGATTATTTCACTTATAATTCACTGTATCACAATTCCAGTGGGTCAGAAGTTTACATAGACTAAGTTGACTGTGCCTTTAAACAGCTTGGATAATTCCAGAAAAATTATGTCATTAGCTTCATTAGCTCAGAAGCTTCTGATAGGCTAATTGACATAATTTGAGTCAATTGGATGTGTAGCTGTGGATGTATTTCAAGGCCTCCTTCAAACGCAGTGCCTCTTTTCTTGACATCATGGGAAAATCAAAAGAAAATTGTAGACCTCCACAAGTCTGGTTCATCCTTGGGAGCAATTTCCAAATGCCTGAAGGAAACACGTTCATCTGTACAAACAATAGTAGCAAGTATAACACTATGTGACCATGCAGCCGTCATACCGCTCAGGAAGGAGACACATTTTGTCTCCTAAAGATCAACGTACTTTGGTGCGAAAAGTGTAAATCAATCCCAGAACAACACACAAGGACCTTGTGAAGATGCTGGAGGAAACAGGTACAAAAGTATCTATATCCAAAGTAAAACGGGTCCTATATTGACATAACTTGAAAGGCCGCTCAGCAAGGAAGAAGCCACTGTTCCAAAACCGCCATAAAAAAGCCAGACTAAGGTTTGCAACTGCACATGGGGACAAAGATCATACTTTTTGGAGAAATGTCCCTTGGTCTGATGAAACAAAAATAGAACTGCTGGCCATAATGACCATCGTTATGTTTTGAGGAAAAAGCGCAAAACTTGCAAGCCAAAGAACACCAATCCCAACCGTGAAGCACGGGGAGGCAGCATCAAGTTGTGGGGGTGCTTTGCTGCAGGAGGGACTGGTGCACTTCACAAAATAGATGGCATCCTGAGGAGGAAATTATGTGGATATATTGAAGCAACATCTCAAGACATCAGTCAGGAAGTTAAAGCTTGGTCACAAATGGGTCTTCCAAATGAACAATGACCCACGCATAATTCCAAAGTCGTGGCAAAATGGCTTAAGGACAACAAAGTTAAGGTATTGGAGTGGCCATCACAAAGCCCTGCCCCTCAATCCTATAGAAAATTTGCGAGCAGAACTGAAAAAGCGTGTGCGAGCAAGCAAGGAGGCCTACAAACCTAACTCAGTTACACCAGCTTTGTCAGGAGGAACGGACCAGAATTCAGACAATTTATTGTGGGAAACTTGTGGAAGGCTACCCGAAACGTTTGACCCAAGGTAAACAATTTAAAGGCAATGCTAGCAAATACTAATTGAGTGTATATAAACTTCTGACCCACTCGGAATGTGATGGAGAAATAAAAGCTTAAATAAATAATTCTCTCTATTATTCTACCATTATGCATTCTTAAAATAAAGTTGTGATCCTAACTGACCTAAAACAGGGATTTTTTTACTAGGATTAAATGTCAGGGATTGTGAAATACTGAGTTTAAATGTATTTGGCTAAGGTGTATGTAAACTTTTGACTTCAACTGTACACCTGAGTCTGCAACACCACTAAGCAAGGGACACCATCCAGCAAGCGACACCATGAAGACCAAGGAGCACTCCAAACAGGTGAGGGACAAAGTTGTGGAGAAGTACAGAKCAGGGTTGGGTTATAAAAAAATATCTGAAACTTTGAACATCCCACGGAGCACCATTTAAAKCCATTATTWAAAAAATGGAAAGAATATGGCAYCACAACAAACCTGCCAAGAGAGGGCCGCCCACTAAAACCCACGGACCAGGCAAGGAGGGAATTAATCAGAGAGACCACAAAGAGACCAAAGATAACCCTGAAGGAGCTGCAAAGCTCCACAGCAGAGATTGGAGTATTTGTCCATAGAACCACTTTAAGCTGTATACTCCACAGAGCTGGACTTTACGGAAGTGTGGCCAGAAAAAAAGCCATTGCTTAATGAAAAAAATAAGCAAACACGTTGGTGTTTGCCAAAAGGCATAAGGGAGACTCCCCAAACATATGGAAGAAGGTACTCTGGTCAGATGAGACTAAAATGTTGCTTTTTGGCCATCAAGGAAAACTGGCGCAAACCCAACACCTCTTATCACCCCGAGAACACMATCCCCACAGTTAAGTATGGTGGTGGCACCATCATGCTGTGGGGATGTTTTTCATCGRCGGGGACTGGGAATGATGGATGGTGTTAAATACWTGGGAAACCTGTTTCAGTCTTCCAGAGATTTGAGACTGGGRCGGAGGTTCACCTTCCAGCAGGGGAATAACCCTAAGCATACTGCTAAAGCAACACTCGATTAGTTTATGGGGAAACATTTAAATGTCTTGGAATGGCCTACTCAAAGCCCAGAACTCAATCCAATTGAGAATCTGTGGTATGACTTATTAAAGATTGCTGTACACCAGCGGAACCTATCCAATTTGAAGGAGCTGGATCAGTTTTGCCTTGATGAATGGGCATAAATCCCAGTGGCTAGATGTGCCAAGCTTATAGAGACATACCCCAGGAGACGTGCAGCTGTAATTGTTGCAATAGGTGGCTCTTCAGAGTATTGAATTTGGGGGGGTGAATAGTTATGCACGCTCAGATTTTCTGGTTTTTGTCTTATTTCTTGTTTGTTTCACAATAAAAAATATTTTGCTTCTTTAAAGTGGTAGGCATGTTGTGTAAATCAAATGATACCAACCCCCCCAAAAATCTATTTTAATTCCAGCTTGTGAATACTTTCGCAAGCCACTGTATAACATTTTACAAAAACAGATTTACTGGAAGAACTGTGCAAATGCATAGTTTGCTAACAGAATTCCWGTAAAATTTCCCTGTTTTTTATGTGACCACTTTTTCCAAAACCTGTTAAATACTGTTTCTTCTCCTAATGAAAAATTCTGAGATGTATGCAGGAAGAATAGTGTGTCAGCTATGACATGACACCTTGACTTTGATCTTTGACATCCTAACCCTAACCTTTTTTGGTTATTGAAAGACATTAAGTGAAAATGATTTACACCTGGTAACAGAATTACAGTAACAAAATGTCATCGTGGGTCCCTGATCTGTACTATACATAAATGCATAATTATGGATATGAATGTCATTCTCTTAATGGTGATTTATTCTAAATATACACAACATGTAAAGTGTTGGTCCCATGTTTCATGAGCTGAAATAAAAGATCCCAGAAATGTTCCAAACACAAAAAGCTTATTCCTCTCAAATGTTGTGCACAAATTAGTTTACATCCTGTTAGTGAGCATTTATCCTTTGCCAAGATAATCCATCCACCAGACAGGTGTGGCATATCAAGATAAAGATAAAACAGCATGATCATTACACATGTGCACCTTGTGCTGGGGACAATAAAAGGCCATTCTAAAATGTGCAGTTTTGTCACGCAACACAATGCCACAGATGTTTTGAAGGGATTGTGCAATTGGCATGTACGTYCAACAGGCCTCACAACCACAGAGCACGTTTAACCACAAAAGCCCAGGACCTCCATATCCGGTTCTTCACCTGCGGGATCATCTGAGAACAGCCACACAGACAGCTGATGAATCTCGGTTTGCAAAACCAAAGAATTTCTGCCCAAACTAAATTCACAGAGACACCGTAACGAAATCCTGAGGCCCATTGTCATGCCATTTGTCCGCTGCTATCACCTCATGTTTCATCATGATAATGTAATTTTTTTTCAGTGTAGGTACTCAAAGGTAGCAATATGCAATATGCAATATCCTCCTTTGCATATGTGGGTATTATTCTACGCACAGACAGGACCGGACCAAATCTGAACCAATCAGTACAATAGAKTTCAGTACTTTTTACATTTACATAACTTAGCAGACACTCTTATCCAGCGTGAATTACAGTTAATGCATTCATCTTAGGATTTTTTAGGATACAGTGYCTTCAGAAAGTATTCACACCCCTTGACTTTTTCAACATTTGGTTGTTACAGCCTGAATTTAAAATTGATTACATTTAGATTGTTTTGTTATTKGCCTACACACAATACCCCTTAATGTCAAAGTGGAATTTTTTATTTTTACATTTTTACAAATTAATAAAAATCAGTGACTCCCCCCACGGGACGGTTGAGCTAACGTRCGCTAATGTGATTAGCATGAGGTTGTAAGTAACAAGAACATTTCCCAGGACATAGACATATCTGGTATGGGCAGAAAGCTTAAATTCTCGTTAATCTAACTGCATTGTCCAATTTATAGTATCTATTACAGTGAAAGAATATCATGCTATTGTTTGAGGAGAGTGCACAGTTATGAACTTGAAAATGTATCAATAAACCAATTAGGCACATTTGGGCAGACTTGATACAACATTTTGAACATAAATGCAATGGCTCATTGGATCACTCTAAAACTTTGCACAWACACTGCTGCCATCTAGTAACCAAAATCTAAAATGCGCCTRAACTAGAATAATACATTGTGGCCTTCCTCTTTCATTTCAATGGTACAAAAAAAAATATGCATGTTTTTTTCTTTGTGTTATATTTGACCAGATCTAATGTGTTATATGCTCCTACATTAAKTGCCAAAATATWTGAGAGTGATCCACCCTCGGTAGCCCGCATTCTCTCCAACAAGGGTGTGGTGAGCCACTCTGTTTTGATTTCAGTTGAGGTGTTATGAAGAAACGGATAACGCTCTTCCAACAGAATTCTCTCCATGACCTTGAGTTGKTGGAGCTTTGTTATGTCTCAAATATGTTCAACCATGTTTCATCAGTTATTTCAATGTTACGTTCCTCCTCCTATTTCTGTTTAATATAGTTCGTAGTTTGTTTCTTTGAGGTTTGAATACCCAAGGAAAGATTTTAAAGTTGTTACTCCCTAAGTTGTATGTGTTAGTGAATACTTGGATACATTTTTGAGGTGCTCGCGGGTCAATCACTTTTATCTCCCTTAAGAAATAGTGTCAAACTTGTAGGTATCTGTAAAAATCTTGTTTATCCAAGCCATGTTTTTTACTTAGATCCTGGAGGTTCTCTAGGTCCCCATTCCTTATAATTGTACTAAATGATGTGGTGCATTTCTGCGTCCACTGTTGAAAACTGCTATCCTGAATTGCAGGGATGAAGCTGGGGTCGTATGCGGGCCAACTCAGCAGTTTGACCTCTGTCTAAATTATTTTGCTTAACTACCCTAAACCATGTCTTAAGAGAGAAATGAATCCACAGATTTTGTCTATTGTATAWTTCTATTACCATGTCCTTAATTCCCAAAACTGACTGTATGGGTGTCTCTGTCAAAGATGTCTTTCCATTTGGATTTGGAATCTGAATTGCACCAACACACCAGAGGTCTCAATTGGATTGACACACTGTGTTTTGGTAGTTGTAATGTTGTATATCTAATTCTTGGTCTCTTACTGTTCCAGATAAACCTTGATATCTGTTTATCCCATTCTCTAAACTGTTTAGGTAGGATTTCTATAAGCAGTGATTGGAACAAATACAGTAACCTTGGCATGATGTTCATTGTTGTTTCAATTCTACTACTAAGATTCCACCTGTCCAGGTCATCATATATTTTCTTGTTGATGTGATCGTAATTCATGTCATAAAGTTTGGRTTTATCTTTTGGTAAATTTACTCCAAGTTATTTAATGGATGAAGAGGTCCACTGGAAGTTATACCTGCTCTTGAGCTCTTCCTGTGGGGTATAATTATATACTAAGGCTTGGGTCTTGTGTACATTAAGCACCTATCCTGAATATGTTCCAAATGTTTGTAAAACATCCATCAATCTTGGTACACTTGAGCCTGGGTCTTTAAGGAATAACAGAACACCATCAGCATACATGCATATCTTATGTTCACTACCTCTTATTGTTATTCCCGCTAAAGATGGGTCCTGTTTAATTGCCTGTGCTAATGTCACGATGTACAAGGAGAAGATCGTGGGTGAAAGATTACAGCCTTGTCTTGCCCCTCGCTCTAATTTTATTGTTCGTGASAGTTGGACACGAATACATTGTTTTGATGCACTGTATCACTTTTCTGTTGAAACCAAATCAGACTTGGAATAGATAATCCCATCCCACTGAATCAAACGCTTTTTCAGCATCTACAGTCAAAAGTTCTCAAAAGTTTTGAGAATGACACAAATATAAATTTTCACAAAGTTTGCTGCGTCAGTGTCTTTAGATATTTTTGTCAGATGTTACTATGGAATACTGAAGTATAATTACAAGCATTTCATAAGTGTCAAAGGCTTTTATTGATAATTACATGAAGTTGATGCAAAGAGTCAATATTTGCAGTGTTGACCCTTCTTTTTCAAGACCTCTGCAATCCGCCCTGGCATGCTGTCGATTAACTTCTGGTCCACATCCTGACTGATGGCAGCCCATTCTTGCATAATCAATGCTTGGAGTTTGTCAGAATTTGTGGGTTTTTGTTTGTCCACCCAYCTCTTGAGGATTGACCACAAGTTCTCAATGGGATTAAGGTCTGGGGAGTTTCCTGGCCATGGACCCAAAATATCGATGTTTTGTTCCCCTAGCCACTTATCACTTTTGCGCCATCATGCTGGAAAATGCATTGTTCGTCACCAAACTGTTCCTGGATGGTGGGAGAAGTTGCTCTCGGAGGATGTGTTGGTTCCATTCTTTATTCATGGCTGTGTTCTTAGACAATYCTTGTTAGTGAGCCCACTCCCTTGGCTGAGAAGCAACCCCACACATGAATGGTCTCAGGATGCAATACTGTTGGCATGACACAGGACTGATGGTAACGCTCACCTTCTCTTCTCCAGACAAGCTTTTTTTCCGGATGCCCCAAACAATCGGAAAGGGGATTCATCAGAGAAAATGACTTTACCCCAGTCCTCAGCAGTCCAATCCCTGTACCTTTTGCAGAATATCAGTCTGTCCCTGATGTTTTTCCTATAGAGAAGTGGCTTCTCTGCTGCCCTTCTTGACACCAGGCCATCCTCCAAAAGTCTTCGCCTCACTGTGCGTGCAGATGCACKCACACCTGCCTGCTGCCCGCAGCTGAACCAACTTTTTGTGCAAAGCAATGATGACGGCAYGTGTTTCCTTGCAGGTAACCATGCYTGACAGAGGAAGAACAATGATTCCAAGCACCACTCTCCTTTTGAAGCTTCCAGTCTGTTACTCGAACTCAATCAGCATGACAGAGTGATCTCCAGCCTTTTCCTCGTCAACACACACCTGTGTTAACGAGAGAATCACTGACATGTCAGCTGGTCCTTTTGTGGCAGGGCTGAAATGCAGTGGAAATGTTTTTTGGGGATTCAGTTAATTTGCATGGCAAAGAGGGACTTTAATTGCAATTCATATAATMACTCTTCATWACATTCTGGAGTATATGCAAATTGCCATCATACAAACTGAGGCAGCAGACTTTGTGAAAATTWATATTTGTGTCATTCTCAAAACTTTTGTCCACGACTGTATGTCCATTACATGAAATCCAAATAAAAATCAATTTAAATTACAGGTTGTAATGCAACAAAATAGGAAAAATGCCAAGGAGGATGAATCATTTTGCAAGGCACTGTAGCTAGTATCGTGTTATTTTCTAGATGGTAAATTGACTAATTTGKCAGGCAATTTTGGGCGCTCAACTTTTGGTGTACAACTTTTGGTAAGCAGTGCAATTATATTGACTTAATTGGGCGGATCATTTTTGRCGCTTAAACTTTGGCAGACAACTTTTGGTATGCAATGCCAAGACATTGACCAACAGGACCATCAGCATTAAAATCTTTAGCTGATGTTAGAAATGTGGCTGGCTGGCTCCCATGTCTCAATCGCGTCAATGTGTAGATATGATTTTGGAGCAGGTCACAGTCACAAGTTAACAAGCTGAATACGGTTGCTAGCTAGAAAAGAGAGGCTATGATGCTTTGGCTAAATTATCTGGTAAAAAAAATGTTGCAGGCAGTGTAGGCTTGTAATGCTACTAGTATACAGGTAGCAACATTATGAGCGGGGGGGGGGGGGTGTTTATTGTTGGACAAAAAAGACTGTAAAAACACCAGGAAATCAGCTCTAAATGATTCAAATGTTGGAAATCTGTTCGCAAGTATTCCCACACATAACAGAGAGACATCTGATCGTACACAAATGTAAACAAGGTTTGAAATTATAATGATTTAGTTAAATATTATATCTGTCTGGGCTTCTTGTGGGCAATATGCTACGAGAAAGAATTGGCCCGTGACTGAATATAATTGTTGATTCCTGGATTAGAGAATAGAGAGAGAATTGACATCATGAATGCAACTGACTTGTGTCAACAACTTGACCTATACAGTATCTATGCATCAATCTCATTGAATGCAATGTATCCACCTAGTCATCATGTCTCTGAGGCTTGTCTCTAGGCGTCAATATTGTGACACTAATCTCCCCCCCCCCACTGAATGCAATGTAAGCTTCATGTTCTTTGTTTGCTATCTTTTGGGGAAAAAGTACCAGATTTAACCTTTTCTGCTGATACCAGGCTGCCATTTTGTGTGGCAGAGAGCAGATCCAAAACAGATGGCTGATGTCTGTGGTGGTGATGGCTCGACTGGTTTTGGGAACTGTGAAATGGGCACAGAGGAGGTGAAATGTGCAGTCACTAGCAGACCAGACATTTCCCGTATTCATTTCACATCACTAAAGTGTGAGAGACACATGGCACTCTCCACATTGCTGGGCCTAGCCTGGATTAATCTATTTCACGTTCAATCACCTGTACTAATTAGACTTCATTTGTTAATGTAATCAATCCATTATCAGGCCACTAAAAGACTTAACAAAGTGCTGGAAAGGTAAAATGCTGCTTTCACTGCAGAGTTCCTGAAAAGAAAGTGCGTGACAGTGAAAGATGGTGTGCATTGTTAGCTGCAGTTTCCTAGCCACTAGCCCAGGGGTTGGGAACCCAAACAAGCAGTTAAAGAGCTACATGCTTCTCCAGAGCCACACATTGCAGTCCCCTGCCCTAGACCCTAGCCCATCTCACTAGCTCCTGCAATTAGGCTCCATCATAGGGGCCGACATTCCTTTCKGCGTAATAGTCACAGCAAGCAACAGAGTGGTACAAGCCACCGACTCGAGGGACATGCGCAAATGAGAGACAGCTGTTCAAGCATCTGGTCCATGACTGCAGGAGAACCTTAAAATGACAAAAAGTTGAAAATAAAACTGAAAGTAGCAAACTTCAGACTTAGGACACTTGGAACTAAAAATGAACAAAAGAGCACATATACAAGACAAGTGTAACGGCAGCCTTCCTCCTCTTCACGAGAAGAGAGGGTGTAACAGGGATCGGACCAACACGCAGCGTAGCCAGTGCTCAACATGTTTAATAAAATGATAAACAGTGAATACTTAACACCGATACAGCCCTATCTGGTGCAGCGAAAACACAAAGACAGGAAACAACCACCCACAAACCCCAACACAAAACAGGCTACCTAAATATGGCTCCCAATCAGAGACAACGACAAACACCTGCCTCTGATTGRSMWSMWWWKSWKSYCAAACACATAGAAATAGACAAACTAGACATACAACATAGAATGCMCACTCAGATCACACCCTGACCAAACAAAACATASAAACATACAAAGCAAACAATGGTCAGGGCGTGACAATTCCATTTGTTCTACCAGTGATCAAGAAATTATTCAATCTAAAAAAAAAAATATTAAAACCCAGTGGATATTCTGTGACTTTAGCTAATTAGATATAAAAAAAAATCTGGTATTGTTTCGATATTGAGTATCGTTTCGGTATAGAGTATATACGTAATACTGAACCTGGTATCGGTATTGAAGTAAAAAATCTAGCACCATGACAACACTACCTCCAACATGAATTCAGTACTATTATAATCAACAACTTGCCGCACTGGGTAACTGCGAAAATAAAGGAAATGCTTGAGTAAATTAGGCATATAAAGTATATTGAAAGCAGGTATGGTGTGGTTCCTGAGTTAATTAACATCCCATCATGTATAAAAATGCCCAGTTGCCCATTATTTTGGCTATAAGATCTCAGTGACTTTGAAAGAGGGGTCTCAAAAGAGCATATGGGGTTTAAAGGGAGTGTGTGTGTGTCACCAGATCTCAACCCAACTGAACACTTATGGGGATTCTGGAGCCGTGCTTGAGACAGCGTTTTCCATCAACAAAACACCACATTATGGAATTTATTGTGGAAGAATGGTGTCACACAGCACTGTACTRATTGTATTGTCTGTAACATAATTCACAGTAAAACAAATTCCTGTCAAGCATTGTTGATAGGCAATTAAGTTGTCTGTTCTGTTTGATGAAGTAAATGAATAACGGAAGATAAACTACACAAATTAAAATGAGAATCTAACACTCTCCTGGCTGTGTATTTATTTGACCATTTATTGTTCTATTTCATAACAGATCAACATAGAGATCCGCTTCTTGTTTTCAAAGGGTGTTAAACCGTGACCCATCAGAAATATTTTGTAGGTATATTGCTTTAGAACTTGGTTTAAGCATGAATTAACCTTTTATAATGTCATCTGTGGAACTTTGGGACTCACTGTGTGTGTCTGGTTCTGGTAGTAGCGTGCAAAGTAGCTATTACGTGCAAAGTAGCGTGCACGTCCTTGACTTCGGTCTGTCCTAGTAGGCTGAGGACAGCTCTGGTGACTGTCATCTGTCCAGTCTTCACCAGTTCTGACCCTGCAGCCACAGCTTCTACACCTGTTCACACACACACAGGTAAGCATACTCATACACATCTACATGCATTACATAATACACCTATCTGTAAGGGACACCATGTTTAATAACCTTCAAGGGTAGTTCATCTCTCAAAATATKTATCTGATCCTTTGGCCCCATGTACACATTGTAAATCATTCATTTATGCATGTTGTATGTTGTCACTGCGTCAGATAAGCGGCCACTTGCTTGACTATTCAACAACTAGTAAGCCTCTACACTTCCTGCTGAAATACAAAGGAGGAAGCTCCCTGACATCCACTCACTCATGCTCACTCCCCGAGTCGCCCAAGGATTGTTTAGGAAAAACGTACAAACATCCTTGGTAATTTTATTTGTGATAGGAGGCTCTTAGACATTAGCATGAGGACGCAATTTACATTTGAGGAGCGACTGTGACCTCATCATTGTGTGCAGTGTTTTGGAAATAATAAATCATCGCTTCCCAACTACACAGCTAACTTTTGCTCGGCCCATGAATTCATAAGTAAAACTGAAACATAAACAGTTGATATCAGAGCTTGGTCTTTAGGGCCCAATTTTTCTATAGTTATCTATCTGGATTTGACCTATCGGGTGGGATTAAATGTATAGAAATAGAATGAATTGTCACGGCCGTTGTAAGGAGGAGACCAAGGTGCAGCGTGGTACGCGTACATTCGTCTTTTGTTAAGAATGAACACTGAACAAAATAACAAAACGAACCGTGAAGCTAATATGAGTAGTGCAGACAGGCAACTAAACATAAAACAAGAACCCACAAACACCAAAAGGAAAATGGCTACCTAAATATGATCCCCAATCAGAGACAACGATAAACAGCTGCCTCTGATTGGGAACCATATCAGGCCACCATAGACATACAAATACCTACAAAAACCCTAGACTTACAAAAAACTCTAGACAAAACCAAAACTAACGTACCCACCGTAGTCACACCCTTACCTAACCAAAATATAAAGAAAACAGAGATATCTCAGGTCAGGGCGTGACATGAATAAAAAGTATGGCTCATTGACTTGAAAGGAGTCTTATTTTTCGATGCATTTAGGGACAGATCAACATTTATTGGAGGGAGGGGCTGGTCCAACTAAAAGTGTCATCAAACAATGCACCCCCCTCCCCACATGACCCTCCCCTTGTACTGTAAAATAAATGGAACACCTTCCCCCCTCATAGAATTAACTCAAAATAATGTTTACGACCACAAATAACAATAATTGTAGCAACCCTGTGTTWATAAAYACCGATATCCACTTCAGCGTGCCTTTGTGGCACAGTCAATGCCACCCAGGGCTACGGGTCAGAAGGTTGAGGGTTCGCCGACCACCACAGATGAGCTCACTCTCCCTGCTTGTTTCATTAACTACGATCAGAGCTGAGGATTACGCCCATGTATCGATTACCGAGGACTCAATGACATCCCTAAGAGATATCGGTACCTTCTCCCGTTGGTCCCGTCAGCCACAAAGCAGGGCGCCAAAGAACCATTTGTCATCCTCACCGACCATCGGAACCTAGAGTACATACGGACAGCGCTCGAATTCACGCTGAACTATCGCCCAGGTTCTAAGAAAATCAAGGCCGACGCTCTGTCCCGTATCTACGATTCAGGAGTGGTTCCTGTCTAGAGGGCACCTATAATCCCATCTTCCCGAGTCGTGGGTCCAGTGGTTTGGGATGTAGATGTGGACATCCGCCAGGCTCTAGAGACGGAGCCAGCACCCTGGAATTGTCCTCCCGAGCACATCTACGTTCCCACAGGGATAAGGGATCGGTTGCTGACCTGGGCACGCACAGCTGTTGTCGCTGGACATCCAGGTATTTCTCTCACCATCCACTCCATCGCTGAGAAGTACTGGTGGCCCACCTTGGTGCAGGATATCACTTGGTATGTCAACTCCTGTTCCGTATGTGCTCAAATAATGTCACCCTGGAATGCTCCAGCAGGGAAGCTCCTGCCGCTTCGCGTGCCTCAGCGACCTTGGTCACATTTATCCATTCAAGGTTCAAGGTTCTCCGGAGGGTCAAYGAGGTGATGTAGAGGTTACAACTACCCAGTCACTATCGTATCTCACCCTCATTTCATGTTTCCCTTCTCAGGCTGGTGGTTCCTGGTCACCTAGCCGATACAGTCCCCCACAACACACCTCCACCCCCCTGGACATCGTGGGGGTCGGCTCCAGTATCTGGTGGACTGGGAGGGGTATGGCCCAGAGGAGCAGTGTTGGGTTCCGGTGGAGGACATTCTGGATCCCAACATCATCCGTGATTTCCACCTTCGGAGGAGGGGTCACATCTGCTCCTCCGACATATGACATCACCGAAATCCTAACCACCGGTCCTGGAATTCATCTTTACGCACACCTGGYACTCATCATTAAGCGCATCTGTTAATCATTATGGTTAACACCTGGACTTCATTACCTTCATCATTTCCTCCCCTTTATRTCTCTCGCTTATGTTCACACTTCAGTTGGTATTATTTATTTTTATTTAATTTATTTAATTTCACCTTTATTAACCAGGTAGGCTAGTTGAGAACAAGTTCTCATTTGCAACTGCGACCTGGCCAAGATAAAGCATAGCAATTCGACACATACAACAACACAGAGTTACACATGGAATAAACAAAACAAAGTCAATAATACAGTAGAACAAAAGAAAACTGTAATGSCTTTCGTCGGTAGAAGGAGAGGAGGACCWAAGCGCAGCGTGRTGCATATCCATAATTTATTAGAATACTTTTCCTATAATGAACAAAACAATAAACAGACGAAAACCCAACGAAGCTACAGTCCCGAACTAGAGAACACAAAAACAGATGAAYGCAAGAACAGGAACAATCACCCACWWATCCCAACACAAAACAGGCTACCTTAATATGGTTCCCAATCAGAGACAATGACAAACAACTGCCTCTGATTGAGAACCATATTAGGCCAAACAACAAACCCAACATAGAAACACAAAACATAGAATGCCCACCCAGCTCACGCCCTGACCAACACTAAAACACGAAAACACAAAAGAACTATGGTCAGAACGTGACAAAAACAAAAAGTCTATATACAGTGAGTGCAAATGAGGTAAGATAAGGGAGTTAAGATAATAAATAGGCCATGGTGGCGAAGTAATTACAATATAGCAATTAAATACTGGAGTGATAAATGTGCAGAAGATGAGTGTGCAAGTAGAGATAATGGGGTGCAAAGTAGCAAAATAAATAACAGTATGGGGATGAGGTAGTTGGATGGGCTATTTACAGATGGGCTATGTACAGGTGCAGTGATCTGTGAGCTGCTCTGAATGGCTAGTGCTTAAAGCTAGTGAGGGAGATATGAGTCTCCAGCTTCAGTGATTTTTGCAGTTCGTTCCAGTCATTGGCAGCAGAGAATGGAAAGGAAAGCGGCCGATGGAGGGTTGGCTTTGGGGGTGACCAGTGAAATATACTGCTGGAGCGTGTGCTACGGGTGGATGCTGCTATGGTGACCAGTGAGCTGAGATAAGGCGGGGCTTTACCTAGCAAAGACTTAAAGATACCTGGAGCCAGTGGGTTTGGTGACGAATATAAAGCAAGGCCAGCCAACGAGAGCATACAGGTGCAGTGGTGGGTAGTACAGTGGGGAGAACAAGTATTTGATACACTGCCGATTTTGCAGGTTTTCCTACTTACAAAGCATGTAGAGGTCTGTCATTTTTATCATAGGTACACTTCAACTGTGAGAGACGGAATCTAAAACAAAATCCAGAAAATCACATTGTATGATTTTTAAGTAATTAATTTGCATTTTATTGCATGACATAAGTATTTGATCACCTACCAACCAGTAAAGAATTCCGGCTCTCACAGACCTGTTTAGTTTTTCTTTAAGAAGCCCTCCTGTTCTCCACTCATTACCTGTATTAACTGCACCTGTTTGAACTCGTTACCTGTATAAAAGACACCTGTCCACACACTCAATCAAACAGACTCCAACCTCTCCACAATGGCCAAGACCAGTAGAGCTGTGGTAAGGACTCAGGGATAAATTGTAGACCTGTACAAGGCTGGGATGGCTACAGACAATAGGCAAGCAGCT
>NC_036865.1:7334962-7339057 GCF_002910315.2 Salvelinus sp. IW2-2015 | reverse complement strand
CATGTGAGTACTCTGTGACATTAAGATTCATGTGAGTACTCTGTGACATTATGATTCATGTGAGTACTCTGTGACATCAAGATTAATGTGAGTACTCTGTGACATCAAGATTCATGTGACTATTCTGTGACATCAAGATTAATGTGAGTACTCTGTGACATTATGATTCATGTGAGTACTCTGTGACATCAAGATTCATGTGAGTACTCTGTGCCATCAAGATTCATGTGAGAGCACAGAGAACACAGAGAACAATGAAATGATGAGACCAGCAGGGCCACATTCAGACTTCAAACGGTATTTGTTTATAACAGATAAAAAAGGCAAAATCTTTCACAAGCTTTCATAATAAACATCCAAGACTGAGATATGCTGTGATTCTAGTTTAATTCTAACAGGAAGTACTACACATCGATTCCAGTCATGGACAGGTTAGTGACACATCATGAAACTCTAGGCATAACTGACAAAAACTGGGGGGAAGAAATGACAACACAGATGTTGCTATTCCAATCAGAACAGGGGTTGAGGGTAAGAGAGAGGGATCTTGACAAAAAGTCCCTGGAGAGAGATCATGTTTCTGGAAAGTCTCAAGGTTTTCCAAGGGAAGGAGAGGGAGGGAGAGGGGGGAGTTGGGGAAGTGAGCGGTGACTTCTGTGACCTGTCACTGCAGGAGGCTCCGCAAAGAGGAGGGGTCTTCTGATGCACACACACACACAAGGCCATCAAATCATCAACACAGGGGCCCCACAAGGGTGCGTGCTCAGACCCCTCCTGTACTCCCTGTTCACCCATGACTGCGTGACCGTGCATGTCTCCAACTCAATCATCAAGTTTGCAGATGACACAGTAGTAGGCCTGATTACCAACAATGACGAGACAGCCTACAGGGAGGAGGTGAGGGCCCTCGGAGTGTGGTGTCAGGCAAGCAACCTCTCACTCAATGTCAACAAAACGAAGGAGCTGATCGTGGACTTCAGGAAACAGCAGAGGGAGCACACCCCTATCCACATCGACGGGACCACAGTGCCTCTACAACCTCAGGAGGCTGAAGAAATGTGGCTTGTCACCTAAAACCCTCAAACTTTTACAGATGCACAATTGAGAGCATCCTGTCGGGCTGCATCACCGCCTGGTACGGCAACTGCACCGCCTGCAACCACAGGGCCCTCCAGAGGGTGGTGCGGTCTGCCCAACGCCTCACTGGGGGAAAAACTACCTGCCCTCCATGACACCTACAGCACCCGATGTCACAGGAAGGCCAAAAAGATCATCAAGGACAACAACCACCCGAGCCACTGCCTGTTCACCCCGCTATCATCCAGAAGGCGAGATCAGTACAGGTGCATCAAAGCTGGGACCGAGAGACTGAAAAACAGCTTTTATCTCAAGGCCATCGGACTGTTAAAAAGCCATCACTAGCCGGCTTCCACTCGGTTACTCAAACCTGCACCTTAGAGGCTGCTGCCCTATGTACATAGACTTGGAATCACTGGCCACTTTAATAATGGAACACCAGTCACTTTAATAATGTTTACATACTGCTTTACTCATCTCATATGTATATACTGTWTTCTATACTCAATCTAATATTTATCTATTTGTTAATTCCATTATTTTACTTTTATGTTTGTGTGTATTGTTGTGAATTGTTAGATATTACTGCACTGTTGGAGCTAGGAACAGAAGCATTTCGCTACACCCACAATAACATCTGCTAAATATGTGTATGTGACCAATACAATTTGAATTGATTTGATTTAAAAGACACCATCTGATTCAGGAAACCAGCCTGGGGCCACAGATGCATGTTTGCGACCTGTGTAAGAGCAGGATGCAGTGATGTGTGTGTGTGATAGCATGCCAGATGAGTATGCACTCTATGGTTGATTACATCATTGGTCCTCAGGTCAGTGTACTGCTGTATTCCTTTGTGTGTAAGATAGAACAGGTCCATCGGGCCGGGCCGGTATACGGGTGGGTAGTTCTAAAGCTCAGGCAGCCTGAGCAGCCTCCTCATACAAACCCATCTCACATCGCCACATTGCAAAACAATAGTAGCCATTAACATCCTCTCTTACTCTCTCTCTCTTTCCAGTTCACAGAGATTAAGTACATTAAACGTGGCAAAACACTTACTTTAAGATACTTGAAGATACCGTGATGGTTTGAGGGCAAGATTGGGAATTTAGCCAGGACACCGGGGTTAACACCCCTACTCTTACGACAAGTGCCATGGGATGTTTAATGACCTTCCATGAGCTAAAGAAGACTTAACTGCCCACTGTCTTTTCTCAATGATTAAGAAAATACATTATTTTATTTTCCTTTGTTATCTATTTATTCTCTCGTTAATTGTCTTAGTCTCTTACGTCACTGTCTTTCACTCACTTCAAATCCCATAATTCTCTCCCCTCCCCATCATACATCTCTGCCTGTTTTTCTCACTTCTTGACTCCCTCTCTCTCTCTCTCTCTCTCTCTCTCTCTCTCTCACACTTGCACTCTCGTTCTCCCCCCCTGTTGCCATGGTAATGGCCCCCTTCGCTTCCCATCAAGACTGTTGTTGATGCCAGCAGCATACCACCCTGCATACATACCACTGCTAGCTTGCTTCTGAAGCTAAGCAGGGTTGGTCCTGGTCAGTCCCTGGATGGGAGAACAGGTGCTGCTGGAAGTGGTGATGGAGGGACAGTAGGAGGCTCTCTTTCCTCTGGTCTAAAAAATATCCCAATGCCCAGGGCAGTGATTGGGGACACTGCCCTGTGTAGGGTGCTGTCTTTTGGATGGGACATGATTCTGCCATCCCCTGTGGGAGGGTGTTCTTTGGCTTGCAAGCCTCCGCCTTTTTGCTCCAAACATAATGATGGTCATTATGGCCAAACAGTTCTATTTTTGTTTCATCAGACCAGAGGACATTTCTCCAAAAAGTACGATCTTTGTCCCCATGTGCAGTTGCAAACCGTAGTCTGGATTTTTATGGCGGTTTTGGACAAGTGGCTTCTTCCTTGCTGAGCGGCCTTTCAGGTTATGTCGATATAGGACATAGATACTTTTGTACCTGTTTCCTCCAGCATCTTCACACTGTCCTTTGCTGTTGTTCTAGGGTTGATTTGCACTTTTCGCACCAAAGTACGTTCATCTCTAGGAGACAGAACGCATCTCCTTCCTGAGCGGTATGACGGCTGCGTGGTCCCATGGTGGTTATACTTGCGTACTATTGTTTGTACAGATGAACATGGTACCTTCAGGCKTTTGGAAATTGCTCCCAACGATGAACCAGACTTGTGGARGTCTACAATTTTTTCTGAGGTCTTGGCTGATTTCTTCTGTTTTTCTCATGATGTCAAGCAAAGAGGCACTGAGTTTGAAGGTAGGCTGTTTAAAGGCACAGTCAACTTAATGTATGTAAACTTCTGACCCACTGGAATTGTGATACAGTGAATTATAAGTGAAATAATCTGTCTGTAAACAATTGTTGGAAAAATTACTTGTGTCATGCACAAAGTAGATGTCCTAACCAACATGCCAAAACTATAGTTTGTTAACAAGAAATGTGTGGAGTGGTTGAAAAACGACTTTTAATTACTCCAACCTAAGTGTATGTAAACTTCCGACTTCAACTGTATGTTCTCATGTTCTGAGCAAGGAACTTAAACATTAGCTTTTTTACATGGCACATATTGCACTTATACTTTCTTCTCCAAAACTGTGTTTTTGCATTATTTAAACCAAATTGAACATGTTTCATTATTTATTTGAGACTAAATAGATTTTATTTAGGTATTATATTAAGTATTAAGTTCATTAAGTATTGTTGTAATTGTCATTTATTACAAATATATATATATATATTAATATATATTAATTATATATTAATATATACTGTATATATACAGTGGGGAGAACAAGTATTTGATACACTGCCGATTTTGCAGGTTTTCCTACTTACAAAGCATGTAGAGGTCTGTAATTTTTATCATAGGTACACTTCAACTGTGAGAGATGGAATCTAAAACAAAAATCCAGAAAATCACATTGTATGATTTTTAAGTAATTAATTTGCATTTTATTGCAAGACATAAGTATTTGATCA
>NC_036865.1:7304771-7334862 GCF_002910315.2 Salvelinus sp. IW2-2015 | reverse complement strand
CCAACCAACAGTTCACTACTTTTAGTAGGAGCTTAATCTCATGTTGGTAAACATTAATCTGATTTAGTAACTACTATAGTTGTAAGGAAGTATCCCGGATGAATCCAATAACCTGATTTTTCTTCTGAAACATGAGGTAGTGTCGGGTGACCCATAGCGAGTCCCAAATCGTCTTAAACAAATGTGTCCTCGATCCTTGAAAACACTATATTCGCTCCCGGGCTCATATAGTGAACCATAGTGTTGATTTTTCTAGTAATAGAATAGTGTGTCATACAACCTAAACAAATTAGAACGAGTCAAGTTGTCCCATGTTCCTCTTGTCAATTCAAAGAAGATCTCTTTTCCCAGATTGTCTTATAGAGTTTATAGTCCATATGAAGACATTTTTTAATTTGAGAGTATCATAAAATCCCTTCTTGACTATCTTGTTGTTTATCGTCTCAAATGTGTTGCGTGCGTGGGGTTACCTCTCCCATATAGCATTAATACACCGAACAGCTTCTGTGCTTTCCACACATTAACGAGCGGCGATTCACTCAAGAAATTAGTATAGAGGCAGAAAAATATGTAACCTTGACCGCAGGACTTGTGTGTCACTTGATTGTCTGCCAAAAAATACTAGTCGAATAATAAGAAATAATAGATGGTACAGTCTAAGCTCATTGAGTTCCTTGTAGGATCTGACGCGTTTGCATATAATGTGCTGCGAAGGTAAAATAGCGACTTTTATGTTATAGTGAACCACGACAGAATATCCTATCCTATGGCAGCGCAAGTATGCAAGACGAGCTTATATAATAACTCCAATGACAGATTTCTTTATTGTTACTTTGTGAACCAATTCTCCTAATATACATTTTAGTCGCACAAAACTAATTGTAATTTTGAATATTTATAAAGCCCGACACGCATTGAATATTGACACGTAAAGAGTCAGCGAGATCGATAACAGGAAACTCATCCCCAGGGAAGCCGCTATATTAATACTGGAACATTTAGGCTTGAATTATACACCTACGTAAACCCTTGATTCTAGGTGTATAAACTTTTAAGTAGGGCCTTATGATCATCTATTTAGGAAACAATATACTCCTAGATAATAAGAATAAAATTTCGATTTTTAGTCCAATATAATAATCCTCGAGTATTACTAATATATGCTTAACAAAAATAGCACAATGTAGGTGATATCAAATTAGTACAACACATAAATTATTAATTATTTAATGTTAATCTCAACCATAGACTGCGTCAACCATATTAGTCTTCCTTTTTACTTATTATGGTCAATAATGAATGAGTTAGGTATGCTATAAGGCACGATAGCGACTTAGTATTAATATCCCAGAGACAAAGTGACAGTTGTCCTTTTTTATCAAATATTTATGTATTGAGATGGCCCAGATGTTATAAGATATATAATGTAACCTATCCAACAAAATACTATGGAGAGAAGATAAGAGCATCTATTGGTGAACCAGCTCCCTAGCCAGCAATTGGCTTGGGAAATAAGCTAAGAGAGTGAGGACAGACGGATACTAAGATTGTGAACTAGATCTGAAAAGAAAGAATATGAAGAAAAATACATCTCTAATTATTATATCCCCACGAGTGTCTGTGCCTCGAGACGCAAATATACTGTCTAATCAGTATTGATTATATTATACATAACTCATATTGCTAGATATCTCTTCTCCACACATAGAATGCTCAACAGCACCTCAAGAACCAAAAACTTACCGATCCCAGTTAACATGCTATCAAGCTCTTCATGCACAATATGATTTTTTGCACAATTTAAATAAGCATTGAAACCAGCAGACTATATGTCACCAATCTTGAATTTTCTATCAGGATGGTCACTCATTACCTTACACACTGATTATGTGTCGTTAATTGAATGATATTCTCCTCGTCTCAAATCAGTCGTCTGTCGACCGTTGAACATCAACAGACGGAGCGAAGCATATGAACCTAAAATATTACGTTGAGCTAACCACCTATATAAGATGTACAATATTAATTATCACGCAGAGAGTAAGAGAGACATTAATGCTCACACCAAGTCCAACACACCTACTAATCCCAATTTGTATTATAACGAATGCTTATCACTAAAAAAACATCTTAAGACAATATTCGACACTAATTTGACGAGGTATCGAATACAACCATAACTCTGGCATGGAATAGATACAAAGAGCACACTCGATGGTTCGTCCTGATGATAGGCGTCTTCCGCGCGCACCTTATTCAAGATCCAACAAAATGCTCGCAGAGCTTCCCACACACAAATAAAATCTGGCACTCATTTCACTTACAAATATGAAGTCCAATATCTCTACACTCCGTGAGTAGAGAGATAGCCTATACTATCCGAATTCAACCACCCTGAAGGCATCTTGAATTCTAACATAACTCAAGACACAGACAATCGTTATCAATCTAATACTGCGTCTAGTGCAGTCCGAACCTCTTTTTGTCTGCCTGTTATGACAGACAATCCATAGATGATGGAGAACATTTGTATGTCCACTTCAATCCCAAGAATTACTCAGGAAAATCTCTTTGTGTAATTTTGCCGTCCTCCGACTTAATGAATGAGTATGCCTCACAATCATATCTCTGCTAAAGTTTGTTCGTTGATGTCACCTGACACCCTGAGTACCCAAGTGCAATTCGATATACACATAATCCTAGACTAGAGAGTGCTTAACTAACATGATTACCACAAAAGCCCATAGTGGATTGTAATAACTTATATCATTCCTACTGTAATTCTCTTGTATAACATCCACTTATTACAACGTTGTGTCGCATGTGAGTAAATTCAAATAGTATTTCGGATAACATTATTGATCTGTAGTCCTTCCTGCAGTCCAGACTTAACCTGGAGTCCGAGCCTGTGCGAGTAGGTGATGTCTTAGGAATTATTGATCATCATTTCTAATGTAATATGTGAGTGAAATATAATGAACTGTAATATTACTATTATTCTTGTCCAAGGCCCGTATACAATGCCAATCTCGCACGTAGTTTTCTCAGCCCAACATTCCTTTGTAATGGATTTCATTCTCTCTCCGGTGCATAAAAGTGAAAAGATGTCAATGATTAGCTGTATGAGAAATTGCAATAGAGGTTCCTAAACATGTAAAAATTCTTGATTTTATTGCCCATTTCACAATTATTCATGTTAGGACGTGATTGTGCATAAGGTGGTCTCTTGACATTTAAGTCCATAAATCCAGTGTGGTCACTTGTAAGAAGGTGATACTACACTTAGATCCACTTCACACCAACATTAATGACAGTTTTTGCTTGTCTGATAAACCACACACAAAACACATGAGTGTACCCGATTCAGTTCCAGCTTTGCATAGTCAAAGGTTAGATCCATATATGAACTAACAAACACTTTATTGTGAACCCTAGTATCGAGTGTCTCCACATGACATACTTCCAAGGTTAATCAGTGAGAGAGTGACAATTTAAAAACCACCGTAAGTTCTAATATAAACGATGCAACATCTAGCTACCTCTATTAGAAAGTGCGTCAACCAGTTGTGAATGCCAGAAGCCTAAGATATAGCACATCTCTATAGTCTTGAGGCTCCTGATCGCCACTAAGATAGTGACTAGCCACTCTTGCATTCCAGACCGAAAACACTAGTTGACGACTACTTATCGTAGACCAAGCCCACATTGGCTACCGCGTTGCATATCCCTCGATATGCCCACTATAATTAGTGCGCACTACTTGACCAGAGCAGCGCCGCTGATGGTGTATCCCGCCACTATATTCAATCTATCTGAATCACACGAGATAAAGCTCCACAAATCCCTAACGAGTTATAACTCGCACCCTAAGCTTGAAGCGCCTTGTATGATACCGCGAGCCCATCTTCCTACGCCCAATGATTACTTTAGATGCCACACTCTGCACCAAAGCCCCTAATAGTAGTGCACCCCTGCCTCTCAAATGAAAGTAGATTACGTCAACCTATTGGAGGAACTAAGGCATGGGACTGTGAGGTTCCGCCTTGCCTGTCCAGGAACCACCTTATACACCAACCCGGATGTCACAGGACGAGAAGCCAAAAAACATCAGGGTATGGGACAACAACCACCCGATCCACATGTGAACCTGATTTGTAGACCCACGCTGAATCATGCGCAGACAAAGGGATGAGGATGCGAGGTACAGGTAATATCTAATGCGAAAAGATGTGTCGAACCAGAAGATGCACCCGTCGCACACAAACTACAGCTGGATTCTTATTCAAGTCTCGAACAAAGCACGTATCAGACTCCTAAACATATTTCAAGCCTACTATACTTCACTTAACATTTAACGAGTGCTCGCGCTGCGCCGAGACCTATCCTGGGAAGCTACCTAGAGTACTCCCGTGCATCGCGAGACACTTTCCTACCCCATATACTGGTAGAATCACACTTTTATTCGAATTTATATATTAAGTATACACTCATCACTCCATCTGCGAACTATATTATATAACTGATAGTGATTCCTACTCCTACTAATGTACGATGGTATCTATAATTCGAAATGATGGGAAATACCATGATAATATTATTGAAATAAAACTGACCAATCCTCGGTCGTGAAATAAGAGGAGGGTAGAAATACTCTGTCTATTTACGGATAAACATATCTTAAAGAATTCCTGATCTGCTTGGAGAAGGAACCAAATACCCTAGTTCTATGATTATGCTCGGAAAACTGCCCTGATCTGTGGAGAGTACAATACCTGTCTAGAATGAAAAACTCCCTGAGTAACCCTTCTTAATCTTTCTCTCAGTTTAATGATGCGGCTATGTTTACCTGAATGACTGTTTTTTCTAGAATTGCATTATGAGCAGACCAATATTATGCCTCGCTTGCTCCCGGCGCACTAGAACCCAGACAAAATAATAGGTAGGCCTGGACCACGCGTTATCAGCAGAGTATGAATATGAAATTGGGGGTGAGCCAGCGATATCCAAGAACTTATTAAAGCAAATAACAGCACCATTTAAACCTCTTCTCTAAAAGCTTACACATCTAGCAGACAAAGTTTTACTTGAACACCTAAAAATGTTCTCCAGTAGTAGGTTAAAATAAGAATAAGACATCAAACCACAGATAATTAAAAAGATGGCCCTATATTGTCTGTTGTCAGATTGCAGCGTAACTCATTAATTCGAATTAATGGGAGAATCTTTCTTTTTAAAACCAGCATTGCAGAGCTTACAATTTTGAATTTCCACCCCCCTGAAAAAGATAGAACAAAATATTACACAAATATTATGGCTGAACTCATTAACTGCCGTTGCTGGTTGGCCAACTGTAACAAATATCTCTGTGTATTTTATTGGGGAGAAAGATATTATACAAATTTGTTGCTAAATGATAGTGTAATTGTTGTAAATGTAGAGTTAGGTCTTCAATGAGAATTTTAATAATGTAAGATTTGTAAACTTCGGGTGAATGAATGTCTGTTTGGCCACCTCCAAGCAGTACAAACACCAGGATTGGTGATACAAGCAAAATTTTACCCCTAAAACATGGTAGTTTACGGGTAATTCCGATACTCCGCTGCGGTGCCTCTGCCAAGTATGTTATAAGGGAGTCACAACGGCAAGATTGTGGCAATTTTGATACCAATGTGCAAAATAAAAATAGGAAAAGTATGACCTAGAATTATCAATTTGAGGACAAGGATGTGTTGAGACAAACATGTGCCCTACCAGATAATGTGCAAAAATAGTCTGGGAAGAGATTTTTGAATGTAACCGATTCCATGGTAAAGGGGTGTATGGCAGTTTTAATAATGACAAACAAAGAAAGCAAGATTCATAGAACTTTATCGTGCTTTATAGGCTAAAATTTATTATGAAGAATTCTTGCCAAACAACAAAAATGTTTGAATATTTGGGCATAAAATCATCGAAGCTCTGCAGATGTTTGTGTTGTCGAGGGATATCAGAATCAATAAGACCATTAAATTTTGGTGTATTGCCTCAAATGGTAGCCTGTTTGCTCGAGTCTCAGAGTTTCAGGAATTCGTGCTAGAAAATTGCATAGCATTGATCTAAAATTGATCCCTAGTAAAATAGGTACTGCTGAGCGAAGATTTGAGTCAGAGACGGAGGGTCAGTCATTACTATATATTATTACTAGTGATACAGCTTGAGTACAAAGTATTGTATTCTTCAACACGCCAAAATTGTAGAATTCATTCGATTAGATGCACGATTGAAATTGACATCGTTAACCATCCAGAATCATACGTTGAATAGATAGTGTGTTGTCGTAGAAACACGAAGTGGACGTTGGCCAGCGAGAGATATGATGTGGCGAGTATCTGGGGGAAGTTGCTTGATATGGGAATGGAACAAGAGAGGACGGTTGGAGTTGCTAGTGTGAGAGAGAGAATGATGAGGTGCAAAGAGTAACACAAGTGCAGAACAGTAAGAACTATAATAATAGTGAATGTAGCATTTGACATGTACAACCAAGTGGCAGTGTTTTTACAAACGATATGATGCTGGTTTCCTGATGCACTGCTGCCGGTGCAGCGTGTGTTTTGTACACAATGCATATAACACCACACCTTCTCATTTCAGAATAAACCATCATTACAAGAAATCACACACTTGATACATGTAATAGTGTGGATCAACATGCACACAAAGCATATTAACAGTTGGCATTGCTGTTATGATTTCATGAGTTGTCCTTGAAATGTCGCTTTGTTTGAAATTGTAGTTATTATTATTATATTTTTTGTGCATTTGTCTTTGGTCCTTTCTTGTTCTTCCTGTCCTTTTATCCCTTTTTGTTCTCTTCATAGTTACTCTTGGTGGTTGTTTAGTGCATTGATTGGGGCGGTTCTTGGGTTGTTGATTGCATTGGGGGTTTTCTTGAGTTGTTGACTGCATTGGGGTCGCGGTTCTGGCTTGTTTGGTGCATATATGGATGGTTCTTTCGGTTGTTAATGTCATGTATGAAGAGGTGAATCTTGGATTGAGTTGGTGCATTTGGGGTTATAGGTGTACTTGGTTGTTGGTGAATTAAAGGGGTGTTTTAGTTTGTTGTTGGACATTGGGGATTGTTCTTGATGCGCGTGTGAGGGCGATTTTCATTTCTCTTGTGGCTGTTGGAGTTTTTGCTTCGCCGAAGTTGGAGGTCTGGGGAATGAATGATATTTATTTTTTCTTTTTTCTTCCGGGGACGCGCACTGTGGAGGGGGATCTGGAATTGACCTTGAGGGCAAAGCTCATTCGGGAAAACCTGTGGTTAGGCGGCCCGATGGAGATGGTTAGAGGACAGCTATTGGGGAACTGAGTGAGAGGAGTCTGAAGTATGGTTTTGAAGGACAGACATGATTGGGGAACTGTGGATATGCCCGATACTTAAAGAGGGTTCGGGTCCATCCACAAGATTAGCTGATCCCCCATGTATTAAAAGGGAAATCTATGACATTATATTTTATTATCACTATAACATGACACACGCACTCCTGCGGCACACACCTAAAAGGATGTCTCTGTTGCACCAGAAAGGAACTAATGACCATGAGTTTGATAGTGTCTAATGAAGATGCTGTTTATGTGAAGCCAATTCATGTCTCAATGGATGTTTAATAATTTCCCCTCCCTATTCGTTTATTTGTAATCAACCAAATTAAAATATATAAGTCCATGACAGGTTAAACAATCATTTTCCTGGCCCTCAACCAAACGCCAACGCTTAAACTAATCAGTCAATGATAAACAGTCATTAACGTGTCCCACGGACCGCACCCTCTATTAGTCAAGTGATAACAGATCATGGTGTCCCCACAGCACCTCAGGTGATTAGTCAATTGGATAACAACGTCTGATTTGTGTACCCACAGCCCCTCTATTAGTCAATGATAACAGTCATTGGTGAGGGTTACCCCACAGGCCGGCCTACTATTAAAGTCATATTGAACCAACCCAATCCATTAGGTGTGTTCCCTCATCACGGCGTCTTATGTAGGTACAGAATGCCATAAACATTGTCCATGGCGTCCAAAACAAGCCCCTCTATTAGTCAAATCGATAACACTAGTCATTTTGGATGACTCCATTCATCACCTGCTAATTAGTCCCACCCGTGAATAACGGCCAGCATTGCGTGCCCCACAAGCCGCGAGTCCTCCTTGCTGTGTGTCTAACCATGTATACTTGTAATCGTCAGGTCCCACCACTACACTCGACTGGCAGAGAAGGCGAGAAGGAAATCGGACCAATACGCGAGTGGTTTAGTGTTCATGATGAATATTTATATAAACGGAAACCAAAATTAGCTGAACACTGAAAACCCTACCACCCAACAAATAAAAACGATGATGCCAGGAAAAAACAGATACGGCCTATGAATACCGTGTGGGTGAAAACACAAACACCGCGAAAACAAAACGACCCAAAGCAAAACACACGTGAAAACCCAATTCTGTCCTATAGACCCAAATGATTTCTCGAATCAACAATATTGCCTAAGACTGAAGGTCAGCACTAACTGATTCCACACTCCTTAATAGCTTCTGAATATATCATTCAATCACAATGTGTCCTTACTCCCCCGAATCAGACAAAAAAATCAATTCGCCGAATCGAAATAGAAAGAATCAACCACAATCTAGAATCTCGAACTAAAACGTGTCACACAACTCACTGTATACTCTTTCCTCAGACTGATGATCACTCTACTGTGAAAAACACCCTTTCACTCCAAATCAACTATACCTTCCTTTTATGAAATCTGTCCCTCAATTATAGCGATTCACACATACCTAACAGACTAAGTTACCATGAGAGAACAGCACCAGTGCGACCTTACAAAGCGGTATCTAAACTGATTGCCCTACCAGAAGAAAGAACGTGAGCAGACTCGAGAAAACCTGCTCAATATGTCCCTCTCTAATGTGACTCTCTATAACAAACAATTATCTTCCATTTGGCACCTATCTCATTCGACTTTTCTCAATAAGCGCGTCGTGCCAATATTGTTATTGAAGTGAGATCGGAGAATAAAGAATAAATAGTCTGCAGAGCTGAGGACAGCTCTAACCACCGAAGTCAATTCCCATCAACCTATGTAAAGTTAGTGGCCGGAGTATCTGTTAATATAGCAGCTCTCTTTCCTGAATGATCAGCCAGATATCTCGCGACCTTGACATAAAAGGGAATAGATACATATGATAATAGTCCAGCATGATACAACGACCGATTAATTTCTAATTAATATAAATAAGTCAAGTTGTTTCAAAAGCGTAAAATTTGATAGTCTGATGTAACTGTAGATGCTACATGTGGACTCGGTCTAATTGTGACATCGTTATCGAAATGTCTCCCTCCCGTATGCCTAATTTACGACGATTGAAACCTCCCCAGCACTCCAAGATCTATGTCGTACTCCCTAATTATGCTTGCATGGGAGCCAACCGAAGAGAAGCTGCGCGAGACGGTAACCCCAACGTCCCCTCATAATATACCTCTTGAATGAAGTGAGCAAATCCTGAGAAGTTTCGCACCAATAGTGAACCTATGCAAGGACTTCCCCAAGGGTCCCTCACAACTATACTTCTGAGGTCCTGCCTGACAGCATGGGGGAGGAATACTACCTGTCCTCACGCTCAATAGGCACTAGGTACCTTCTAGATGATCTCTACTTCCCACCCTAGGTCTTCTTTTCTCTGCTCTCTCGCAGGATTGCCACAGTTTTAGTTGTTGACAGCTGCAGTCTACAGAGGTCTATCTGGCGAGACCTGAGAAGGCTCTATACTGCAGTCCTCAATAGACATACCGTGATGTATGCGTGCTAGAAGTGTACGTGGGACCTCAAGGATAGTGGGTTATCGTGAGCAGCATCTCACGGATCGACAGATGCAACTAATGCATCAGAAACAATAATAAATCTATTATCTACGCTCATGAGTAGATCCAACGAGACTACGACGATATGCAGACAACGCAATACCTAATCTAAACTACATCCACGTACAACAGCGCCATAGAGCCTAGAGTATCTTGTCGTCTATTCTATAACTATAGCTAGAATAACAGCTGAAACTCACTCCGAAGAGAGCGATATGTATCTGTATCAAAATTTCCTTCTTTCAAAAGTCTGGCCTCACATAGTGGTTTATACCACCGCGGATTTAACGAGTTAAATTGCCCTCTCCACCGACGTAGTCTGTATCTTATCCGCTGCATGATAAGCCTAGTATGATAAAGAGGCATGAACAAAGGTAATTCACAAAAATAATACTGAATAGGAAATCCGTTTATATACGATATTCACAAAGATTGCACTTGTGCACGTTCCCTAGTACCTGCTATTTTCCTATATGTTCTTGAGTGCACTATCGAAATATTGTGATGCTGTCTCTACGATGCGATGATCGTTGAGTAGCTCGGAGTGAGTTAATGCTATATGGTTGTGTTAGGTTGATATCTATAGTTTGTTGGGATTTATTGTCGTCTGGGCCTGTATCGAAGTTGCGCTCTAAAATCAGAGATGTCACAGCTGTGCAATCGTTGTCTCTGATTGCGAGACTAGTACATACTTCATTGAGCTGAGAGCTGGTTGTTTTTTTACTAACCGTGATCTCTATAATAGTTCTTGCGGATGCAGTGTCATTCCCGTGTAGTTGGTTTTTCTCAAGCTACACTTGGGTTACTCGTGTATCTTGGTTTCTGCACTTCCGTCTTGTGATTTTTTTTTTTATTTCAGTGTTATTCTAGTGGTGTTCTCTGATGTATAAGATCAAAGTCACAGATCATCTTCTACCTCTCCCACTCTTTCCACCCTCTCTATTCCCTCGAACACATCCTCAATCTACTCGCGTGACCTTGGTCCGATACCCTTCATCAGCCTTACGACTTCCGTGGTCCGAAGACGGCAGTGAACAGTGACTTACTACGGCGTCTACCAATATATAGGAAGCATCCACATCAGCTCTAGCGTAGTTTGTGGTCGTAGTGGTACACCAATGATTGAGAGCGTGCTTATAGTTATGTCTTAATTCGTAATAGAGCGAGCAATGTGGAGGACACGCAATAATAGACTGTGTGATCACTATATTGACAAAGTAGGAGGTGCATAATGTGCGGTAGACCCCATAAACGAACTATGTTATCATATCCAGCCATCTGAATTCCGAGGTAGCATATATAAGTGGACACGCAAGATGACTGTTATCAAATTGACTATATAGAGGGTCAAGGATTGGCACTCACCACGGATAGAACTAATTATCATTGAACCATGATAAATATGAGGGCTTTAGCTTGATGTGACACCATAATTGTATCGGTGTTCCAATCCCATTTTATCAGACACTAATAGAAGCTGATTGGTTGCTCCACTTACGCTAACGGACAATTAGTATGATTCATTTGCGCATCTATATAGAGAGCTGCTAGCAACAAACTAATGTACACTGTTCCCACCATCAGCTCCATCGCAGTCTGCGTCTGAGTGACTACATGAGTAGCGTACCGTCGCTATATATATATACAATTATCTTTACTAATTACTCTTTTCATTATACACAAAACACAAAGGAGGGGAAACATTAAAATATTAGAACATGAAGAAAAACAGATACAGCCATCAAGACCACTATCAAACATGTATCAGTCTTTCTGCAAACGAGAGACATTCCCTATATGTGTGAGGCGTGCGGTGTTGGCATGATACAGTGATGCTAAAAAGTATGTCATACTTTCCTTTTGATCTCTATATCACAATCTTTGAAACCCGAACCCTCGCAAAAGAGTCCCGCCACAGTTACCCCACATAGCTGTCTCAACCATTCCAGACCCCTCCCACCATATTCCACAAGCTGCCTCAACCATTCCAGACCCCTCACATGTCCACATACTGTCCTACCTACCGACCAACACTCCCACCACCCCGAGAGGAAAAAAAAGAAAAAATACAGATTCAAATCACAATTCCCCCCCCCATGCAACCAACAACCAAGAGAATGAACCCCACCCTCAAAACCCCCCAATGCACCCAACAACAATACACTAAACAGAGCATTGAAGAAGGCAAGAGTAGAAGGGGCGAAGACAAAAGAAAGAAGAAAGAAACAAAACCACTAACCCCCAATGCACCAACAAACCAAGAACCCCAATGCACCAACAACCAAAAGACACCCCCCTAATGCATCAACAACCAAGAACCCCATCACATGCACAACAAACAAGAACCCCCCAACATCAACAACCAACAAACCCCCATGTGCATCAACACAAGAACCCCCAATGCAATCAAACAACCAAGAAGAACTAAAGACGACAACAGGAAAAGACAGAAGAACACAGAAAACAACAATCGCCAAAAAAATAATAATAATAATAATACATTTCAAACAAAGGAACATCAAGGACAACTTGAAATCCATAACAGCATTTCCAACTGTATTATGTTGTGTTGCATCTGCTCACTATTACAGGTGAGGATGTGTGTGTTCTGTAGGTGTTTAGTTTGAATGAGATTGTGGATATGCATGTGTACAAACACCGGCACGGTCATCGTCTCAGCCAAACCAGCATTGTTGTAAAAAACACTGCCACGTTGGTGTGTCATTCAAATGTACTTTTATTATGTTTTATTTTGACTTTGTTCCTTTGGCACCATCATTCTCTCTCTTCACCACAGCAACTCCACTCCCACTTGTCTCAATTCCACATTACCAAACCCACAGCTTCCCCAAAACCATCCATCTATCTCTCTGGCCACCCACTTCGTGTTTCTACGCAACACATATCTTTAACTATTTACTTGATGTGAACGACAATCTTCAATCTTATCTAATCGAATAGAATCTACACTTCGTGTGAAATAAATACTTTTAACTAAGCGCATTAGTAAATTTCAGTAAATGACTGAACCCGGTCTCTCCAGATCTCCTACAGTACTATTTCTACGGTCGAATTGTTAGACAATGCTATAGATTCTTCAAGCCATTCCTTGAAACCTAGACCAGAAACAGCACTGAAGGCCAATACCAAAATAAATGTCTACTTGATTCTGGTATCCCACAACAAATCTGCAAGAGCATTCGGATGATTTTAGCCCCAATATTCAAACATTTTGTATGTTGCGCAAGAATTTTACGATAATAATTTTAGCAAAAGCACGAAGTCTTGAATCTTGCTATTGTTTTATATATTAACTCAGTTACACCCTTTACCATGGAATTCGGTACATCAACAAATCCTGCTTCCCCAACTATTTTTGCAATTCGTGTATGGCACAGTTGTCAACATCGCTGGTCCTCAAATGAAACTAGTAACTTTCCTATTTAACATTGTTATTCCCTCTTGCCAGTTTTATCCTGTTATATTTGGCAGACAGGACCAGTTCCAAACCTCCTCCATTTTGGTGCATTCAGGTAATGCTGTAATCAATTGGTTTAGCTCCGGATTGAAACAGACCTTCCCGTACAATATCTGATAACCCATGAAGAACATAACTACTGTATACCCATACCAATTTACAATATCATTTAAGAACAAAATAATCTTCCCATAAATACAGGTATTTTATCAACCAGCACATTTGAGTTCAGCCATAATATTTGTTGTAATATTTGTTCTATCTTTTCAGGGGGGTGAAATTAAAATTGTAGCTCTGCAATGCTGGTTTTAAAAAGAAAGATTCTCAATTAATTGAAAATGAGACACGGCAATCTGCACAAAGACAAAAAGGCCATTTTTAAACAATGGATGAGCTTTTCTTATTAATCTACTGGAGAACCATTTAGGGTTCAAGTAAAACTGTTGAATAAGTGAAGCTTTTAGAGAGAGGTTTAGGGCTGTTATATTTAATAATCTTAACCCACCCAATTCATATTCATTATATAGATAGTCACACTTTATTTTGTCTGGTTTAGCGTCCCAGATAAAGCGAGATATTTGTTGCTCATATGATTTGAAAAACAAGTCATCAGGAACAGCAGCATCATAAACTGAGAGAAGATTAAGGGGTTAATCAGGGCAGTTTTTCATTAATAGACAGGTATTTACCTCTCCACAGATCAGGGCAGTTTTCCATAAATAGACAGGTATTTTCCTCTCCACAGATCAGGGCAGTTTTCCATAAATAGACAGGTATTTACCTCTCCACAGACCAGGGCAGTTTTCCATAAATAGACAGGTATTTACCTCTCCACAGAACATTATATAAAGTGGCATTGTTTAAGTGACTAGTGATACATTTATTACATCAAATTATTAATTATTAATGTGGCTAGAGATTTGAGTCAGTATGTTGGCAGCAGCCACTCAATGTTAATAATGTCTGTTTAACAGTCTGATGACCTTGAGATAGAAGCTGTTTTTCAGTCTCTCGGTCCCAGCTTTGATGAACCTGTACCTGTACCCCTTCTTCTGGATGATAGCGGGGTAAACAGGCAGTGGCTCGGGTGGTTGTTGTCCATGATGATCTTTTTGGCCTTCCTGTGACATCGGGTGGTGTAGGTGTCCTGGAGGGCAGGAACTCAGTCTGCCTCCTCAAATTGCACTCTATACTGCATTACTATTGGCTCTGGTCAAGTAGTGCACTATATAGGGAATAGGGTGCCATAGGGCTCTGGTCAAGTAGGGCACTATATAGGGAATAGGGTGCCATAGGGCTCTGGTCAAGTAGTGCACTATATAGGGAATAGGGTGCCATAGGGCTCTGGTCAAGTAGTGCACTATTTCGGGAATAGGGTGCCACTTGGGACAGAGCCTCAGACTTGAATCACTGGTCCTGGAGACGGCTAGTTGTTCATACGGTGTTGTTTTTAATGATTAACCTTGAAATGCAGTGGACTGAATCAGGGTCACACAGTGTTTGTTGTTAATGATTAACCTTGAAATGCAGTGGACTGAATCAGGGTCACACAGTGTTTGTTGGAAGTCTTAAACAAATCTATTTTGAAACAAAGGTGTACACCTCACATACATGGTTATGGGCTTAAAAACAAGAAGACACCTTTACCATGTCAGATATGGATTTGAAATGGATTACATGTTGAGTTGCATCCCAATATGACACTTTATATACATCACAGAAGACTGAAATATAACAAAACCATTTGGCAGAGAAACACCGGATTTTCGGCCTAAAAAAATGTATTACGTTAATTATAAAATTATTAAAATGATGAATAACATTCCACCATGAGGCCACTAGGTAATCTGACTGCAGGAAAGGACTCCAGGTAATAATGATAAAATATGAATAACATTCCACCAAGGAAAGTGATAGCTACACAGTGATGTTATTATAAACCCCTGGCTTTTCTGGTAAACAGGTTAAACTGGTTTTCTGATGATGCTGACATGGGGTCAGTGCCACTAAACTTTAACAGAAATGATGGAATCCTTCATTAATCAGTAACAGAAATTACACAAAGGTTCCTGACATTGGGGAGGTGAATAAACCATTCCCATTGTTTCTGTCTCAGCACAAAGGAACATCTCACTGACTTGACATGTTCTGGTTTTGAATTCAGGCTGCAAGGTAAGAATCCTACCAGGGATTATTCATGTATGATTGTAATTTATTGGTGGGCTGGAAGACGCACTCTTGTCTTTTCTATTCCGAGGTTGTTTACTCGCAATATCAGATATTAAGATGTTTTTTATAACGCATGTATACTAAGGTTGAGGTTCTGACTTGTGATAATTTACCCGGGGTTCAATACCTGCTATAGTCACTATATTTTTGCTCTCCCAAAAGCAACACAGCCCTAATACGAGATATATAGCTAACATTAAAGTAATGAGTGACCATTGTAGAAAATCATGGGACATATAGTCTGTGGTTTCAATGCTATTTTATGTCAATCATATTGCTGCTTGTAGCCTGTAACTGATGCTTCGTGGTCTTATGCTTCCATCTATTGGAAATATTTAGCAATTAAAAGTTATTAATTCACGTACAGATATCTGTGAGGCAGCTGAAAAATAAAGTGTATTTTTCTCATTAATTCCTTAGATCAGTCTCAAACCTGCCCCACCTATCCCAAGCCAATTGCTGGACTTTCACATAGATGTTACTAGGTCAGCCAGTTCAAACCACATTTGAAAAACATGTCTTGTTTATCAAGTGTTCTGCCTTGCAATAATAAATATAATCAAATAACAAAACAAAAAAGCTAAATGCTTAGACAGGTTTTGATTAACAAAATAATCAAAACATTATTTCGTACTACAATTGTATTTACTAAGATCAAATTATTACTAAAATATTATTACTAAAATAGTTTCTAAAAGTGTTCTAGGCTACCCTACCCTAGAATCAGGGTTAGGGGTTAAGGCTAAAATAGGTCATACATAGGGTTAGAGTTTCCGTATCATCTGCTGATGTAAAAAGGGCTTTATAAATACATTTAATTGATTGTTAGGTTTAGGGTATTCAAGACAAAAAAAACTGTATGGGTTTATAGCTCTCTTGCTCCTCCCTGTGGCTTTCTGTGGGTACTACATAACTCATTCGCGACATTTGCAACTGCGTCAGATCTACAAATCAATGAGCTAGACCTGTCCATTTGGTTTGCAACTCAGTGAACCTGCGCAGCATTCGCTCAATTTGATGCCTATGAACAAAGATTCGATGCATATCAAATTACCCAGCAGCCATTTAGAAACAACAAGTAGTCAAAAAAGGGTTATTTCTTAATTAAAAAATGTCTTATGGCTTTTTAAATTGGCCACATCTTGAAAAAGAGGACAGGGACATGTTTTTTGTTTAGGTTGTATACCTTTTACTGAAAACAAATATGGTTAACTATGACCAGAAAATGTTTAACGTTTAGGACTGTGGGTCACCACAACATGTACCCAAGCGAACAGGGATAGCGCTCACAAACTAGTAGTAGTAATAAGTTACCTGAGTTAAGCCTACAAGGTGAACGTAGGCCGGTCTCAATGATAACAATATCGAAGCTGACATTGTGATGCAGAACATTGAGCTGGGAATAGAAAGTTCAGAAGGTGAGTTGGTGCTCAATAGAACTAATAGGAGCTGGCAAGGTGAAAAATTACCTTGAAATAAGGACAGTTTTCTTTAGCGATTATTCATAACTAGAGACATAAGATAGTGTTATAAGGTAATGTCATGAAACTGGGCTCCATGGCCGATGCATGAACTAGCTTTCATCAGAATTTTTCTTTTTTAATGTAATCTGTCCAGCCTACTTGAGGCGCCCTGAAAATAATATTCAAAAGTTTGGTCCTTGGACACAGAGGGGTTAAACACTAAAGTTACCGTCCATCTAGTGAAGAGAGGAGCACCCACGCATTTTATAGAGGGGCGGCTTTAGGGGGAACACAACAGTATCGTACCACATGCATCTGCAAGTTTTTGTCTATTCAGAAGTTGTAAGAAATTCCGCACTAATATTATAGTTCAAGCACAAAGAAGGAAATATAGAGGTGAGTAAAATTGTTAATATGTTGTATTTGTATTAAATGCATTACAATGTGATGTTGAATAAATCTGTGGTTACTTGTGAAGCAGTGCAATTAGTCAGTTTATATGGTGTATAGAAATGATTCGGTTTGTGATTGAAATGAATTCTTATTTAACATGCTATTGGGCTTGTGATATAGATATCAGATGGATTTCAGAAGTTGCCTGATGGCAATGGTATATCTAAAATTACCCAAATAGATACCTTTAATTATATATATTTTTCTTTGGCAGATATCAGCAAATCCCGGGAGGAACCACCGGTGCAGCCAATAATGAACATATACCCAAGAACTCTGATGGGGGACCGGAGGAGGAGCTTCAAGGCGGCCTGGTACCATATCCACCCCTGGCTTGAATATTTTTTTTAATCAGACTGTGTTTTGTTACGCCTGCAGGCATTTTAGCKCTCCCAAAGTCTCAGAGACTGTAGTTGATTCACATTTGGGTTTTAACAACTGGAAGAAGGCAACTTACAAAGAGGGGGATTTGCAGTTCCTGCAAGGTCTGAGCAGCACAAGGAAGCAATGATTACATGGAGAGACTATCAGAAGGCTGTAAAAAGTAATGCAACACTGATAAATGCCCAAAACAATGAACACAACAAACAGGTTCAAGAAAATCGGGACTATATTAAAACAATAGGTAAAGTACTACTACTTACAGCCACACAAAACATTGCACAAAGAGGGCACGATGAGTCTGCAGAGTCAGATAATAAAGGGAACGTCATGGCAATCCTAAAAAACAATAGCTAAGCATGACACAAGTGAAAAAAAGTTGACTTCCGTTCATAATGCAAAATATACAAGCAAAGGGATTCAGAATGAGTTGTTTGGCAGACATGGTTTGAACAAAAATGATAGAAGAAGTGAAAGACAATGAGGTCTTTAGCATAATGGCAGACGAAACAAAAGATGTAAAAAAAAAAGGAGCAGATATCTCTAGTACTCAGGTACTATTTCAGAGGAGCATGAGAGCGTTCTCCACTTTGAATCGGCTGATCGACTAGATGCAGCATGGCTTACTGACAAAATCAGACACATATTAGAAAGTCATAGTCTTGAATACAAAAACAACCTAGTAGGCCAAGCATATGACGGTGCTTCTGTTATGAGTGGCAAGCATTCAGGCGTCCAGGCACGCATTAAAGAACAAGCAAAGCCTTTTACATCCACTGCAGTGCACACTGTCTAAACTTAGTTTTAGTGGATACAGTCAAAGCTGTCCCTGAGGTAGGACAGTTCTTCTCCTTACTAGAAAGACTTTACGTCTTCACATCTGGGTCATATGTGCATCAAAAATGGCTTAGCATACAAAAAGAGATGTACCCAGGTGCACCTAGAGAGCTTCAGAGACTAAGTGACACTCGCTGGGCATGTCGATATATGGCTCTACATACTATTATGGATAGATTACCTGCCATTAAGCGAGTCCTGCAAGACATAGTCCAAGAACACAATGGTGAGAGATCTGTTGAGGCATGAGGTCGGCTTGCACAGATAGATGTACAATTCATTGTGTGCCTTGTTACACACCATAAAGTGTTTGTAGAAGAAACATTTCTATCAGATATGCTACAGTCTTCATCTCTTGACCTGTCAAAGGCTGTTGATTTAGTTGAAGCCTTAGTTCAAACTTTGAATGACTACAGGGATGAATCATTTTTTGATGACCTATGGAATGAAGTGTTGAACACAGCTGAGCAATGTGATACTGCAATACATCCCCCTACAAAACGACCAAAAAAGCTAAGCTCTCAATTTAATGGAGACTGTGTACTCAGTACAGTGGGTCAGAGGTCAGATTCAGAACAAGAAAAAGGCACTTTCGTACCGTTTTCTACCCTGCTCAATGAGCTTAACAGAAGGTTTCCTAGCAAAAACTGTGACATAATGAATGCCAAACTCTAAACCCTACCAGTGATGTGTTTCTCAAAGAGAAGTCACTGTTTCCATTTCCATGTATGAATCAAATATTGAGGACTTGGGGCATGAACTACATCAGTTCAGAAGAATTTAGAAGGGAAAATACAGAGTGGCATGCAGAGACCCTCCAGTGTAGTAGAGCTGGCATTATTCATTGAGCCTTATAAAGACGTTTTCTTTGAGCTCTTTAAACTGTGCAAGATAGCTGTTTCAATCCCTGTTAGTACTGCTTCTTGTGAACAGAGTTCTTCTGCGCTAAAGCTGGTTAAAATGTATCTCAGGTCCACAATGTCAGATGACAGATTAAGCAATTTAGGTGTATTAAGTATTGAGTCAAGGAGGGCAAAAGCCTTGAGTCTAGATGAATTTGCTGATCTTTTTGCAAAAAAAACACAAAAAACTGGAAAATACAGTTGATGTGACCTGATACTGAATATGTAATGCAAATGAAAAGTATAATGGAAATGCAAATAGAATAGGTCAAATAAATAGTTGAATGATTATGAACATGGTCTTTTGCCTGCTAATGGCTGCAATGCAGTGAAGAAAATGATATGACAACAATAACGTCTAATGTAACTGGCCCCTCTAACAGTACAACTGGCCCCAGGTTGCCCCCCCCCCAGTTGAAATGGTCTAGAACCGCCACTGAGAGGCAGCCAACATCTGTCAACGAGAGAGGGAGAAGCCCTCCACAGGATTTAACAGGCGGAAGAATCAACCGGGGAGCTCCATCGGTCCACAAGAAATGCAGGCAGTCGGTGATGATGTAGTGGTAGCTAGGATAACTAGGATGCTGCTGTTAGAGTAGCTTACCTAGCTGTACCGACTAGCTAGGATAACTGGGATGCTGCTGGTAGAGTAGCTAGCTAGCTTACCTAGCTGTACCGACTAGCTTGGATAACTAGGATGCTGCTGGTAGAGTAGCTAGCTAGCTTACCGAGCTGTACCGAATAGCTTGGCTAGCTAGCAGGTCTTTCGTCTGTCCCTCCTTTCGATGATGGTGAACCACAAAATGAAGCAAGGATAGAGAGTGAAAAGGATTTGGCCACACTCATACTGTCCCTGACCGTAAAGAAAAAAGCAAATTAAACAATAAACTTCGGTGTCTCAACACTGTAACAAACTCTGTCGTTGTTCCCCAAGATCACCTCAGCCCACTCTGCTCGTAACCAGACAATATCCTTGGCGCCACACCGTACGTGGACGCGGGCAGTTCTGTACGGGGACGCGGACAGTTCCAGAACGCGGACATGAGCAGTGCAACACAATCAACTAAACCCAGTCTTTACAGTGGGTTACATGAGTAATATTAATTTTGTATTATTATGTTAAACTAACATTCTACGTTTTTTTATCACAATATTTTGAGATCTGGGCCCATATCCACAAAGCTTCTCAATGTACAAAATTGGTCATATAAGTGCTGAGAATAAAGACATTTTACACTTATGGGTATAAATTAAAGCTATGCATGAAGTCTCTGGTCCCACCTAGTCAGCAGATATTCAGGACACCTCGTGAGCTGTCCTAAGTAGTTAAGAGTTCACAGCAGGTGTCTTGATAATACTATAGAATAATGCAGCGAGTCAGTGTGTCACGCCCTGGCCTTAGTATTCTTTGTTTTCTTTATTATTTTAGTTAGGTCAGGGTGTGACATGGGGAATGTTTGTGTTTTTTGTAGTGTCTAGGGTGGTTGTAAGGTTTGGGGGGTTTATTAGAGTAGTTGGGTTTATGTTTAGTATAGTAGTCTAGCTGTGTCTATGGTTGAGTGTAGGTATCTAGGAAAGTCTATGGTTGCCTGAATTGGGTCTCAATTAGAGACAGCTGGTTATTGTTGTCTCTGATTGGGAGCCATATTTAAGGTAACCATAGGCTTTAGCTGTTTGTGGGGAATTGTCTATGTTGAACGTTTGTAGCCTGTGTGTATGTGCACAACGTTTGTAGCGTCACGGTTGTTTTGTTTTTTGTATAGTATTTCGTTTCATGTTCATCTTCGTCGTTATAATAAAAGAAGATGGCTTATTTTCCACATGCTGCGTTTTGGTCCGTCTCTCCTCCACACGATCGTGACACAGTGGTTCCTGAGCCACATGTAATTGCATTGTAGTTAAATTATGTTTTTATATTTCTATATGATCAAGCCTTAAATAAAATAGACCTACATGAAACAGTATGTATTGTGCTTTTGGCAATGATTTATGTATAATAATTATGTATAAAGTGAGACCATGTATGTCTGCATAGCATTTTGTCTTCATTTTGGTAGATTAACTCATGCTTATTTCTGAAGATTAACTCAGGTTTTCGCCCAGCGGCTAAGGAGTTGGAGCTGTGGCGGGAGTATGACCTATGGCCGAAAGGTGGCAGGTTGAAATCCTGGGCCGGGCGCTGGGGGAAAAAAAGGGGGAATACTGTATATCTGACCACTGGAGGGATGCTGGGTTCACATCCTCAAAACATTAACCTTTTTTGATCAGAACTCTAGAGGTTTTTCTTCACTGAACCCAAAAATATATATAACTTTTAGTGGTTCCATATATTAAGGAAGTGATAGAAGCCTTTTTGGTTCTATAAGGAACCTTATTTTCTAAGAGTGTAAAATAAACATGTTTTTCTTTTGATTATTTAATTATCTACATCATGTTATTTCAAGTTGTCCCTTTGGAGCGCAACATCACATTGTTAAAAAATAATTCTAAATTGGGCAATTGAAGGCGTCTAGGGTGTAATATGTGTTTGATGAAAATTAACATTGTATGCAACGTCGTAGGCAACATTATTGGCAAGGGACTTGATGCCTGCTATTTAGAGTTGTTAAACGGGTGTGAAGAGTGTGTTGATATAACGGTAATATTGTCAAAATTCTGCTTGTAACAACGATCAGAAATGGTTAAAAAAGTGCTTTCTAATATATTAGGCAATAATTAAGAGTAGGCTAGGTGTTCGTGTTATGCAAAAATTGCAACGAGTACAGTCAGGGTGCCGTGGAACCCCTGCAGTAACTCCACAGACCCCGGATTGAGAACCCCTGCAGTACCTAAACAGACCCCGGATTGAGAACCCCTGCAGTACCTCCTCAGACCCCGGATTGAAAACCCTGATTTAGCAATGCTCTTATCCAGAAGAGATTACAAAGTGCATTCATCGTAAAAAACTCTTTATGGCTGCAGGAGGCAGTATTGAGTAGCTTGGATGAAAGTGCCCAGAGGTGCCAGAGTTAATCGGCCTGCTCCTCAATCCCAGTAATATATGTAGTTTATTAGTATTGGATAGAAACATCTCTGAAGTTTCTAAACTGTTTGAATGATGTCTGTGAGATAACAGAACTCATATGGCAGGCAAAAACCTGAGAAGAAATCCAAAACAGGAAGTGGAAAATCTGAGGTTAGTTGATTTCAACCAGCCCTTATTGAATACACAGTGGGATTTGGATCTGTTGCACTTGCTACGGTTTCCACTAGATGCAACAGTCTGTAGAACCTTGAATAAGGCTTCTACTGTGATGTGGAGCTGGATGGGGGCTGTTTGAGTCAGTGTCTGCGTAGTGGCCAGGGCTGGTCACGCGCATTTCACATGATAGCGACCTGCATTCCATTGCTTCTCTACAGACAAAGGAATTCTCCGGTTGGAACTTATTGATATTTATGATAAAACATCCTAAAGATTGATCTATACTAGTTGACAAGTTTCTTCGACCTGTAATATTAACTTTTGAAGGTTCGTCCGACTTTGGATGTTGTTAAACGTGCTAACAAAAGTAGCTACTTGGACATAAATAATGGACATTATCGAACAAAACATAGTTATTGTGGAACTAGGATTCTGGGAGTGCATTCTGTGCATTCTGATGAAGATCACCAAAGGTAGGGAATATTTATAATGTTATTTTTGATTTCTGTTGAATCCAACATGGCGGATAATTGTTATTTTTTTCTGAGCGCCGTCTCATATTATTGCGTGGTTTGCTTTTTCCGTAAAGTTTTTTGAAATCTGACACAGCGGTTGCATTAAGAACAAGTGTATCTTTAATTCTATGTAAAACATGTATCTTTCATCAAAGTTTATGATGAGTATTTATGTTATTTGACGTGGCTCTGCAATTTCTCAGGATATTTTGGAGGCATTTCTGAACATGGCGCCAATGTAAACTGAGGTTTTTGGATATAAATATTAACTTTATCGAACAAATCATATATGTATTGTAAAGCCTATTTGAAATCAGACACTTTGGTGGGATTAACAACAAGATCACCTTTAAAATGGTATAAGATACATGTTTGTTTGAGGAATTCTAATTATGAGATTTCTGTTTGAATTTGGCGCCCTGCACTTTCACTGGCTGTTGTCATATCATCCCGTTAATGGGATTGCAGCCATAAGAAGTTTTAAGATGGCTATTTATTTTGGAAATTAACATAATAAATTCTTCATAAAATTGTCATCTTACCTCTTAGCTTTGGTGTCATGTCCCCCAGAGAGATGCATTTTAGAGGCAGGGCCCCCCTCTTCTCTCTCTCCAGAGAGACTCATTTTAGAGCACTGTCCCCTATAAACAGAGATCCAGCATGTTGGTTGTGGTTAACACATTGACAACTAATTCTTGAATGTCAGTTGTTCTCATTTATTCATTATCTCTTTGAGAAATAACAGACATATCGAAACAGTCAGGTGATTTAATGCAATCACATGAACATGTAGTTGTGACATTTAATCTCCATGGTAACTGTCAATAATAATAATAAGTCACTGTTTGTTAAGGTAGTTATAGACAGTACAGCAACACAAGGCCATGTCTCACACTTATTTGTATTCACTAACAGTAGGCTATTTATTGTCTTTCAATCTGTTCTTTTCTAAACGTTTCTGAGAATGTAGACAGAAGGGCAAAAACGGACATGATTGATCTGAGGGGGAAATCTTTGATCCATTCAGAAAGGTTTTTTGCATCAAGTAAGAGATGTTATATTATGTAAAGTAGGCTAAGTTATAATGTGTAGTAGTGGTTTGTTAGTGATTTTCAGATAGAGGTCTATACCTCAGCTATAGCCTACATATAACAGATGACCAGCCTAAACCTGTTAAGGTCAGTTCACATAATGTTATAGGCCTACCAGTAGCAGGAGCCTAGGCCTGATATTTTTCACATTTCCATCAGAAACTATCAGGTTGGTCAGCATGATAAGTGATCATATATCAAACATACTCTGTCTATTGAATGTCTGACAACGACCTAACTTAGGCTGGACTGAGACTTAACTCAGGGGGTGGAGACTTAACTCAGGGGGTGGAGACTTAACTCATGTGGGTGGAGACTTAACTCCTGTGGGTGGAGACTTAACTCATGGGTTGGGATGCGTCAAAAATGTGATTCATTTTGCACAACATTGTATCTCGTTACATTTCGCAGCGCACTTGCTAAAGTTCAAAAACATCACCAAATAAATGAATGTAGGGTAGGCTCTACCATAATATACATACAATTATATTTATATATATATATCTTTTAAATGGCTGGAATGGCCAGTCTTTGCACTTCCTGGGCTTTTCTTTGTGATACTATTAGACTATGATAATACGTACGGATGAGAGCAGGCAGTATGCACAATATGGAAAAAAGTCTGGATGCTCGTCCCAACTCTTTATTCTTCATAACACTTAACTTGAATTTTCAGCGGTTGAGGACAATCGATTGTTGCCACAGGTCTCCAGTCGCCGATATCTTCAGCTATATAGAATTAAAGCATTAAACATCTGAACTCGTTGCACCCTGCATTAGATGAACTATTAATTCAACACTGGGACTGGGTCAAATATTACATTATTAAATATAGTTGAGAAACAAGCTGATAACTCTAGAGTTTTTGTGAGAACTTTGACATTTTTTTAAAAAGTTTTCGACATTAAACAATTTTTGATTGTTGCTTTACAGAGCATACGTGTTATGTGAAACGCAAAATAGATGCAAAAAAATTAGTGAGTGATTCCGGAAAGCAAGACCAAGGGTTTATTAGCTTTGAAGATCAGATGAGAAATAGCCATTATTGTATAACAGTATTAGTACATTATGTCTGAAGAAATTGGGCATTCGTCATCTCTATTACAATTACGTTGCAATTTGGCGCCACACTCTGAACTGTTCTTTATAGACTAGAATACCGCCTGAGATAATTTAGATATTTCCCTTGAAGCGGTTAGAGGCGTACAATAATACACAGCTGTGGAAGAACCTTCGACGCTGCTTCAACTGACCTGCTGTGGCGGCATGTTCGACGACGAGAGGAATATTTTGTTGTCCTGGAGTGTATGAAAGTGTAGTATTTAATCAAATGGCATTACTCAGCACAACACATTTTGATGTTCGGATTGGTGAACACCTTGTTTGGGTCTTTGCAATACTGTTGCCATGTAAACTCCCATTGCAACTGTAGAATATATCACTGCATAGAATGAGTGAAAGAGAAACTTACAGCTTCTGAAAGAGGAGAGAAAATGTACATATTTGGATAGGGCCAGCGCCCTTGGATTGATAGTGCTGTAGGTTTTGTCATGTCGAATGGACAGATTCCAAGTAGAACTTTTGAGACTGAGAATTTAGTAATCTGTGTAAATCAACCGGATGGGGAGTCCATTATCAGTAACAGGTATTCTTTTTAGATTATTATTTAGGTGTTTTGTAATTTGAAAGCATATAAAAAAATATATTTTACACTTTGCCAAGATATCTTCTCGTGCTACAGGGCTATACTCATAAACAAATGTAACTCTCCATCTAGAGACCTGTCGGCGCTGATCTCTAAGTCACTATGGAGCAGGTGCGGCGGGTTATTGCGACCCAGGCAGTGCCGACAGGGCTCGATGGCGGACTGTTCTGATGGGCAAGACGGACAAGGATGCTAGGGTGGGGAGGAGAATGACCGTGGTGTCTCCTTCACCTTTCGGTCGCCGACGGGTGGTCACCAAAGTTCCACAAGCACGACATGGACCTCATTGCAGGGCCACAGGTCAGTGACTACAGGGGGAAGGGTAGGGTTTAGGGAGCAGAAAGATACCAGCAGGTATAGTTTTTTAACCTTTATTTCTACAGGTAAGTCAATTAAGAACAGATTGTATTTGGTGACCATGTTAGAATGCAGCAGAAATACACTACCTAACTGCATCCACTGAGGCTTGGTTTCTGAAGCTAAGCAGGTTTGGTTTCTGTGATAGGAGACACAGAATGTTCTGCTGGAGTGGGATGATTGAGGACAGTAGGAGGCACCCTTAGTCTCTGGGTCCTATAAAAATATAATCCCAAATCCGGGCCAGTGAATTGGGGGAGCATTGCCCTGTGTTGGTGTGCGCGTCTTTCGGAAGGGAACGTTACGGGTGTCCTAACTCTCTGTGGTATTAAGATCCATGGATTGGTCGTAAGCGTAGGGGTTTGTTAACCCAGGTGTCCTGGCATTCCAAATCTGTCCTTCATACCATCAGGTACCTAATCATCCTAGTTTACAATGGACTCTTCATCTCCTGCTCCTCTGTAAGTATTCCAGGTTGCTGCTGTAAATGAGGAAATGTGTTCCGAGTCAATTACTGGTAAAATAAGAGTTAAAAAGTTTGAAAAAATGCGTCCTTAGAATTAGATAAGTACTTTTAGAAGCTTGCAGGATTACTTACGAAAACAGCTGCATTCCCAATAAACACAAATCATCGTTATGTTTATTTTCTTTGCTAAGTTAACAATCATGAATCCTAGTCGAAGTTTTGTATTAGAGTGAAGTATTTTTTGTTTCATAGCGCTAGTTCTCACCTGGCCTTTAGCCGCTGGATGAGCAGGAGCTGCTCAGGCAAGTCCAGATGGGTTGCCTAGAACACATGCCTTGAAGGGAGGCACCCCCGCGCAACAAATTCCATGAATTCTATGCTAGATTAGGAGAAATTAAGTGAAGTAAATGGTTTGAAAATACGATTTCAGCTAATGGGGTTTAGAAATATCTAAAAATAACTAAATTATGAGTTCACTGATCATAGTCTAACTTTACTTATATTAGTGTTGCACGGTATAGGCCAGTACCCACGGTAATATTACAGTACAACGTCATGATGCTTATGTCTAACTTTTAACAATACCGTAGTACGTGTTTCTAAAAAATACTAATCTTACACTTTGACCAGACAAGTTGGTTTACTACTGGGCGGCCTTTACTACACGCCGGGCTTCACAAGTTTAGTGGTTTTGTTTGTGATTGAATAATACTTCACTCTAGTGGCTCTTGTGGTTTTGAAAGTGAAATAAGCCTAGGTTACTTGCACACTTACAAGTGTTACATAGCTAAAGGAGGAGGAACATGCTACTTGGGTTCCTTAAAAAATCACATCATTGTTCCCATTCCAAACCAGGGGTCCGTTTTTGCAATGGAACAAACTAGCATTTTGGTCAATGATTCAGAATTGTTTCCTCTTTCACTCATTTCATACCGTTTCGTGCTACTTAAACACAGCCTAACTTCGTTCTCAGGTGGTTGAAGGATGGCTACGAGTTTTTGCAAAGAGGCAGTAGGTTGACAACTAGTTCTCATGCCCCAATATGCGGGGCGAGTTTTGCAAGCAGTTGGAGCAATGAATGAGCGTGGACGAGACCTCATGTGCTCCTTCCAAGGTAAAGGGGATATCGACTTAAAAACTTTCGATGCTCTACGTTTAGTAATGTGTTAGGAGTTGTTGTTGCGTGTACATTGTTTTGCTGTAATGGTACTTGTCTGTATTAGCTGGTGTAAACAAATTTCCCTTTTGGGATCAATTAGTACTATTTAAAACTGCACTAGTGTTTTAATAGTATTATATGTTTGGCAATTTATTATAGGGTTTTGTTGATTTTAATGCACAAGTTCTTTATTTGTTTGTTTCTCAATCCTTCCAGATCCTCAAGTGCAGACAAGAAAGTGTTCTTGGGGTGGAGAAGGGGAAAAAAAACGATTAGAAGAGTAACAGACTAGATATAGGTAGAGGGCTTATGGTGTCAATGCTAATTAGTACAGTGGGGGAGGTGGAATAACGATGTGCTATGCACAAGTACAGGAGACACGTGCGCTTACTGGCGTAAACGGTGTCTGCCCGTACTCCCGCTCTCCACGGTTAGCCTGGGAAGTGGGCACAGGTCTCCTACCTGCCCTCGGCCCACTACCTCCTAGCCACCCCCCAAGAAATTTTTGGGTAGTACTCACGGGCTTCCAGCCTTGCCTCCGTGCTGCCTCCTCATATCGCCTCCTCTCGGCTCTAGCTGCCTCCAGCTCTTCACGAGGGAGGCGATATTCTCCCGGTTGTGCCCAAGGTCCCTTACATCCAGTATCTCCTCCCATGTCCATGAATCCTGTGTAGGTGGGTCCTGTTGCCGCTTGACACGCCGCTTGGTCCTAGATTGGTGGGAAATTCTGTCACGATCGTCTTGTGATGAGAGAGAGGACCAAAACGCAGCGTGTGAAAAAATAAGACATCTTCTTTTTATTTTAAGAAGGAAAACGAAAACAAAACAACCAAAAACAACAAAACGACCGTGAAGCTAAAGAACATAAGTGCACAGACAAGCAACAAACGTTCAACATAGACAATTTCCCACAAATACCTAAAGCCTATGGCTCCCTTAAATATGGCTCCCAATCAGAGACAACTATAACCAGCTGTCTCTGATTGAGAACCAAATCAGGCAGCCATAGACTTTTCTAAACACCTACACTCAACCATAGACTATACTAGACACATACACTAAACCATAGACTTATCTAGACACATCCACTCAACACAAACCCATACACTCTAACAAATCCCCCTAGACACAACAAACCACCCAAGACAATACAAAAACACAAACCTAACCCCATGTCACACCCTGACCTAACTAAAATAATAAAGAAAACAAAGAATACTAAGGCCAGGGCGTGACAGTAAAACTATGATTTATACCTGAAATATGCACATTTTTTTGAACAAAACATAGATTTATTGTATAACTTGTTATAAGACTGTCATCTGATGAAGTTGTTTCTTGTTATTTTGGTTGGTTCTTGGTTAGTTAGGTTGGTTTTGTGCAAGCTACCTGTGCTGTGAAAAATGTCTGTGCTTTTTTGTATTTGGTGGTGAGCTAACATAAATATACGTGGTGTTTTCGCTGTAAAACATTTTAAAAATCGGACATGTTGGCTGGATTCACAAGATGTGTATCTTTCATTTTCTGTATTGGACTTGTTAATGTGTGAAAGTTAAATATTTCTAAAAAATATCTTTTGAATTTCGCGCCCTGCACTTGGACGGGCTGTTGTCATATGTGTACCGGCGTCGGGCCTGCAGCAATAAAAGGTTAAAAAAAAAAGAATCAAGAATTTTCTTACACTTTTTAAATGTGGAGTAGGTTGTGTACAGTGGTTCCTCCTCTAAAAGCTGTGAGTTTACACACCGAGACTTAGAGGTACCCAGCGTCACGGCATCATTGCTCCAAACCACCACAAGGGGGAGTTAGAGGTACCCAGCGTTACGGCTTCATTGCTCCAGACCACCACCAGGGGGAGTTAGAGGTACCCAGCATCACGGCTTCATTGCTCCAGACCACCACCAGGGGGAGTTAGAGGTACCCAGCATCACAGCTTCATTGCTCCAGACCACCACAAGGGGGAGT
>NC_036865.1:7292641-7304746 GCF_002910315.2 Salvelinus sp. IW2-2015 | reverse complement strand
GGGGTGGAGACTTAACTCATGTGGGTGGAGACTTAACTCATGGGGTGGAGACATTATTCCAATGGGCTTATATGTCTTTGTGTTTATTATTTTCTTTCTTTCAACTTAATATGTGTGTGTGTGTTAATGTGAGAAGATTTAAAAAAAACAACAGAAGAAAAACTTAAACTGCCATATTTGGGATAAGTCCTCCACCCCATGATTAGTCTCCACCACATCGAGTTTAAGCTCGCACCCCCTAGTTAAGTCTCGCAACCCATGCGTTAAGTCCTCCACCCACATGAGTTAAGTCTCCAACCACATGAGTTAGTGTTCTCACCCCTGAGTTAAGTGGACTTCCCATACCCATGAGTTAGTCTCCAGCCCACACGGAGTTAAGTTCCCACCACATGAGTTAAATGTGAATGTCTCCACCCCTGAGTTAAGTCCTCACCCCCTGAGTTAAGTCCTCAGTCCACCTAAGTTAGGTCGTTGTTCAGACATTCAATAGACTAGAGTATGTTTGATATATGATCACTATATGCATCGGACCAACCTGATAGTTTTCTGATGGAAAATGTGAAAAAGTATCAGGCACCTAGGCTCCTGCTGACTGGTAGCTATACATTATGTGAACTGACCTTTAACGGTTAGGCTGGTCATCTGTTCATTGTAGGCTATAGCTGAGGTAAGACCTCTTCGAAAATCACTAACAAACATCTACTACACATTATAACTTAGCCTACTTTACATAATATATCTCTTACTTGATGCAAAAACCTTTCTGAAGTGATCAAACGATTTCCCCCTCAATCAATCAATGTCCGTTTTTGCCTTCTTCTACATTCTCAGAACGTTTAGAAAAGAACAGATTGGACAGACAGATAAATAGCCTACTGTTAGTGATACAAAGTCAGTGTGAGACAAATGGCCTTGTTGTTGCTGTACTTGGTCTATAATACCTAACCAAAAGTGACTTTATTATTATTATTGACAGTTACCATGGAGATTAAATGTCACAACTACATGTTCATAGTGATTGCATTACAATCACCCTGACCTGTTTTCGATATGTCTGTTATTCTCAAAGAGATATGAATAAATGAGAACAACTGACATTCAAAGAATTTTGTTAATGTGTTACCACAACCACTGCTGGATCTCTGTTTATAGGGGAGCAGTGCCTCTAAAAATGACGTCCTCTGGAGAGAGAGAAGAGGGGGGCCTCTGCCTCTAAAATGCTTCTCTTGGGGGACACTGACACCAAGCTAAGAGGTAAGATGAACATTTTATGATAATTTATTACTGTTTAATTCCACAAATAGAATAGCCATCTTTAAAACTTTCTTTTAATGGCTGCAATCCATTAAACGGATGATATGACAACAGCGCAGTGAAAGTGGAGGGCGCCAAATTCAAACAGACCATCTCATATTAGAATTCCTCAACAAACCATGTATCTTATAATTTTTAAAAGTGATCTTGTTGTTATCCCACCAAGGTCTGATTTCAAAAGGCTTTACATACATATATGAATTTGTTCGTATAAAGTTAATATTTATATCCAAAAACCTCAGTTTACATTGCGCCACTTTCAGAAAGCCTTCCAAATATCCTGAGAAATTGCAGAGCCAGTCAATAACATAATACTCATCATAACTTTGATGAAAAGATACATGTTTTTACATGATTAAAGGATACACTTGTTCTTAATGCAACGTGTGTCGATTTCAAAAAACTATACGGAAAAAGCAACCACGAATAATATGAGACGGCGCTCAGAAAAAAAACTAACAATTCTCCGCCATGTTGGATTCAACAGAAATCAAAACTAACATTATAAATATTCCCTACCTTTGGTGATCTTCATCAGAATGCACAGAATGCACACCCCAGGAATCTAGTTCCACAATAACTGATGTTTTTGTTCGATAATGCCATTATTTATGATCAAGTAGCTACTTTTTGTTAGCACGTTAGAGACACAATCCAACGTCGGACGAACCCTCAAAAGTTATATTACAGGTCGAAGAAACTTGTCACAACTAAGTCATGATCAATCTTTAGGATGTTTTATCATAATCATCAATAAGTCAACCGGAGAATTCTTTGGTCCTGTGAGAAGCATGGAATGCAGGTCGCTATCAGTGAATGCGCGTGACCAGACCTGGCCCTGACGGCAGACCATGACTCAAACAGCCCCCATCCAGCTCCACTCACAAGTAGAAGCTTATTTCCAGGTTCTACAGACTGTTGATCTAGTGGAAAGCCGTAGCAAGTGCAACCAGATCCAAATCCCACTGTGTATTCAATAAGGGCTGGGTTGAAACAACTAACCATCAGATTTTTTCCACTTCCTGTTGGAATTTCTTCTTCAGGTTTTTGCCTGCCATAATGAGTTCTGTTATCTCACAGACATCATTAAACAGTTTAGAAACTTCAGAGTGTTTTTCTATCCAATACTACATAATACTACATATATTACTGGGATTGAGGAGCAAGTGCCGATTAACTTGGCACCTCTGGGCACCTTTCATCCAGCTACTGCAATACTGGCCTTCCCTGCAGCCATAAAGAAGTTTTTTAGATGAATGCACTGTCACTGTAATCTCTTGGATAAGAGCATTGCTAAATCAGGGTGTTTCAATCCGGGGTCTGAGGAGGTTACTGCAGGGGTTCTCAAATCCGGGGTTGTTTAGGTTACTGGAGGGGTTTCAATCCGGGGTCTGTGGAGTTAACTGCAGGGTCCACGGCACCCTGACTGTACGGTTGCAACTTTTTTGCATAACACGAACCCCTACCTACTCTTATATATGCCTATATATTAGATAAGACTTTTTTAACCATTTCTGATGTTGTTACAAGCGAATTTTGACAATATTAACCGTTACTATCAAGACACACTCTTTCACCACCCGTTTAACAACTCTAATGCAGGCATCAAGTCCCTTGCCAATAGTTGCCTACGACGTTGATACATGTAATTTCATAACACATATTTACACCCTAGACGCCTAATTGCCGCAATTAGAATTTTTTTTTAACATTGTGATGTTGCGCTCCAAAGGGATCAACCTTGAAATAACATGATGTAGATAAATTAAATTAACAAAAGAAAAACTATGTTTTTTTACACTCTTAGAAAATAAGGTTCCTTATAGAACCAAAAGGCTTCCTATCATTCTTAATATATGGAACAGTCACTAAAAGTTTATTATATTTTGGGTTCAGTGAAGAAAAACCTTAGAGTTCTGATCAAAAAAGGTTAATGTTTTGAGGATGTGACCCAGCATCCTCGCAGTGGTCAGATAATACAGTTCCCCTTTTTATTCCCCAGCGCCCGGCCCAGGATTTCACCTGCCAGCCTTTGGCACAATAGGGTCATACTCCCGCCACAGCTCAAACTCCTTAGCCGCTGGGCGAAAACCTGAGTTATATCTTCAGAATAAGCATGAGTTAATCTACCAATGAACCAAAATGTATGCGACATACATGGTCTCACTTTATCATATTTTAACATAAATCATTGCCAAAGTCACAACACATACTGTTTCATGTTAGGTCTATTTTTTTAGGCTTGATCATATAGAAATATAAAACATAATTTAACTACAATGCAATTACATTGGGCTCAGGAACACTGTGTCACGATCGTGTGTGAGAGGAGAGGAACCAAAACGCAGCGTGTGAAAATAAGACATCTTCTTTTTATTTTAAGAAGGAAAACGAAAACAACAAAAAACAAAACAACCACGCTACAAACGTGTGCACATACACACAGCACAAACGTTCAACATAGACAATTTCCCACAAATACTAAAGCCTATGGCTCCTTAAATATGGCTCCCAATCAGAGACAACATAAACCAGCTGTCTCTGATTGAGAACCAATCAGGCAGCATAGACTTTTCTAAACCTACACTCAACCATAGACTACTAGCTAGACAATACTAAACATAACACTCCACTCACTCAAAAACCCCAACACCTAACAAACCACCCTAGACACTACAAAAACAAACAATCCCCATGTCACCACCCTGACCTAACTAAAATAATAAAGAAAACAAAGAATACTAAGGCCAGGGCGTGACACACTGACTCGCTGCATTATTCTATAGTATTATCAAGACACTGCTCTGTGAACTCTAACTACCTTAGGACAGCTCACGAGGTGTCCTGATATCTGGCTGACTAGGTGGGAACAGAGACTTCATGCATAGCTTTAATTTATCCCATAAGTGGTAAAATGTTCTTTATTCTCAGCACTTATATGACCAATTTTGTCATTGAGAAGCCTTTGTGGTATTGGCCAGAATCTCAAATATTGTGATAAAAAAACGTAGATGTTAGTTTTAACATAATAATACAAAATTAATATTGACTCATGTACACTGAAAGACTGGTTTAGTTTGATTGTGTTGCACTGTCATGTCGCGTTCTGGAATGTCCGCGTCCCGTACAGAACGCCCGGTCACGTACGGTGTGGCGCCACGATATTGATCTGGTTTACGAGCAGAGTGTGGCTGAGGTGATTTGGGGAACAACGACAGAGTTTGTTACAGTGTTTGAGACACCGAAGTTATTGTTTAATTGCTTTTTTTCTTTACGGTCAGGGACAGTATGAGGTGTGGCCAAATCCTTTTCACTCTCTATCTTGCTTCCATTTTGTGGTTCACCATCATCGAAGGAGGGACAGACAAAGACCTGCTAGCTTAGCAAGCTATTCGTAAGCTGTAAGCTAGCCTAGCTACTCTACAGCAGCCATCCTAGTTATCCAAGCTAGTCGGTACAGCTAGGTAAGCTAGCTAGCTACCTACCAGCGCATCCAGTTATCCTAGTATCGGTAACAGCTAGGTAAGCTACTCTAACAGCACATCCTAGTTACTAGCTAGCCATACATTCATACCGACTGCTGCATTTTTTGTGGACCGATGGAGCTCCCGGTTGAATTCTTCCGCCTGTTAAATCCTGTGGAGGGCTTCTCCTCTCTGTTGACAGATGTTGGTCGCTCTCAGTGGCGGTTCTAGACCATTCAAACTGGGGGGGGGCAACTGGGGCCAGTTGTACTGTTTAAGGGGCCAGTTCCATTAGACGTTATTGTTGTTCAATTCATTTTCTTCATGCATTGCAGCCATTAGCAGGTCAAAAGACCATGTCATAATTCATTCAACTATTTATTTGACCTTTCTATTTGCATTTCCATTATACTTTTCTTTGCATTCATACTTCAGTATCAGGTCACATCAACTGTATTTTCCCAGTTTTTTTGTGTTTTTTTGCAAAGATCAGCAATTCATCTAGACTCAGCTTTTGCCCTCCTTGAACTCAATTACTTAATACCTAAATTGCTTAATCTGTCATCTGACATTGTTGGACTGAAGATACATTTTAACCCAGCTTTAGCGCAGAAGAACCTCTGTTCACAAGAAGCAGTACTAACAGGGATTGAAACAGCTATCTTGGCACAGTTTAAGAGCTCAGAGAAAACGTCTTATAAGGTCAATGAATAATGCCACGGCTCTACTAACTGGAGGGTCTCTGCATGCACTCTGTATTTTCCCTTTAAATTCTTCTGACTGATGTAGTTCATGCCCAAGTCCTCAATATTTGATTTCATACATGGAAATGGAAACAGTGACTTCTCTTTGAGACACAATCACTGGTAGGGTTTAGAGTTGGCATTCAATTATGTACAGTTTTTTGCTAAGGAAACCTTCTGTTAAGCTCATTGAGCAGGGTAGAAAACGGTACGAAAGTGCTTTTTCTTGTTTGAATCTGACTCTGACCCACTGTACTGAGTATACAGTCTCCCTTAAATTGAGAGCTTAGCTTTTTTGGTCGTTTTGTAGGGGGATGTAATTGAGTATCACATTGCTCAGCTGTGTTCAACACTTCATTCCCATAGGTCATCAAAAAACTGATTCATCCTGTGTCCATTCCAAAGTTGAACTACAGGCTTTCAACTAATAAACAGCCCTTTGACAGGTCAGAGATGAAGACTGTAGCATATCTGAATAGACAATGTTTCTTCTACCAAAACTTATGGTGTTAACAAGGCACACAATGAATTGTACATGCACTCTGTGCAAAAGGTGAGAAAGAAGAAGAAAGATGGAAAGAGAGGTAGAAGAGGAAGGACGAAGAGGGTGAAAAGAGAAAAGGCGGGATAGGAGAGAAATAGAAAAGGAGAGAAGAGAAAGGGAAAGTAGGGAAGTAAAGAAAAGGAGGAAAGAAAAAATGCAAAGAGAGAAAAGAAAAGAGAAAAGGAATAAGAGAGAAGGAAAAGAGAAGGTAGAGAAACGAGGCGGAAAAAGAGGAGGATAAATAGAAGGAGAGAGAGAGCGAGCAAGAGTAGAGCACTCATTATGCATTTGGGTCCCAAGGTTTTTATATGACCAATCATATCGAGTGGTTCCAATGACGGATTTGACGTGAGCCACCCGTCCCTGGTGAATTTCTTCAGCAAGGATGGCTGACAAAACATTACGGGGGAAGCAAATGTAAGTAGTTATAACGTCATAACGAGTCAAGCAACAAATGTACAATTGAGAGGAATATGTTAGTTAATGTAGAGACAAATGATTGTGTATATTTTTTTGTCATAAGGTTAAATTACAAAAATCACTATTAAGCAAGTTAGCTGACTAGCTAACATTAGCCAGCTAGCTAGCTGCTGTTATGACGTGAGTATGACATTGTAATATGTGTTGTTTAATGTTATAGGGACTCCTGAGAAAACCAGCAAACCGGGAAACAGTGGATGTAAAGAATCTAGCAAGCTAAAGCATTTACTTCAAATTGAATGTACAATTGTGTAAGGTTGCCTTGCCGTGCAATGCAGCTGAAGTAACATAGCTAGCTAACTATTTACTTGCTTATTGTGTAGTGAAGGATACAAATAACTGTATGTCTATGAATGTATAGCTAGCTACAGTATGTAGCCGATCTGTGTATGGACCCTAAAACYTTAGGTTCTGAACTAATATTCATACTGTTAGGTTCTTATTTTTGAGTGTAAACAACTAATGGACACACTAACGGACACAATTAATGTTTGTTTTGTTCAATAAAGATTATTTTTATATCCAAAAACCTCCATTTGGTTGGCGTGTTTTGTTGAGTAATCCACAGGCAGGTCACGGCGGGCAGACGAAAAATCCAAATAGTATCCGTAAAGTTCGTAGAAACATGTCAAACGTTTTTTATAATCAATTCTCAGGTTGTTTTTAACATAAATAATCTATAATATTTCAACCGGACGGTAAACTATTCAATACAAGAGAGAAAGACAAATGTCTAGCGACCAGTGGCGCTCGCATGAACAAATCGAAGGACATCTGGCAGTCCACTGACGCGATGTGATCATTCTCGCTCATTTTTCAGAATAAAAGCTTGAAACTGTCTAAAGGCTGTTCACACCCTGTGGAAGCCATAGGAAAAGGAGTCTGGTTGGTATCCCTTTAAATGGAGGATAGGCAGGCAAAGAAACAGGAAGGTTTCAAAATAAGAGGCACTTCCTGGTTGGATTTCCTCAGGGTTTCGCCTGCAATATCAGTTATGTTATACTCACAGACAATATTTTGACAGTTTTGGAAACGTTAGAGTGTTTTCTATCATAATCTGCCAATTATATGCATATTCTAGCATCTGGGCCTGAGAAATAGGCAGTTTACTTTCGGAACGTTATTTATCCAAACATAAAAATACTGCCCCCTAGCTTCAAGAGGTTTTAAGGTAACTCAGCACTGTATAGGCTTTCACATCAATCAAATCAAATCAAATGTATTTATATAGCCCTTCGTACATCAGCTAATATCTCAAAGTGCTGTACAGAAACCCAGCCTAAAACCCCAAACAGCAAGCAATGCAGGTGTAGAAGCACGGTGGCTAGGAAGAACTCCCTAGAAAGGCCAAAACCTAGGAAGAAACCTAGAGAGGAACCAGGCTATGAGGGGTGGCCAGTCCTCTTCTGGCTGTGCTGGGTGGAGATTATAACAGAACATGGCCAAGATGTTCAAATGTTCATAAATGACCAGCATGGTCAGGCAGTGTGTCTCCTTAACTTGTTTTTGTCAGAGCTGCTGTTAGAAGAGCAGTGTGATATGCCGTAACTTGATTGTCGAGCGCGTTAGAAGAGCAAGTGTGTCTGTCTTGTAACCTGGTTTGGTCAGAAGCTGGTGAGTTAGCATGAGGCAGCTGTGTCTGCCTGTAACTTGTTTTCAGAGCTGCTGGTTAGAAAGCACGTGTTCGTGTCTGTAACTTGTTTTGTCAGGCTGCTGGTTAGTAGAGCAGTGTGTCTGCCAAACTGTTTGTCAGAGCGCTGGTTAGAAGCAGCAGTGTTTGCCTATTAACTTGTTTTGCTCAGAGGTGCTGAAGAGGGAAGTATTAATCTCAGATAATTTTTCCAATGTTGGTTTGACATTTTGACATTGGAGTATAAGACAGAACAGTCAGACGGATATTAAGAGTGAATTCGCTTAGAAAGGACAGATGGCTTGAATGCTGGGTGCGAGATCACTGGATTGCGTAGTAGGGAGCGGATGGAACATCTGTGTTAGCAAATGAGGTCAGACAGGGATCAACGGTCAGTCCCCTAAGGGGAATAAGGGTTAATTACCCTAGTACCTCTTCCTGTGGAAACCATAAGATTAGGAGAGAGATTGAATGAGTTCTAAAGTGGATATATACCTGTTATTGGTAAAAAAATGTTGTCTGAATACAGCCTGTCGTCCACCCTTGAAAAATAACGTTAAGCTTTTCCAGTTCCGAGTTATTTACTCTGAAATATAACCTAACAGTTGCGTGTGCAGATCACCACAATTGTGCAAAGGTCATCCATGAGCAGAGCAGGAATACAACACAGTAGATAGTTCCCATCTGTTTCCACTCATGTTTACATCTGAATGAGAAATCGTAGAAACATTATTAATACGGAACTGAGCCTGAGGTTTAATTCGTAGGCACATGTATAACGCACGGCGTACTTTATGGAAATGTAGCCCGGAAAGAAATCATCACAGCTGTCTGTAGGGTAAGTCCATAGGGGTAAATCCCTGTAGTGTTCCTGCCCTATACTATAAAGTAAATGCTAAATTCCTAGTGAGGTGTCATACGTTGGGCCATGTAAGTTTATGACCCGTAAATTATCTTTCTCCCTTCCTCTCTTGACTCTACTGAAGGACTCTTGAAAAAGCCTTTTTAACACATAAGAGTCGGACATCAAACAGTGGAAGAAACATATTTCGTAATCCAACCAGTTGTCCAAACATTTTCAAAACAACTTCCTAATACAATTTTAGATATTTAAAACTAAAATCAATCCAAATATAAGACGGGATAAACTCGTTCATAGGGAATAAATGAAAGTGGAGCAATTCAGTCGCCGCCCCAAACAGCAACAGTCCATCTGTTTACACCCAGAAAGAAGTACTTCTTCATTCTCAAGAAAAAATCAACAATCTAAAGACTTTGACATCTAGTGAAACCATATGAACTTGCAACAATCCATAGATACATAATTGAAACTATCGACCTCACAAGAAAAAAATCTAATGTTTGTGCTCAGGGTTTTCCTCCCATAAAAGTTCTTGTTATACTCACAGACATAATTGAAGCAGTTTTAGAAACTTCAAGTGTTTTTCATAATCATCCTAATAATTATCAATATCTTACTTCTGGCTGCGGTAGCAGGTAGTTTACTTTGGGCACGCTTTCATCCGGAGCTTGGAATAATACTATGGTAAACCTTTTCAGGACACTACGACTCAAGATTTGTATTGGATAACATTTGTTCATTTCTAACAGTGTGCATGCCATTCTGCAGGGGATTCTCACAAGCTTAGCATAACTAAGGCTGTCAGTACTAGCTGTAAGTACGAAGCTGTAACATACGGATGTGAGTCTAGGACTGTAGGCAGAACGAGAGTGAGCCTACAAATAGTTAGGTCCAAATGTAGGACTACTGAAGGAGGCCTGAGGACAGTACAGGAGAGAGTGGGGATCGTACTGAAACAAGCTGTAGGACCAGTAACTGAAGGAGCTGTAGGGACAGTACTGAGACGTGTGGCAGAACTGAAGGAGCTGTAGACAGAACGAGAGCTGTGGCATATTGAAGAGGCTGTAGGACAGCTAACTGACGGAGCTGTAGGACAGTACTGAGACGGATAACTGAGAGCTAGGCAGACTAGGCTAGGAGTACAGATGTAGACTGAACGAGGCTGTAGGACCAGTAAACTGCAAGACGCTGATACAGGCGTAACTAAGAGGTAGGGTAAACTGAAGGTAGCTGTAGGACAGTATGACTAGTAAGTTATGGAATGGCGTGAGAGGGATCAGTATTCACAATACGACAATGATTTAGGAAGGACCCAGAAGGTGATGGTAACCCAGTAAAACGGATATAGGCACGGGTCGAGATTCTGAAGATTTAGTTGACAGTTCAACTGAAAGCACGTGTGGGACCAGGAACTTGGAGGAAAAGCTACTCCGTTCAGATACCTTCAAGTAGACGTGTTTCCTTTGGGCGGATAGTCTACTAAGTACACTGAAAGCGGGAGGGCGTAGGACACCATGGAGAGACAGTACGAGAGAGAACTAGATTCAGCGTAGACATGTAACTCCCCTGGAAGAGGAGCAGATCAGTACACGCATGGTTTAGTATACTTTAAAGAAAGACCGAACCAGAAAAACACTGATAAATACAAACAATAACGACGTAAAGGAGGATGTGACATGATACGACTGGAAGGAAGAGAATACCTAATGAACGAAACGAACTAAACGAAAAAGCCCGTGTGGCACACAGACACTGACACAGGAACAATCACCCCAAACAAACAGTGAGAACAGCCTACCTTAATATGGTTCTCAATCAGAAGAAACGTCAAACACCTGCCCCTGATTGAGAACCATATGAGGCTAGTTGACAACCCAACATAGAAACACATACATAGAATGCCCACCCAGCTCACGTCCTGACCAACTAAACACATACTAAACAAAGGAAATAAGGTCAGGAACTGACAGACATACAGATGGTTGGGTCTGGGAACTACTATAAACATCATAGTGAAGACACCATGACGGAGGAAGCAGAGCGAGAGAGAGACTAGATTCCACTGTAAGACATACAGATGGTTGGGGTCTGGGAGTTACTATAAACATCATAGTGAAGACACCATGACAGAGGAAGCAGAGAGAGAGAGAGACTAGTTTCCACTAAGACATACAGATGGGTGGGGTCTGGAACTACTATAAACATCATAGTGAAGACACCATGACAGAGGAGAGCAGAGAGAGAGAGAGACTAGATTCCACTAAGACATACAGATGGTTGGGTCTGGGAGCTACTATAAACATCATAGTGAAGACACCATGACAGAGGAAGCAGAGAGAGAGAGAGACTAGATTCCACTAAGACATACAGATGGTTGGGTCTGGGAGTTACTGTAAACATCATAGTTGGTTTAGGGTTTAGCTGCTTTATGGGTTAATGCATCATATGATAGGGGATAGAGGGGTAATTGTACTCTGAACAAAATGTTGAAGGCATTGATGTTGTTGGTGGTTGAAGAATATCCCTCTAGTGGTGTGGGGCTGTGCTTTGGCAAGTGGTGGGTTATATCCTTCCTGTTTGGCCCTGTCCGGGGGTATCATCGGATGGGGCCACAGTGTCTCCTGACCCTCCCTGTCTCACACCAAAGTATTTATGCTGCAGTAGTTTATGTGTCGGGGGCTAGGGTCAGTTTGTTATATCTGGAGTACTTTCTCCTGTCTTATCCGGTGTCCTGTGTGAATTTAAGTATGCTCTCTCTAATTCTCTCTTTCTCTCTCTCGGAGGACCTGAGCCCTAGGACCATGCCTCAGGACTACCTGGCATGATGACTCCTTGCTGTCCCCAGTCCACCTGGCCGTGCTGTTTCAACTGTTCTACCTGCGGCTATGGAACCCTGACCTGTTCACCAGATGTGCTACATGTCTCAGACCTGCTGTTTTCAACTCTCTAGAGACCGCAGGAGCGGTAGAGATACTCTTAATGATCGGCTATGAAAAGCCAACTGACATTTACTCCTGAGGTGCTGACTTGCTGCACCCTCGACAACTACTGTGGATTTATATTTATCT
>NC_036865.1:7284904-7288075 GCF_002910315.2 Salvelinus sp. IW2-2015 | reverse complement strand
TTCATTTTATCCGCTATTGAACGCAGTTTATCCCGTCTTAAATTTGATTGATTATTTACGTTTTAAAATATCTAAAATTGTATTAGGAAAGTTGTTTGAAATGTTTGGACAACTGGTTGGATTACCGAAATATGGTTCCTTTCCCCCCACTGTTTGATGTTCCCAGACTCTCTATGTTTAACAAAGGCTTTTCAAGAGTCCTTCAGTAGAGTCAAGAGAGGAAAGGGAGAAAGATATTTATGGGGGGTCATAAACCTTACCCACAGGCCAACGTCATGACACAACCTACTAGGAATTTAGCATTTACTTTATAGTACTAGCAGGAACAAACCTACTAGGGATTTACCCCCTAGGACTTACCCTACAGGTACCAGCCTGTATGAGTTTACCTTCCGGGACTTACCATTTACCATAAAGCTACGACCGGTCGTTATACAATGTGCCTACTGAATTAAACTCAGGCTCTCCAGTTCCGTATCCTATAATGTTCAACCTACGATTCTCATCTCCCCAAGATGTCAACATGAGTGGAAACAGATATAGGAACTAGCCTACCTTGTTTGTTGTCAGCGCTGCTCTACTGATCTGGGCTATTTGGTTGGACTACAAATTGTGGTGAATCCTGCCGACAACGCCAACTGTTAGGTTCTAATTTCAGAGTAAATAACTCACGGACACTGGAGAAGCTTAACCAAGTTTATTTCTTCCCAAAGGGTCGACACAGCTGTATTCAGACAAACATTTTTTTCCCCCACCATCACAGGTATATATACCCCACTTTAGACACTCCTCATTCTCTCCTATCCTTACATCTTATGGTTCCACAGGAAGAGGGTAATAGGGTAATTAACCCTTATTACTCCCTTCAGGGGATCTGACCTGACCTCCTGACCTCCTGACCTCAACCCCTCCTTAGCCTAATCCACAGATGTCCATCCGCTCCCCTATAGCAATCCAGTGATCTCCTCCCGTCCACCCAGCACATTCCACAGCCACTCTGTCTTTCTACAGATCTCACTCCTTAATATACGTCTGATCTGTCATGTCTTTAATATCTCAATGTTCAAAATGTCAAATCCAACAATTGGAATAAACATTAATCTGAGATTACATACCTTTCCTCTTCAGCACCTCTGAGCAAAACAAGTTATAGGCAGAAACACTGCTCTTCTAACCAGCAGCTCTGACCAAAACAAGTTATAGGCAGACACACTGCTCTTCTAACCAGCAGCTCTGACCAAAACAAGTTACAGACAGACACACTGCTCTTGCTAACCAGCAGCTCTGACCAAAACAAGTTACAGGACGACACTGCTCTTCTAACCAGCAGCTCTGACCAAAACAAGTTACAGCAGACACACTGCTCTTAACCAGCAGCTCTGACCAAAAACAGTTACAGACGACACACTGCCTTCAAAACAGCAGCTTGACAAAACAAGTTACAGCAGACAACACACTGCTCTTCATTAAACCAGCAGCTCTGACCAAACAAGTAACAGGCAGACACACTGTCTTCTAACCAGCAGCTCTGACCAAAACAAGTTACACAGACACAACATGCTCTTCTAACCAGCAGCTCTGACCAAAACAGTTACAGGCAGACACACTGCTCTTCTAACCAGCAGCTCTGACCAAAACAAGTTACAGGCAGACACACTGCTCTTCTAACAGCAGCTTGAACAAAACTCGGAGACACACAACTGCTCTTATACCAGCAGCTCTTGCAGCGACGCCGGTGTAAGCTAGGAGGTATTAAGTGAACGCCCATAGTTACCAATAAGTTCTGTCATTTGAAAGGAAAGCATTGTCGTTAGATGTAACTCACATAAAACATTCAAGCATAACATTGTATAACGTCTGTGTTGACTAATATTTCACCTGTTGAAGTGTTTTACTATTATTTTGCGACAACACTTACACGGGGAATTGTAGCTTGAACATACCGCGTTGGAGCTGCATTGGAGCAAGTAATACATGGAGTGAGGATGCCTAGAATGGAAAAAGACGATATGATGACATATAAACACAAAAAATGAAATCAAGAAACAGATACAGCAGTAAGACTAAACCCTTTATTCAGGTTACATCAGCATATAGCTAGCATGTAAACTAACATCTATTCGAGTGGCATACTGCATATAATTCGATGCTAGCTACTGTAACAACATTATCTAGGTGGGTACTAGTGATATTAGCTAGCTACTGTAACTAACATTATTCAGGTGGTACTTGCTATATTAGCTAGCTCAGAGACTATGAAATTATGAAAATCAGGGTCTAAACAGCTATCAAAGTTAGAATTAAAGCATGCTTTTATCAGAACTATACTTGCCAATGACAACATTAACTTGTAGAAGAACTTTCCTTACCTGTATTACACGGTACACTCCCGATCAAAAGATCAAGGACAATTACCCGTGAAACCCAGGACTTTGACACTAAAAACTCCCGGGAAAGGTTTTGGGGTTGGCTTCTATGGTGAACATGTCACTCAGTCTGAGTTATAATCACCATTGAAAAGGTTGCGTATCACACAATACAATGTGTGGTTCTGAATCACTATTCAAACGCGTACCACACATGTGGCGTGTGGGATACCACATTCCCCATATGAATGGTGTGATTGGTAAGATTTTTCCACATATTAATGGGGTGATTTGTGGCTAATCGGGTGACAATTCTGGTCCTAGCTTCAAAATGCTGGTTCGAACTCCAAAATGCAGGTCCTAGTTCAAAAATGCAGGTCCTAGCTCCAAAATGCAGGTCCTAGCGCCAAAATGTAGCTGCATTCAATTGCCACTTCCTGTTGCACACAACAAGCTTCCATTCTTCGGGAGAAGGAGAAGAGGACAAGGTGCAGCGTGGTAAGTGTTACATTTACATTACATTTAAGTCATTTAGCAGACGCTCTTATCCAGAGCGACTTACAAATTGGTGCATTAAAAGGAGAGAGATTACCCACCTGGGGACTGAGGGTTTGAGAGAACCCACTCATAGTTCTCTTTATCAACCTGCATCTACCCTGGGGAACATGAGTTATGAGAGAACCCCTCACACACTAGCTTGCATGTTCTGCAGCCGTGTAAAGAGTAAGGAGGGGATGACTGGGAGGCAGTGTTTGGTGTCATAAGTTCCTGACCTGATTTTCTGTTGTTTTTGTATGTGTTTGTT
>NC_036865.1:7271501-7278028 GCF_002910315.2 Salvelinus sp. IW2-2015 | reverse complement strand
TCACCTTATGATATCCAGTGGAACACAATTTTACAATAGTGGCATCTAACTCTTGTAGGGGGGGGGGGGTTGAAGGATTACTTTTATCTATCCTAGGTATTCCTTAAAGATGGTGGGTTTCAAGGTGTTCCGAGATGGTGATTGATCGGCTGACCTGGGTCGTGGGAGAAGTTGTTCCAACATTGAGGTGCCAGAGCAGCGACAGTTTTGACTGGGCCTGAAGCGGGTCAGGACGTGAGTTTGGGTGGGCAGTCTATGTTTTCTGTTTCTATGTTGGTTTAATGGGTACCTGATATGGTTCTCAATTAGAGGCAGGTGGTTTTCATCTCCTCTGATTGAGAATCATATTAAGGTAGGTGGTGTCACATTGTTTGTTGGTGGGTGGTTGTCTCCTGTGTCTGTGTCTTGTTTGCACCATACGGGACTGTTTCGTTCGTTCGTCGTTTTGTGTAGTCATTTTCCTGTTTGTGAGTTCTTCGTGTTATGTAAGTTCTTATGTTCAGGTTCGTCTACTCCGTTTGTTGTTTTGTTTAGTTTCAAGTGAAGTTCGTGTTTTCGTCTTTGCTTAAATAAATTCATTATGTCTAAATACAACGCTGCATTTTGGTTCAATCCCTGCTCCTCCTCTTCGGATGAAGAGGAGGAGGAACGCCGTTACAGGTTGGCATTTATTGTCATGAATCTTGCCCTGGAGGCAGCTAGTGGGCAGTAATAAAATCTGATTTTAATTCTAACCTTAACCCCAACCACACTGCTAATCCTTCCCTTAAATTAAGACCATAAAACAACATTATTTTCCACAGCCAATTTTGACTTTGTAGCTGGCATGTCTCGAGGAAATATCCCCCCTACTGTGTTGGACCATCATGTAATAGACACAATCTGACGTTGTAGCTGGCATATCTAGAGGAAATCACGCAGTTCTGCCTCCAGGTCAAGATTCATGCCAAACATCAACCTGCGGCCGGCAGAGGCAATGTAAAATCAATAACGAAACTGTTTTCAAAATTAACATGCTTTTTTTGTTTGAAGTATGTTTTATTATGAAAAGTACAATATATCCTTGTACACTTGTACAACTATGGAGCGTATGTCCATATATAATTATACAATTTGTTATTCAACATAAAAGACATACAACAAATTATCACATTGGTATTTTAACAGTGTTATTGTAAGAGTTTAAATGTTTAAACAGAGGATCCAACTAAAACAGTATAAAACAAGTGCAGTATGTTCTGAGAATGTTCCTTTAACGTCAACTCATAACGTCACACTATAACTTCATGGGAGTCTTGTGGAAAGACTGCATGTTGTTTTGGGTGTATTGAGTGACGTCTTCATCAACAGAATATTCCAGTAATATTTTCACCTCTGTGTTTGTGGGACCACTTAGTGCTGGAATGAGGTGTCTGTTTGTTCCCAATTCTATCAGAAACGATGGTACTCACTATTATAGGAAAACGCATATGTGTGGTCTGTGAGTGTGTGTGTGTGTGTGTTTGTGTCAGTGTGTGTGTGTGTGTGTGTGTCCAGTTTGTGTATACAGACATAACGATTCTCATCAGACCATATTACTATAACACATAACATTCAACTCAACTTAATGATACACATCAACAAATCAAACTATATCTAAATACACATTACCCAAGTATCCAGTCACAGATTATTTTTAACTTATCTTAATACATATATTATTTACTGTTAATAGGTGTATATTATGTACGTCGCTCTTTCGCCTACATTGAAAAAGTCATAATGTTAGGGCAAATTCATCTTGTCCACGTTTAGTATTTGTCCCATATTCCCATTCCTTCAGTGATTACATCGAAGCTTGTGATTCTACCTAACATTGTTGGACAAGCCATTCTGCAGTTTGCTCTGGTTGTGGTTTGCGATTGATGTTCTTCCCAATGAAACTGAATGGTGAATAACGTACCTGTCATATTTGAGTACACACTTCACTCCTGTATCTGTCAGTAAGAATTAGTAAAAGATGTTTCTGACACACTTCACATTCATGCTGGATGCTACCATGATTATGATAATCAGGAATGAAAGGAATGAATGACTAATAAAATGTTACTAGACGGCACAGGATCAACCCCCTCTGTGATTTTGTGATGGTGAGAGTTAGCATTGAATTTTGTTGTGTCTCTGTTATGGGTGTAATGGTGACGAGGTCTAGCATGTTTTGTTGCTTCCTCTGTATTGGTAATGGTAGACGAGGTTAGGATGTTTTGTTGTGGCTAGCCTTGTTCATTGGTAATGGTGAGAGTAGAATGGTTGTTGGTTAGTCTCTGTTCATTGGTCAATGGTGAGAAGGTTAGCATGTTTTTTGCTTGTAGCCTCGTTATTGGGAATGGTGAGAGGTTAGCAGTGTTTTGTGTTGTAGCCTCCTGCTTTATTGTGGTTAATGGTGAGAGGTTAGCAATGTTTTATTGTAACGACCTCTGTTTTTGGGTAATGGGTTGAAGAGGTTAGCATGTTTGTTGTAGCCTCTGTTATTGGTTAATTGGTGAGAGGTTAGCAGTGTTTATGTTGTAGTCTCTGTTATTGGTAATTGGTGAGCAGGTTAGCAGTTTTTGTTGTATGCCTCTGTTTATTGGAATGTGGATGTTGGCATATGTTTTGCTGTAGTGTCTTATTGGTAATGGTGAAGAGAGTTAAGCTATGTTTTGTCTTGTAGCTCCTCTGTTTGTTATTGGTAGTATTGTTGTACTCATTAATTGAGAGGTTAGCATTTTTGTTCGTGTATGGAGGTTAGCTGTATCTCTGATTGCACTTCTCCTGTATTGGATTCAATGTCAGTTAGCAATGATTTTTCTTATCGCATCTGTTCATTGGATATGTGATAGTGTTTGAACATGTCATCTTGTCCTGTAGACCGAAATGTTATTGTATCATCGGATTTATCTACTTGAAAACAAACAACAACACTGCAAATCCACAACAGACCAAATACTTAACTTTTGACTACTTTTAAATACATATAGAGTGATTGGTTCAGAATATACTTCTTCAAATAGGGGGTACAAGATAATAAAGGGCTTTATTTCTAAAATGGTGAAAACAGATATGTTTACATACCTTTAAATTAAAGGTGACTATTATTACTGTCACCTTACATATGAAAATTTGATCTGAAATTCTAAATGTTGGAGTATAGAGACACATTGTAAAATGTTTATGCTTCACTGTTCAAATAGATCATATTGGTGTGGACTGTTAATACTCAATACAATCTAATTCTATACCTCATCTGTCTGTCTTGTGACGGATACTGCTTTTAAACACTGTTCTGGTCAGTCTACTCAATATTCCTGTACTATAACGATTTTTCTCTACAAGCAATACTTTGATATTATAAGTAATTGATCACATTTCAGTATGAATAGATGTGGCGGTTTCAGGAAAACTGATCATATCGAAGTTTTTAGAAAAATATTCTGCCACTATTCATTCAGCCACCAAAGAATATCAGTGGTGATTTTATATTGATTTGCGTGTTTGTCAGTGACTGTCAGGGCTGTTTAGTCCACAAGGAAGGCTTGTGCTTCGTCTGTCTCAGCTCTGAGGTCAAACCCCTCACACCTGAGAGAGCTGGACCTGAGCTACAATCACCAGGAGACTCAGGCGTCAGACTGCTCTCTGCTGGACTGGAGGATCCACAATTGCAGACTGGATAAAAACTCAAGATGAAGAGGGTTTATGTCAATGTTCTATCACAATGTTTGACCTTCATCAGCTATTTAAGACAAACATTCTACCACCACTTGGACAAAGGTTAGCTGAACTGTGTGTGTGGTGTGTGCTGTGTGTGCGTGAGGGGGTGGGTTACTGTGTGCGTGAGGGGTGTGTATGTGTGCTGTCGAGGGTCGGTGATGTGTGTATGTGTGTGTGTGATGTGTGTGTGTCGATCTGTGTGTGGTGTGTGTCTTTGAGGAAGTTCAGTGTGTTGTGGGTCCAGTTGTAGTGTGTGGGATCCAGTGACGAATAATTTCTCAATGAACACACACCACTGGGACACACACACACTGAACACACACACACACACACACCACACAGTGGACACAACAAACACTGAACCACAGACACACAATGGATACACACACACACACACTCTGGACACATCAAACACCCATTGCACACACAGCACACACACACACACACAACACCACACAACACACACACACACACACACACACACACCAACACACAGCACACATTCGCTTTGAACTTATATGATTCATCCGTGTGTGTGTGTGTGCTGTTGTTGTGTGATGCTGAGATGTGTGGTGTGTGTGGTCGTGTCGGTAGTGTGTGTGTGTGTGTGTAGTGTGTGTGATTGTGTCGCTGTGGAGTGTTGGGTGTGTGTGGTTAGTGTGTTGGTGTGTGTGCTGGTGTAGTGTGTGTGATTGTGTTGTGGTGCCGTGGTGATTTCAAGGTGTATCACTCACGGACTGTCTTTCTTTCTGCTTACGCTACAGTGTGGAAACACGGTGGAAGAAAAAAAAAACCAGGATGCAAACCTGGCTTTAGAAATATGTGAAGTGTTGACTGTGTGTCGTGCCTGTGATGTGGGTGTGTGTGCGTGGTGTGTGTGTGTGTGTGTTCTTAAAGGGAATAAAGTGTTTTATTACCGACGTATAAACATATGATCTGCAACATGATTGATCATCTCTTCCTTTTGATACCTCAAACACATCTTACATTCAAATGAATTAGTGAAAGTGAGCCTAAAATTCGTGCAGTTGACATTGATGATGTATTTCTACTAGTTGTGGTCGTTTCAATCCTCAGATGTCTGTGATCTCACATGGACCTAACACAGGTAGACAGGAGCTCCTCTCTCTGTCTAGCGAACCAGCAAACGGTGACTTGGAGGAAGAGAGCAAAGCAGCCGCTACTCCTGAATCACCAAGAAGATGAGCGACTGAAACAAGACTTCTGTGTAAGAGGGTGCTGACTCGGGCTCTTGTTACTGGGAGGTAGCAGTGGATGGGAGAGGGTGTTATAGAGTGACATAAAAAAAGAATCAGCAGGGAGGAGGCGTAAGACTGTTGTCTTGGATCACAAATGACTGTCTGGAGTTCTGGAACTGCTTGACAACAGTTACTCTGCCAGGCACATGATAATGCCACTACCATAGGTCCCACTTCTCACTCCCACAGAAGTAGGAGCTGTATCCTGGCACTGGCCAGCCGACTCTGTCCCTTCTATACTAGCCTCCTCTAGACACACTGGACCACCTGGGTGAGGCACAATTCAGGGCCTCCACCAATCTCACTGAGCCACCTCTATCCCACGGGTTTGGGTTGGTGTTGACTGCGGAACTCCAGTGTCCCTGAAAATTCAATTCAACTGGACACAACTAACACACACTGGACAGCAACTCTACTCAACACACATACAGACACTCACTTTACACACACACACACAACAACACTGGAGCACACACACCGGAACACACACTGGGACACACACACACACACACCACTGACACTACCCACAACAATGAACCACACGCGACCACAACACACACACAACTGGACACCACACGCAAAACTGGACACAACACACAACTGCGATTACAAACACCAAACCACTGGATACACACCAACCACACACACTGGACACACACAACACACTGACACACACCACACTCTGACACACACACATGTACCACACACTAGTACACAAAACCACAACACACACATGACTCAAACACATACTGAACTCACAACTCTACACACACACGACACACTGGACACACACACACACACACTGACACTGTAACCACACAGACACTGAAAACACACACACTGAACACACAAGCACACACACACTGGACACACACACGCAAACTGGACACACACTGGATCCAACACACACACACTGGATACACACACCACACACACACACACACTGACACACACACACTGACACACACACACACTGAACCACACACACTCTGACACACACACTGTACACACATACTGTACACACACACACTGGACTCAACACACATACTGAACTCACACACCTCACACTGACACACACACACCACACTGGCACACACACACACACACACACACACACACACACACACACACACACACAACACACACACACACACACACACACCACAACACACCACAACACACACACACACTGAACACAAGCTGGCACACCCTGGACACACACACAACACACCAGTGGACATACACACACACACACACACGGATACACACACACAACATGACACAGACACACACTCACACACTGACACAAACTGGACACACCCTGGACACACACTGCACACACATACCCACTGGACACACACACACACACATACTGGATACACACACACCACTCAGGACTCACACACATGCACACACAACTGCACACAACTCACACTGGACACACACACACACACACTGGACACACACACACACACACACACTTACACACACCTGGACACCAAACACAATGGACACACACCACTGGACACACACACATCG
>NC_036865.1:7265864-7270375 GCF_002910315.2 Salvelinus sp. IW2-2015 | reverse complement strand
TACGAAGAGAGTGAACAAACAGTCCCGATTATGGTGCAAGACAACACAGACACAGGAGACACCACCACGACAAACAATGTGTGACAACACCTACCTTATATGATTCTCAATCAGAGGAGATGAAAACCACCTGCTCTAATTGAGAACCATATTAGGTACCCATTAACCAACATAGAAACAGAAACATAGACTGCCCACCCAAACTCACGTCCTGACCGAGCTAACACATAAAACACTACAGCAGAAAACAGGTCAGGAACGTGACAATAAGAAGTTAACTAGATAATCCTCCACCCCCCACCCCCCCCCCCCCCCCAGGTCTCTGTCACAGACCTTATAATCCTCCAACACCCCCCCCCCAGGTCTCTGTCAAGACCCTATGATCCGCACCCCCCCCCCCCCAGGTCTCTTGTCACAGACCCTTATTAATCCTCCACACCCACCCCCCCAGTTCCCAAACCGGGCCGTGCGCAAATTGATTTTGTCCCCCCACACAAACCGATCACGACACGCAGGTTAAAATATAAAAACAAACTCTGAACCAATTACATTAATTTGGGGAACAGGTCGAGAAAAGCATTAAACATTATGACAATTTAGCTAGCTAGCTTGCTGTTGCTAAGTTTGTCCTGGGATAGATAAACGTTGAGTTGTTATTTTACCTGAAATGCACAAGGTCCTCTACTTCGAGCAATTAAGCCACACATAAAACAGTCAACCAATCGTTTTCTGATCATCTCTCCTCGCTTCCAGGCTTTTTTTCTTTTTTGGGACTTATTATGGCAACTAACTTTCATAAGGTGTATTACACCACCGACCTCTGTTTGTCTTTCAGTCTCCAAAATAAGTATACCAATGAGGAGATGGCATCGGGGTATCAGCTACACACGTGTCACATTAACACGGTAACATGCAAGCCGATACAACAGAGCACAAGTACTCACAAGACCAACGGACTTGGTAACAATAACCGACAAGGACAATGGGGAACAGAGGGCACATATATATACACATACTAATCAGGGGGAATGGGAACCAGGTGTGCGTAATGAGAGAAGACAGTCCGGGGTTGGTGGTAATGATCCAGTTCAGTGATGCCACGAAGACCGGTGACGTAGACCTCCGGAGCTGGTGAACTGAATGAGCAGCAGTACCGGGGGAATCCGTGACACCCCAGGCTATCTGTAAATAACAAATCAAATAAAAATGGTGCCATCTGATCTGGTTTGCTTAAAGGAAGCCTTCAACACTGCATCCCTTCATCCAGTCATAGTAAACAACCTGTCTGTCTGTCTGGTTGTTGTTGCTGTCAGTATTAAAAATACTTACAACTCTATGTACAAGGACGACTTTAACTTCTCTGTGCTATGTATTAGTATTAACCTCTCTTGGGCACGTGAGACGGTAGCGTCCCACCTCTTCAACAGCCAGTGAAACTGCTGGGCACCAAATTCAAATACTGAAATACTCATAAAAATTCAGAAAACAAAACATATTTTACATAGGTTTAAAGATTAACTTCTTGCGAATCCACCACGGTGTCATATTTAAAAAATGCTTTACGGCGAAAGCATACCTTACGATTATTTGAGAACATAGCCCACTAGACAAATCATTACAAACAGAAACCAGCCAAGTAGAAGAGTTACACAATTTAGAAATAGAGATAAAATTAATCCCTTACCTTTAATGATCTTCATATGGTTGCACTCAGCAGACATTCATTTACTCAGTAAATGTTCCTCTTGTTCGATAAAGTCTCTTAATACCCAAAAACTTCCGTTTTGTTTGCACGTTTTCTTCAGTAATCCACAGGCTCAAACGCAGTCAAAACAGGAAGACAAAAAAAGCCAAATTGTATCCGTAGAGTTCATAGAAACATGTCAAATGATGTTTATATTCAAACCTCAGGTTGTTTTTAGCCTAAATAATCGATACTATTTCAACCGGACAATAACATAATAAAATGTAAACAAGAAACGCACTCTCTCGGTTGTGCGCAATAAAAAGCTCCGTGAAACTTTAGGGTCCACTCATTCAGACTGCTCTTACTTCCTAATTTTTCAGAATACAAGACTGAAACACTTTCTAAAGACTGTTGACATCTAGTGGAAGGCATAGAAACTGCAAGTTGAGTCCTAAGTCAAGGGATACTGTAATGGCATTGAATAGAAAACTACAAACCAAAAAAAAGAATACTTCCTGAATGGATTTCTCTCAGGTTTTCGCCTGCCAAATCAGTTCTGTTAAACTCACAGACACTATTTTAACAGTTTTAGAAACGTTAGAGTGTTTTCTATCCAGATCCACCAGTTATATGCATATCATATCTTCTGGGCCCGAGAAACAGGCCTTTTAATTTGGGCATGCATTTCATCCAAAATTCCGAATGCTGCCCCCTACCCTAGAGAAGTTAAAAAGCCTCTTTTCTTATAGCTGAGCTGGTTAAACTGTAGTAGGGTCCACATAGATACTAGTCATGCTGCGGTGTAGTCTATAGCTGAGCTGGTTAAACTGTAGTAGGGTCCACATAGATACTAGTCATGCTGGTGTAGTCTATAGCTGAGCTGGTTAAAATGTAGTGGGTCCACATAGATACTAGTCATGCTGGTGTAGTCTATAGCTGAGCCTGTAAACTGTAGTAGGGTCCACATAGATACTAGTCATGCTGGTGTAGTCGATAAGCTGAGCTGGTTAAACTGTAGTAGGGTTCCACATAGATACTAGTCATGCTGGTCTGGTAGTCTATAGCTGAGCTGGTAAGATACGTGTTACGTAGGGTCCACATAGATACTAGTCATGCTGGTGTAGTCTATGCTGAGCTGGTTAAACTGTAGAGGGTCCACATAGATACTAGTCATGCTGGTGTAGTCTATAGCTGAGCGTGGTTAAACTGTAGTAGGGCCACATAGATACTAGTCATGCGGTGTAGTCTATAGCTGAGCTGGTTAAACTGTAGTAGGGTCCACATAGATACTAGTCATGCTGGTGTAGTCTATAGCTGAGCTGGTTAAAATGTAGTAGGTCACATAGATACTAGTCATGCTGGTGTAGTCTATAGCTGAGCTGGTTAAACTGTAGTAGGGTCCACATAATACTAGTCATGAGCTGGTGTAGTCTATAGCTGAGCTGGTTAAACTGTAGTAGGGTCCACATAGATACTAGACATTTTTGGTGGTATGGGTCCCCAGATGTGATGATTCATTCTGCTCTGTTTATCTACAATTATTTAACTGATTTGATCTTCAGAAGATGTTTATTAATAAATTTCAATGTTTTCATATTTAATCAAATACAATGTTTTAATCTTGTACATTTCCATGAATCATGAGTCGTCGGTGTTGATGTATATTGGTTGTCATTCAGAACCATGATATGTTTTCTCAGTTGTTCTCTGTCTCTATGTAATTCTCCCTCAGTATCAATGATCAGCTTGTTGGTCCTAATTGATGGTTCTCTGTCACCTGGAGCTGCATGGAAAATGGTCCAGGAACTAAAGGACAAATTCAGGACTAGTCAGCCCACTACAAGCTGGTATCACTTACTTTCTACTAAACTATATGGACTGGTTTCCCAGACACAGATTTATCCTCGTTCTGGACTAAAAAGTATGTTCAATGTTAGATGTCCAGGAAACCGGCCCTAAATGTGTCATCTTTCATCCTCCCATACTGCTCAGTCCAGCAACATTAAACCTGTCCAGCAGGTGGTGCTATTGACCAAACAATAAAACCAGCAGATATCTTGACTTGCCACTCAGTATACAGTAATGTCAGAATAGTACTTTAATATCATTGGAGATTGATGGTCTTTTAATCCACTATCCAGAGTCAGGACAGATAAGTTAGGTCTGCTACTGTTCAGTGATTAAATATGTTTATGGTGATGGGAAATAATAAAAAACACTAAACTTCATCTAGTAATAGTTTTCCTTTGTTATTTATTCCAAGGTGTGTCTTTAACTTGTAAATGTATTGTGTGGAGGTGAGCTAGTGGTGTGGCTGATAGAATAGAATGAAAATGGAGGAGGGGAGGAAGAGGGAGGAGTGAAGGGCTGTTCAAGAAACCAGATGAGGAAGAGGAAGATGTTCAGGGAATTACTGTCTTCTGTAATTGTTACCTGCAGGTCACCCTCTTGGTTCTAGAGAGACCAGAGGATTCAGTGGTGTCCTGTTTACCGCAGGCCACCCTCTTGTTCTAGAAGACCAGAGGATTCAGTGGTGTCTTGTTTACCTGCAGGCCACCCTCTTGGTTCTAGAAGACCAGAGGATTCAGTGGTGTCTTGTTAACCTGCAGGCCACCCTCTTGGTTCTAGAAGACCAGAGGATTCAGTGGTGTCTTGTTTACCTGCAGGCCACCCTCTGGTTCTAGAAGACCAGAGGATTCAGTGGTGTCTTGTTAACCTGCAGGACACCCTCTGTGTGTCTTAAACTTTGCATCTGCACTGTTCTTTAAGTAAATGTTAATGCATGTTTTTTTGTTTAATGTAGTCATTTGCATTGAGTGGTAAG
>NC_036865.1:7263737-7265193 GCF_002910315.2 Salvelinus sp. IW2-2015 | reverse complement strand
ACCCTGAGAGCACTTGATTCAGTGTATCATGCAGGCCTCAGGTTCATTACAAATCAGAAACGTCTAACACATCATTGTGATCTCTCCAGCGCTGTTGGCTGGTCGTCATTGACCTTGAGTAGGCTGAAACACTGGTATACACTGATTTATAAGGCCATGTTGGGTAAAATGACATTTTATCTGTTCTTTTTTAGTCAGATCAGTAAATAAATATCAATTACGGTCCCATTCTGATTTGCTTCTAACAGTACCAAGGATTAGAACAGGTCATGGTAGAAATAGTTTTCGTTACTCAGCTCCGTGGTCCTGGAATTCTCTGCTGAACATTTTAAAATGTGATGATCTAGTTTCATTGGAGTTTAAACACTTGATCGATGTATATAATCATAGAAGATTGTAATTCTTTTTAGGCCAGCTGTTTTTAGTCAAGATGTTTGTGTTATTAACTTGGTACGAACAGAGAACTGCCCTGAAGGGGGTTACTGCCACTTCTGACCCGAGGGTAAGGGGGTTACGTCCACTTCTGACCCGAGGGTAAGGGGGTTACGCCCACTTCTGACCCGAGGGTAACGGGGTTACGTCCACTTCTGACCCGAGGGTAAGGGGATACGCCCACTTCTGACCCAAGGGTATAAGACCTGCGAGTGAAGAATTAACAGATCAGACTAAGTGACCCGAGCTGCAGCCGAGGTCTAAAAAGTCAACGAACCAGAACGCAACACGAGGTTGAAGACAAAGAAATCTTTTTCTACCCAAGCTACGGATGAGTAGCTGTGTCTAAGCAGGTCAATTCAAGCCAGACCACCTAGCCTCCACTCCCCATCGAATCGTGGTATCTACTCTGTTTCACCCCTACGTTGTGAGCTCTGAGCTACAGAGCTGTCTGTCCTCAGAAGACCCCTTCCAGAGCAAGGGCGAGGAATCGGACCAATAAACCAAAAGGACACTGACATCGTGWGGACGACCAGAGAGTTGCGCCGGAGAAGTGCGTCATTGAGAAGCCTAAACGACCCACGCGGAGCTTCCCATCTGAGACCTTCCACACGTAATTACATCATTATTTTCTGACCCATAAGAGCGGCAGTTCGGGGCAAGGCTCCGGTTGAAATAAGCATAGCTGACAAATGTACCCAAATGTATATTTCTCTCGTGTACTTTCTCTTTTTCTATCTCTTTTAAATCCCCATAAATCCAACATAGTGTGTTGGCCCGTTATACTAAGTTCTAATCAAAAGCCTAGAATGTGTTTTTGTGCATCTTTTATCATCATTTTAGCTTTCTAGTAAATAAATACTCAACTAGATTGGTGTGGTACGAACTCATTGGTGAGACCCGGGTCTGTGCAGATTCCTGGATTATGCGACGTTCAGAACGAGACTGTAGAGGAAACTAATTAGCGACTGTTGTAAAATCGATATTCTGATATTCTTTGAGTTAATTTGGGAAATAGAAACTC
>NC_036865.1:7258794-7261370 GCF_002910315.2 Salvelinus sp. IW2-2015 | reverse complement strand
GATCATAACGCCCATGTGTCATGCGTTGCTCTTTCAGATATTTAAGAGTGGATCAGAGAGTAGCCGCTCTATATAAACTAATGCTCATTATCACTAAGAGACCAGCTAAAAGCAGAGCTATGTAGCCAGGATCCATGTACCTAGAAAGGTCTCATTATCACTAAGAGAACCAGCTAAAAGCCAGAGATACTGTAACCAGGGATCCATGTACTAGAAAGGTCTCATTATCACTAAGAGACCAGCTAAAGCAGAGATACGTAGACCAGGGATCCATGTACTAGAAAGGTCTCATTATCACTAAGATACAGCTAAAAAGAGAGATACGTTCAAGACACGTCAGGAGATACCAGTCCGATAGTCTCATTATCACGTAAGAGACAGCAAAGCTAGAGCTCTGTAGACAGGATCAGTAAGAAGGTCTTAACTAAGAGACCAGCTAAAAGCAGAGATACTGTAGCCAGGGATCCATGTTCCTAGAAAGGTCTCATTTTACTAAGAGACCAGCTAAAAGCAGAGATACTGTAGACCAGGGATCCATGTACCTAGAAAGTCTCATTATCACTAAGAGACCAGCTCAAGCAGAGATACTGTAGACAGGGATCATGTACCTAGAAAGGTCTCATTATCACTAAGAGAAGCTCAAAGCAGAGATACTGTAGACCAGGATCCATGTACTAAGAAAGGTCTCATTATCACCAAGAGACCACTAAAAGAGAGATACTGAGGATAAGACTTAGATATCCTAACAAAGTAGCAGAGCCTACTGAATGGGTCCACACTCACTAGTAATAGTGGAGAAGAAAGACGGCTCTCTCAGACTGTGTATGGATCCAACAGAGATAAACAAGCATGTAAAAAGGGAACACTTCCAGCTGCCTACCAAGGGGAGATATTCAGGGACATAACAGGGGATAAATACTACTCAAAGCTAGAAGCCTCATCAGGGTTTTGGCAGATCAGTCTAGACAAGGAGAGTACAAGGCTTTCTACTTTCAATAGTCCTTCTGGTAGGTTCTTATTTAAAAGTCTCCCGTTTGGTCTCACTTCAGCACCAGAAGTCTTTCATAGGACAGTCCAACAGATATGAGAGAGTGTGCCAGGCACCACAGTGTCCATTGATGATGTGTTAATATGGAGTCAGACGTTGAAGAACACAACACCAGGTTGAAAGCAGCACTTGATCTAACCAGAGATAACGGACTAAAGATAAAACACAGACAAATGGCAATTCAGAAAGACACAAATTCTTGGTGAAAACTAACATGTGAAGGTGTTCAGATGGACCAGAGCAAAGTGACAGCCATCAAGAACAGACACGTCTACCGATCAAGAGGGTGAAAAAAGGTTTTAGATATGGTTAACTATGTGGGTAAATGTGTACCTAGTCTGTCAACTCCCACGAGTCAGATGAGAGTGTACTGTGTAAAACTACAGAGTGGTGTTGGAACAGTCATCAGCAGAAAGAGTTGGAGCAGCTCAAGGCATTGATCAAGTTGATGCTTCTTAAATCTGCTGTTGTACAGCTTCTCTGAGATAATAGACATGGCAGCCCCAGTATCTACCTCCATCTTTATCTTTTCCTCGTTACATCTCACCATGACCATGTACAATTTCACATACTCACGATAACTACACACAATAAAAAGTCCCAAGTCCTTTTCTGACTGGTGATTTCTGACTGTGCTGGAGCCTGCAGACGACAGCAGTTCTGCCTCTTCAACTTGATCTGTCGTCAAGTAGCGAGTCCCCTTCACTGGATTACAGTGTTTGAGAGCGTTGCTTAGAAAACGCTCTGTTCCCCACAGATACTCTCCCCCTGCAAGCCCTTTCAAGATGTCCATTCTTCTGGCACGCTCTGCATTGGAWTTCCTTGTAGCTGCAGGTCTGCTGTCAATATCCTGTCCCCAAACAGTGAAAACAGGGCTTTGATGTCTCCCCCTCTGGACTGACATCCACTGTTTCTCCCTGTCGGATCCGGGTCGATGGCCCTCCTGTTTTATGGTCAACTGATTGGTTCTGAACTGAGTCGGTGTCTGCTGGAATTTCTGCATACTATGGGCTGTGCACTCCAAGTTGTTGACAATGTCCAATACTTTTACCCAGGTTAGATTCTCCCCAATACTTTTACCCAGGTTAGATTCTCCCCAATACTTTTACCCAGGTTAAATTCTCCCCAATACTTTTACCCAGGTTAGATTCTCCCCAATACTTTTACCCAGGTTAGATTCTCCCCAATACTTTTACCCAGGTTAGATTCTCCCCGTATGCCACGCTTAACATCTTACCAGAGCAGCTCCTTACTGGCAACTACATAGACTATTTGGTCCCTCAGCTGCTCCTCTAGTGCAGCCCCAAACTCACATGTAGCCGGCAGTCCCTGTAGCGATGCTACATACTCAGCTAACGTCTCTCCCGTCAACTGTTTCCTATTCTGAAAAACATACTCTACCTCTCGCTCAACACGTTCCGTTTTGGCGCATACAAGTCTCTCAGAGCTGAAATTAGCTCCTGGAAGCTAACCTCTCCCAGCTTCTTCAGCGCTACCAAATCTTTCAGCAGCGTAAATGTCTTTGAAC
>NC_036865.1:7253616-7256793 GCF_002910315.2 Salvelinus sp. IW2-2015 | reverse complement strand
CTGAGCTCTACTAGTGTGAGTATAAAGAGGGCAGTAGAGTTCTATGCTGAGCTCTACAAGTGTGAGTACAAAGAGGATATAACGTTGACACATCAGTTCCTTGATGAGCTCCCACAGGTGGCTGTAGAAGCTCAGGTTGAACAAGAGCAACCATTGTCTTTGCAGGAGCTATATTAAAAGGCATGGAAAGATGGCAGATAGGGGATAACATTTCCCTGATTCTGGATTTTGTGGACGTCTCTAGGGCTATTGGGTTGGATGCTGGTCTAATTTCAATTGATCAGGAAAAGGCGTTTGAACGAGTTGAACGTCAATACCTATGACGCAACTTTGAGGCATTTGGTTTCAGCTCTGGTTTTATTGCCATGATTAGGGTGATATGTAGTGACATTGAAAGTGTATTCAAAGTTAATGGTGGCTTGAGTGCTTCTTATAAAGTGTGTAGAGGTTTTAGGCAGGGGTGTTCTTTGTCGAGAATGTTATTTGCCATCCCCATAGAGCCACTACAAAATAGCATTAGAAGTTGCATTGAAGGGATATACCTTTCAGAGGATATTCCTTTTGTTCGTCTCTCAGCCTATGCTGATTATGTAGTTATTTTAGTGAAAAATCAAGCGGAGGTGGATGGTTTGAGTCTCATGGTTGATAGGTTTAGGGGAATATCCTCTGCAAAGGTAAATTGGGGAAAAAATGTGTGCTTTAGAGATTGGGAATGGTCTGGAGGGATCATGGCTTTGCCAGGGGGGCTGGAATGGTGTAAGGCAGGTTTTAAATATCTTGGAGTGTATGTAGGGGATGAGGGGACAATGGAAAACAATTAGAATGGGGTGGTTGAAATGGTGGAAGGGAGGATAAGGAGATGGCATTGGTTGTTATCTCATATGTCATACAAGGGGACGCACAATTATTGTTAACAATGTGGTTGCCTCTGCAACTGTGGCATCGGTTGTCATGTTTAGAGCCACGGTCTGGCCTTCTGGCCAAGATACAGGCAATTATTGTAGATTTCTTTTGGGATAACTATCATTGGGTTCCACAAAGTGTTTTGTATTTGTCAAAAGAGGAGTGGGGACAAGGTCTTGTACATCTTCCTAGTAGGGCTAAACAAAGGGGTCAAAAAAGCACAATGGGGGCATCTAGTGACCAAAACCTGAACAATCCTGGCCAAATCCTGACACCATCTAGGGATGGAAAAAGTCAAAACGACGTACAGAAGCAGTGTTATTCTGGCCCAAGATGAATGGTGATATAGAGCAGACAGTCAGAGCCTATGGAACATGCCAGAAATACAGGTCAAAACAGAGCAAAGAGCCAATGAGGATTGAGGAAGAAGAGGTATTGAGACCATGTGACCAAGTATGACGAGATGTCTGTTCTCTGGAGGGAGAGAACCATGTTCTACTGATGGACTCTCATTACCCAGGCAGCTTTGCTGAAGGACACTACTGCTAGTCAGCTGATAACTCACATTGAGTCATTCTTTGCTCGTCATGGGGTCTCAGAGGTAGTCCGTACAGACAACACCTTACAGTTCAGCTAATAACTCACATTGAGTCATTCTTTGCTCGTCATGGGGTCTCAGAGGTAGTCCGTACGGACAACACCTCACAGTTCAGCTGTTCAGTGATTTTGATCAGCTGTAGGGGTTCAAGCATGTCCCCTCCAGCCCACTGTACCCACAGTCTAATGGGTTAGAGGAGAACGGTGTCAGAACAGTCAAACTACTGGTTAAGAAAGCTCTGGACTCAAAGACAGATCCTTATCTTGTTAACCCTAACGAGCCTCTACCCGGGTCCGGGAGCACCCCCCATCCCCCACACACTGATTAGCATAGCTAGCAGCTCACAAAGTAGATAGTAGCATCTAAATATCATTAAATCACAAGTCCAAGACACCAGATGAAAGATACAGATCTTGTGAATAAAGCCACCATTTCAGATTTTAAAATGTTTTACAGGGAAGACAAAATATGTAATCTATTAGCTAAACACGTTAGCAAAATACACCACTATTCTAACTCCATCAGTTTCTTACTCCTTCAGGTGCTATCACCAATTCGGCTCAACTAAGATATTGATATCCACTAACCAAGAAAAAACCTCTTCAGATGACAGTCTGATAACATATTCATGGTATAGGATAGTTTTTGTTAGAAAAAAGTGCATATTTCAGGTAGAAAATCACAGTTTACAATTGCACCGACCATCGCAAATCGACTAGAATTACTAGAATAGAGCAACGTGTATGACCAATTTACTCATCATAAAACATTTCATAAAAATAGACAAAGCATAGCAATGGAAAGACCCAGTTCTTGTTGATTTCAGACCATATTTCAGATTTTCTAAGCGTTTTTCAGCGAAAACACAATAAATCGATAAGTTAGCATACCACATGTGCAAACGTTACCAAGAGCATCGATTCCAGCCAAAGAGCGCATATAAACGTAATCACCGCCAAAATATATTAATTTTTTCACTAACCTTCTCAGAATTCTTCCGATGACACTCCTGTAACATCATTTACAATATACATATACAGTTTGTTCGAAAAGGTGCATATTTAGCCATACAAAACCGTGGTTACCACAATAAAAATACTAGGAAATCAAGCCTCAATATGTCTGACGTCATCTATCAGAGTGATCTAGTTTAATTGAAAGCTAAACATATACTTGACTAAAAATACAGGGTTGACAGCAATCGAAAGACAAATTAGTTCTTAATGCAACGCTGATTTACATTTTTAAAATTATCCTTACTTTTTCAATACAGGGTTGGCCAAGTGAAGCTATACCAAACAAAATGGCGAAATATGCGGTTTAAAATATTTCGACAGAAACACGATTTATCATATTAAATATTGCTTACTTTGAGCTGTTCTTCCATCAGATTCTTGGGCAATGTATCCTTTCTATGTTATAAACGTCTTTTGGTCGATAGATGTCCTCTGGTCCTTCGAAATGTCCACCACAACGACCGACACCCAAAACGTGCCAAACTTTCAGAGTGCACAACAAAGAATTCCTCAAAATCGCACTAAACGGATATAAATTGCTATAAAACGGTTCAAATTAACTACATTATGATGTGTTTTAACAACTATAACGACTGAAAACATGACCGGAGAAATATTGCTGGTTAGACAACGATTTGGAACGAGGCAAGTCGATGGCCT
>NC_036865.1:7243474-7252735 GCF_002910315.2 Salvelinus sp. IW2-2015 | reverse complement strand
CTCTACGAATACGACGCCTGGATTCAATACTATTTTGAAATCTTACAATACGTTGAGCCATTTCTTTAGTCCTCCAGGTGGGCGGGGTTTTTGTTTGTACTTTTAGGACTTTTCTTATTGTTTCCAATTACCACAAACTCAATCAACACTGCTTATTAATTATTCAACATTATTTTAACGCAGGTCTGTTTCACGTGGCAATAAGCCTGGTAGCGTCTTGTATGATCTCATCAGGTTAAAGGTTTGTGTCAAATGGGAAGGGCAAGTCTCACCAACTGGAGGAAAACATCACTGGTCCACCTCTGCATTCAGTCAAGCTATGTTGATCAATACTGTCGCCAGGGATGCTGGGAGCAGAGATGAACCTCCCCTGAACCTGGTACCCTATGGAGTTGTTTCATTTTAATATAGTTTACCCCCATTATGCTATAACACATAACCATGTTTAATAGAATGAAATGGATCCAGGTACCATTTATTTCTACAATAGATTTAGCTGCTGTGGAACACTTCTCCAAAGTGTTCCTGAATCAAGATGCTGCAGGTTGAATCCCAAACTAATGGGGGAAATGGCTCCATCTATAGAATGGTATTAGAGATATGGATCGTTTTTTGTTGTTGACGACTTTGCTGTTGTGGGGTGGGCACACATTCCATTACACACATAGTCGCATGGGAAAAATTTACTTAACAAGTCACATAGGGTTACATGGACTCAGCTCTGTGGAGCATTAATATAACTAGGACAAACGTTTTTACTGCCAGGAGACGTAGCCAGGAAAAACTCCCTGTCCGCCTAATAGAAGGCTGCAGATGGATTCCAGTGTGTCTTGTTTACCTGCAGGCCACCCTCTTGGTTCTAGAAGACCAGAGGTTCCAGTGGTGTCTTGTTTACTGCCAGGACACCCTCTTGGTTTAACGACCAGAGATTCAGTGTTGTCTTGTTTACCTGCAGGACACCTCTTGGTTCTAGAAGACCAAGGATTCAGTGGTGTTTGTTTACCTGCAGACAACCTCTTTGGTTCTCAGAAGACCAGAGGATTTCAGTGGTGTCTTGTTTACATGCAAGGACACCCTCTTGCTTCTAGAAGACCACAGATGATTCAGTGGTGTCTTGTTTACTGCAGGCCAACCCTCTCCCCTGGTTCTGGAAGACCAGAGGTATTCAGTGGCGTGTCTTGTTTTACCTGCAGGACACCGCTCTTGGTTAAAGAAGACCAGAGGATTCAGTGGTGTCTTGTTTTTACCTGCAGGACACCTCTTGGTTCTAGACAGACCAGAGATTTCAGTGGTGTTCTTGTTTACCTACAGGACACCCTCTTGGTTCTAGAAGACCAGATGATCAGTGGTGTCTTGTTTAGCCTGCAGGCCAACGCTCATTTGGTTCTAGAAGACCAGAGGATTCAGTGGTGTCTTTGTTAACCTTAGGCCCACACTTCTTGGTCTATGAAGACCAGAGGATTCAGTGTTATCTTGTAACACTGCAGGAAACCAACTCTTGGTTGCTAGAAGACCTAGAGGTATTCAGTGGTGTCTTGTTTACCTGCAGCCACCCTCTTGGTCTTCTAGAATGACCAAGAGGATTCAGTGGTGTTCTTTGTTTACCTGCAGGAACCCTCTGGTTCTACAAGACCAGAGGATTCAGTGTTGTCTCTTTTAACACTGCAGGCACCCTCTAGGTTCTAATGTTTATTGTTTAAAGTAGTCCTTGCTGCATAGAGTAGTAAGGGCTTTTTAATAATACTGATGCAACAACCAACAGACAGACAGACAGACAGACAGACAGGACAGGGACAGACAAGACAGACAGACAGGTTGTTTACTAATGACTGGAATGAAGGGATGCAGTGTTGAAGGCTTTCCTTTAGGTCTCCTGGTCTCTGTGGATTTAAACTTGTTGACTACAGAGGATGTAGTCCAACATTTCAATGCAATGTACCACAACATACAGTCAGTCATTATACAGTGTACTGACCTCTAACCGACGCCTAGAGTCCTAACAGTAATACCACAGCTGTACTGTTAAAGGTGATTACCTCGATTTGTTTCCAATGATCAGTAATTACATACAGTAATTCATTTACCTACAGTAACATTGTATCCAATATCACAGTTCCCTCCCATTACAACCACTATTAATTATATAGACACTTATAATCAGTGTTATAAACACATAAGTGTATTTATAAGGCCATTATAAGATCATTAAAATAATTATAATATGTTACTTCATAGAAAGCTTTACCCTTCAATATATTCTAACAACCTCTATTTATTGTATTTCCGTATTAAGGGTCCTAACCCTGGGAAACTAAAATTCTTTGTCTCCCTCCAGACGTTGCAGGTTCTCTCTCCTTCCCTTGCTCTAAGTCTACATACTGGCTCCCTCCCTCCTCTCTTCCTCCCTTAACCCCACCCCTCTGCAGAACAAGGAAGTCCCTCCCCTCCACAAACTATTTTCTGAGGAAACGAATCTGATCTGAGTCTCTGCTGTCGTCGTGCTGTGTGAGAGGAACAAACCGTCCCAATGGCTCAACAGGGAGAGTTCTGCTGGACCAGCGACCAGTTCTGTTGTTTCTGTCTTCTGGATCTACTGGAAAGGAGCGGTCACTCTGCCTGTGGACACAGTTACTGTAGAATCTGTATTGGGCTGCTGGATCAGGATGTTCTGAAAGGGTCTATAGCTGTCCTCAGTGCATGAGAGACCTTCACTCCAAGGCCTAATCTGAGGAAAAATAACATGTTGCTGAGCTGGTGGAGAAACTGAAGAAGACAGGACTCCAGTGCTGCTCCCCCTCCGCTCTGTTGTATACGTGACCTGGAGATGTTGCGTGTGATTTCTGCACTGGACCAGAGAAACCAGAAAGCTCTGCATGTCCTGTCTGGTGTGTCTGGCCTCTTACTGTGAGACTCACCTCCAACCTCACTATGAATCTCTGCTCTTTCAAAGAAGCACAGCTGGTCAAGAGCCCCACAACAACTAGCAGGAAGATCTAGCTCTCATCATGAAAACTGCTGGAGGTTTACTTCTACCGATCAGCAGTGTATCTGGTCTGATGTTGTACAATGGATGAACATAAAGGCATGATAAGTGTCAGCTGCAGCAGAGAGAACTGAGAAACAGGAAGACAGAACAACTGTTTGGTGCCTGACTGATAAACAAGAAGATTAAAGATACAGTGGAACTAAATCTGTTTGAAATATGAGATCATTCAAATGAAATGGATCCACAAATATGGACACAAACCTTGAGATATAGATATGTAACCCAGATTCTCCAAATGTATCACCATTTCTTAAAGTCAAACCTATTTCATTCTGAATGCCTTTTATGAGTCCAAAGTTCAGTCTCAACCCATTGACACATGTAGGCCTACCATAAAAACTATAATCATTCACATAGCAACATAATATCATATTGTAAAGGGACTTCCTCGGATTGTAGACCTTCCTCTCTATGGGTCCTATTCACATTACTAACTATTGATCTACTGGACTAATAAAGCTTGATGCTCATTGAAGAGTGATTCTCCACAGAAGGCAGCTGGGATGAGTCAGCAGAGGTCCAGCAAGATTCCAGGAGAGAGAGAAGGAGCTGAAGAGCTCCAAACAGGCTGTGGAGTCTCTCAAGGTGAGTATTGTGACCAGAGGAGATACACCATTTAACTTCTCTTCTCCATTCAGAGAGGGAAGGGGTCCTTATCCAATACCACAACCACTGTTGGAACAGGCTGTCTGGATCCCTTTCAGAGAATAGACTGCTTAATGATAACTGACTGGCTACCTCATCACATAACCATGGGTAACCATGACCGACTCATGTCCCCTATACACTAACTAGAAGCTCTCTCTTTAATTTTTTATTTTTACCCTCTTTTTCTCCCCAATTTTCAGGTTTCAATTGCGTAGTTACACTCTTGTCTCATCGCTGCAACTCCATTCGGACTCGGGAGGCGAAGGTCGAAGCCATGCGTCCTCCGAAACACAACCCAAACCAAGCCGCACTGCTTCTTGACACAACGTACATCCAACCCGAATGTTAAGTGAGGTGGAGGTGTGGAGAAGAGCTCAAGAACCAGAGCCTGCCTCAATGGACATGAATAAAGAAGATCTGTGCAGTAGGAGTACATTGTTGTGGAGAAAGTGGATCCATAAAACCCTTTTTGGGGCGCAGATCCATCTGTGGTTTCAGGTGTGGAAAGAGTTGGGTCCAGTAGGAGTTACATTGTTGGAGAAGTGGATCAACCTTTTGGCAGATCCATTAGTGTTTCAGGTTTGTGGAAAGGAGTTGGGTGCAGTTGAATCAGGTAACCTGTAGGTGGACTTGTGATATTTGTTTGTGTTTCTTCTGACCAGAGGAGTGGGCGCTCCGTGTCACGCAACTTGGGTCAAGATCTGAGGACTGAGAACATGGGAAACAGATTTTACATTGGTCAGGATCTGCTTCTTGCTTTGTCTTAGGAACGGGCACCATTTAAAGGAGTGATTTCTGGAAGAGTTAAGTGTGGAGGTGGAGAAATTGAAGTGAAGACTCCTGGTGTTTTGGATGCCAGACGCTTGGTGAGAAGCAAACCCGGTGGTGAGCGTGGTGAACAGAGGAGTCACTGTCAGTCCTTTGAGTTTAGTCTTACCCGACAAAGTCATGTTAGGATGTATCAGTTATCCTTGTTAGAGTCTTTTGTGTTGAATCCACTGAGCTGTTCAGGTCAACGTTTATGGTCAAGTTGCAGCAGTTTGTAGGAGGGAGACTCCAAGATGTGGGTAGTGTGCAGGATGTCATGGGATAGAGTTGTGTAGTTTAGGTGGATAAAGTTGTGTGTGTCGACTGTAGGGGTTCCATGTTGCTGAAGATCAGAAGTGTCTGGTGAGAGAGAGGCAGGTGAGGTGGCTAAGTTGGTGTGTTAGACTGTAGGGGCGTCCATGTTGCTGGGATCAGAAGTGTCCGTTGAGAGAGAGCAGGTTGAGGTGCTAGAGTCAGAGTAGTGCAGAAGTGTCGTATGCTGAGGCAGTGAAGAAAGTAGAGGAGGATGGCTCAAGGGTGATGGATCCTGAGAGATCCCTTGTGAGTAGTAGATCTGTGCAGCACAGAGGGAAAGGCCAACGAGTGATATATTTCAGTAGAGGTTGGCTTCTTAGCGTTCATAGCAATGGTTATCAACTGTACCACAGAAATGGAACGTAAATCACAGACAATAGATGTTGTGTGGTTGTGTGTCTTACTATCATTAACTGAAGACTGATAGTTTTTATCAAGATTCTCTGAATTAGTTACTGTGCGATCAACTGATTAATCAACGTAACTAATTAACTAGAAGTCGGGGCACCAAGGAAAATATTCAGATTACAAAGTTATCATTTCCTAAAATACCTTTTCAGATATTTTATCTGATCAATTAGTCTTCGAATTAATGAATTATTTACTGTACCTCACGTTAGTCTCATTCCAAACGTCGTAAATTGTTGGTTATCTGCACGAACCCAGTCTTCACTATGAGTCATCCATACATCAATTGTCTTAAATCATTTATTTATTACTAACTAAGTAATTCACAGAAATGCATAAACAAACAAACAAGGTAAATGTAATGATAGGWAAATGCGCCCTARTGGGCTAAACCGGCATGGCGGCTTGTTAAACAAAAAGGGGAAGTCGACTAAGAAGTCACTACAGAGTGATAATTATAACAATTAAAATGTGAATCCTTTACACATGAACTCTCACTCATTCGGGAACAATTGCAATCAATATAAATATTTACGCTCAGTGTGTCGTCTTGATCGCTGGTGAAAAGTTTGTGTCTTTCGTAGAATTGTCCGTCTCTCTTCCTCTCTCTCTCTGTCTTGGTTAGAGGGGATAGTTCAAAGTGACATTCGTTATAGATTGGATGTTTCGGTGGTTGTCGTTCTTCGCGTTCAATGATACCGAATTCCTAGCTGCAGACTAGTAATTAGTATCAAAGACTTGTTCTTATTCTGTCAGTATCGATGGTCTAAGAGTTTAACCACGTGGTTAAAAGATTCTGCAACCTTTAGCCATCTCGTGATTGAGGTAAGCTCGGTCTGCTGATCATTTCTCAAAGTWGGGTTTCATTCGGAATGGCAGAAAAGGGGCTGTCCCATGAGGCCTGACCCTAACTGGGCCCAGGGGCAGTCCTCTGATTTAGTTCAAATCAAAAGGGAATTGTATTCTTCTTCATTAAACAGTCCACAATCATATTACACAATGTATACAAACAGTATCATCCTCACGCATTCATCTTATACAACAATTAGATGTAAACCTCATATCTGAGGCTATTATATAAACAGCATTATGGTAATTAATTATGGTAATTAATACGTTATGGTAATGTGGCCACACCGTCTCCCATGAGCTTCCCAAGTTGTGACAAACAGACCAGTTCRTAGCTGGATTCTTCACCGAACTTTTACACTTTCTCCGGAACATGACATTTGTTCGTACCTCACGTTCTGTGAGGTGGAAGGATTTCCTTTGTCCTCTATGAAAGTTTACCCTCTCTCTACTATGTGGCCATGTGGCAGGGTCTTCTCAGGAATGTACGGCCTCTGACCACAGCAACCTTAGTTGAAGGAGTCAAGGGGCGGGAGGCAGGGAGAGGGGGATGGGGTTGCTATTCACAAAGAGGTCAACGTCATGACAGGTGGCAGCTGCAGAGAAGTATTTGGTCATACGAGATTTGACATCAGCAGAGTTCCAGGGTGTGTTGAGTGGTGGTGTCCCGTCCTCCCAGGTCGTTGGCATGGTGCAGGAGCAGATAGGGTCAAAGTAGTGGAATGGGGTGTTGTGGGTTTTTAACGAGTGTAGGGTTAGTTGGAAGGGTGTTTTAAAAAAAAAAAATTTAATTAAATGTTCTATTCCAATTTTGTATCACAAAGTAAATTAGATTTATATTATAGTCCAGTTGGGGCGATAATGCAACATATTGGATGCCAACCACCGTTAAACGCCAAAGAAGAAGAAACGTTATATTATGTCTATGTACTGTGTTTGTAACGATGTCTCTCTGTTTCTCATTCCATCACTTCCATGGTAGTTGGTTGTGTGGGTCTCTGGTTTATGAATGGGGTGCTGACAGACAATCGTTGATGGATATTATAGAGCTCTGATCAGGACAACAATTGATTATAGGTGTATAGTTTATGGAACAGCAGCAAAGACTTGTCTTCAGAGCTGGACAGAATCCAGTATATACTTTAAGGATATGTTATTGGTGCATTTAAATCAACATCTGTATGTGTCTTACTAGTGGAGGCAGGTGAGATGCCTTTGGATATACAGCGTAATAAATTGTCATTAGCTTATTGGGTTGAAAGGCTGTGAGGTTGAGCATCCACTGCTACTGTTCTAGATGACTGTTGGGAATATACTAGTAGACAAGGCAGTGGTTTTGGGTTGGACAGTTGGAAAGCTTGCTGATGAGAGTGGTTTGAGGGAGCTGGAGGTTGGCCCTTCTGTGATAGGGGATGTTCCTCCATGGTTACTCCAGATCCTGTTGTTGATATAACCTTGGTGACAAAAGGAAAGATTGGTCAGAAGTCAGTGATGAAGGGAAACTGGTTGATAATTACATTGGTAGAAGTTTCTATGCTTTTTTTACCTCTTTCCCAGATGGATCCAAGGACCAGATAGTGGGCACACAGGAGCAGGTGTTTCGTTCCTGAATTTGATGTGCAGATATGTAGAGACTAACAGATGAACTGTCAGTACCCTCAGTTGAACTGTTGGTGATAATAGTTGCCCTCCAGTGGGTGGGAGGACGTACAACCTGTTAGAATTATAGGATGCTCAGATTCTCTGTCTGTATTGAATAGTTTATCATCTGGTAAATCTATTAGGAGTGACCTACTAAATCAAATCAAATTGTATTTGTCACATGCGCCGAATACAACAGGTGTAGACCTCACAGTGAAATGCTGAATACAACAGGTGTAGACCTTACAGTGAAATGCTGAATACAACAGGTGTAGACTCACAGTGAAATGCTGAATACAACAGGTGTAGTAGACCTTACAATGAAATGCTGAATACAACAGGTGTAGACCTTACTGTGAAATGCTGAATACAACAGGTGTAGACCTTCAGTGAATGCTTACTTAAGAGCCCCTAACCAACAATGCAGTTTTAAAAAAACGGAAGAAATAAGAAATAAAATTAACAAGATATTAAAGAGCAGCAGCAAAATAACAATAGTGAGACTATATACAGGGGTACGCGGTACAGAGTCATTGTGAAGGGACCACTGGTTAGTTTGAGGTAGTATGTACATGTAGGTAGAGTTATTAAAGTGACTATGCAATAGATGATAACAACAGAGAGTAGCAGCAGTGTAAAAGAGGGGAGGGGGGGGGAATGCAAAATAGTCTGGGTGGCCATTTGATTAGACGTTCAGGAGTCTTATGGCTTGGGGGTAGAAGCTGTTTAGAAGCCTCTTGAACCTAGACTTGCCTTGCGGTAGCAGAGAGAACAGTCCTATGACTAGGGTGGCTGGAGACTTTGACAATTTTTAGGGCCTTCCTCTGACACCGCCTGGTATAGAGGTCCTGGATGGCAGGAAGCTTGGCCCCAGTGATGTACTGGGCCATTCGCACTACCCTCTGTAGTGCCTTGTAGTCGGAGGCCAAGCAGCTACCATACTATTGGAGGTATTAATGTTATTATGGAGAATTGAGAAATGGGTGTAGTAGTGAGATTCTGCTGGTCCAGTCCATTCGGGTGTGGAAGGAAATTAAATTGTAGACCGGTTATCTAAAAGAGCTTTGAAACAAGATATAATTGATATTAATGTTCCACTGGGTAGAGGTGAAGCCAAATGTAAGATCAGAGACATTTTGATAGATGTGTGGCAGAAGAGATGGGACTCTGAGCACAAGGGACAGCATTTACAATGGGGCAAAAAAGTATTTAGTCAGCCACCAATTGTGCAGTTCTCCCACTTAAAAGATGAGAGAGGCCTGTTAATTTTCATCAACAGGTACACTTCAACTATGACAAAATGAGAAAGAAATTCCAGAAAATCACATTGTAGGATTTTTAATGAATTTATTTGCAAATTATGAATGGAAAATAAGTATTTGGTCAATAACAAAAGTTTATCTCAATACTTTGTTATATACCCTTTGTTGCATGACAGAGGTCAAACGTTTTCTGTAAGTCTTCACAAGGTTTTAGAGTGGATTTAGAGTGGTGGTAAACCGTGATTGAACACACTCCAGCACAGTAGGTGGCGCCATGGCATCGCT
>NC_036865.1:7214232-7243407 GCF_002910315.2 Salvelinus sp. IW2-2015 | reverse complement strand
CAGTGTAGTTATTTCTTGTCACGCTTCAGCCTTGGAAAATATTTGTTTGTAAGTTCGATTCAAGCATTTAGCTAATGATGATAATCTTGTTATTGATAGAGTTTCTTACATATCAATGTTGGTTGGTTGCATTTACTCACAAATTGCAATGCCTTTCATGTATGATGTTAGCTGTATTACTTTGCTCGTGCGTCATGCAAACGAATTGTAAAATATACAATACTGTATTTTTGTTACTGTTTCTAGTGTAATATGCCTTGTTATTCTACATAGATGGTTGTACATTATTAGAGTAATGAAAGGAGTTAGTCAATTACCATATGAGAAAGCAATTAGCTCTATGGTTTGGCATCATGCCAGATGCATGGTACCGTAGCACGTGCTTTGTATTCATGCAACTTCAAATGTATAATGTACAGCTACAGTATGTGGGGTGAATTGAATACTAAAGTATATTCTTTTCTGTGTTTTGCAGTTTTACAACATAAACGTTTTCAATATTCATTCAAGAAAAGTCACGCCTTGGGAGTTTTATTGAAGACTTAGTTGTTAGCTATCTGTCTAGTTTTGCATGGGAACGCAACTCAAGGGCAGAATATAGCCCTTCGTACATCAGCTGATATCTCAAAGTGCTGTACAGAAACCCAGCCTAAAACCCCAAACAGCAAGCAATGCAGGTGTAGAAGCACCTATATCTATGAGGGTGTCCGTTTTTACGGATTTCGGGGTGTACCTTGTAGGTTCATTGATAATTTGTGTGAGATTGAGGGCATCACACTTAGATTGTATGATGCCCGGGGTATTAAGCATGCCCCAGTTTAGGTCACCTAGCAGCACGAGCTCTGAAGATAGATGGGGGGGAAATCAATTCACATATGGTGTCCAGGGCACAGCTGGGGGCAGAGGGTGGTCTATAGCAAACATTGAGAGACTTGTTTCTGGAAAGGTGGACTTTTAGAAGAAGCTCGAATTGTTTGGGTACAGACCTGAATAGTTAGCCTGCAGAGTTCTGTCTATTTCTGCAGTAGATTGCAACTRCGCCCCCTTTGGCAGTTCTATCTTGTRGGAAAATGTTTAGTTAGGGATGGAAATTTCAGGGTTTTTGGTGGTCTTCCTAAGCCAGGATTCAGACACGGCTAGGACATCCAGGTTGGCAGAGTGTMCTAAGGCAGTGAATAAAACAAACAGGGAGGWGGCTTCTAATGTTAACATGCATGAAACCAAGGCTTTTATGGTTACAGAAGTCWACAAATGAGAGCACCTGGGGAATAGGYGTGGAGCTAGCCACTGCAGGGACTGGATTGACCTCTACATCACCAGAAGAACAGAGGAGGGGTARGGCTAAAGGCTATAAGAACTGGTCGTCTAGTACGTTCGGAAAAGAGAGTAAAAGGAGCAGMTTTCTGGGAGCGATAGAATAGATTCAAGGCATAATGTACAGACAAAGGTATGGTAGAATGTGAATACAGTGAAGGTAAACCTAGGCATTGAGTGATGATGAMAGAGATATTGTCTCTAGAAACATAATTTAAACCAGGTGATGTCACGGCATGTGTGGGAGGTGGAACTAAAGGGTTAGCTAAGTCATATTGAGCAGGGCTCTACAGTGAAATAAGACAATACTCACTAACCAGAACAGCAATGGACAAGGCATATTGACATTCGGGAGAGGCATGCGTAGCCGAGTGATCATGAGGGGTCCAGTGAGTAGTTAGGCTGGCTAGAGACACGGCGATTCAGACAGCTAGCGCCGGGGCTAGCAAGCTGGCAGAAGGGCCTGTAGGGGACGTCGCGACAGAAGAAGTTAGTTATAGCCTCCTCGTGCGGAGCCTCCTCGTCGGTTGCGTCAGCGGACTAGTCGTGATGGATTAGTAGGGTTCCGTGTAGTAAAGGGGTCCAGTCCAATTGGCAAAATAGTTATAGTAGCCCAAGAAATTGGCCGATGGATCTCTTCAGCTTACAGTCCGATATGCTCTAGACAGCTAGCGGGCTGCAGGCTAGCAGATGGGCATTCAGGGACGTCACGACGTTGTAGCCAGTTGAAGAACCCCTCGGGCAGATTACGTCGGTAGTCCAGTCGTGAAGGATCGGTGGGCTCCGAACCGGCAGTTAACCTGTCTAGCCCCGGGTTCCGCTAGCGGAACTCCTCCCACATTCCACTGAAAAGGCAGAGCGCGAAATTAAAAAAATATTTTTGAGAAATATTTAACTTTCACACATTAACAAGTCCAATACAGCAAATGAAAGATAAACATCTTGTGAATCCAGTCAACATGTCCGAATTTTAAAATGTTTTACAGCGAAACACACCACGTATATTTATGTTAGCTCACCACCAAATACAAAAAAGCACAGACATTTTTCACCACAGGTAGCATGCACAAAACCAACCAAGAAACAACTTCATCAGATGACAGTCTTATAACATGTTACACAATAAAATCTATGTTTTGTTCGAAAAATTTGCATATTTGAGCTATAAATCAGTTTTACATTGCAGCTACCATCACAGCTACGTCACAAATAGCACCGAAGCAGCCAGAGTAATTACAGACACCAACGTGAATACCTAAATACTCATCATAAAACATTTCTGAAAAATACATGGTGTACAGCAAATGAAAGACAAGCATCTTGTGAATCAGCCAATATTTCCGATTTCTTAAGTGTTTTACAGCGAAAACACAATATAGCATTATATTAGCTTACCACAATAGCCAGAAACACAAGCCATTTACCAGCAGCAAAGTTAGCGATCGTAACAAACAGCAAAAGATATATAATTTTTGACTAACCTTGATAAGCTTCATCAGAATGACAGTTCTATAACATCAGGTTATACATACACTTATGTTTTGTTCGAAAATGTGCATATTTAGAGCTGAAATCCAGTGGTTAACATTGGCTAACGTAGCATCTTTTTCCCACAACGTCCAGATATTTTTCTGACACTCACATATTCTGACCAAAACTAGCTAAGTGGCGCTAAGCTCTCCTTCGTCACCAAAACGCAAAGAACGCAACACATCTAAACTCCCGAAAAAAATTCAATAATCTATTAAAACTATATTGAAAAAACATACTTTACGATGATATCTTCACATTTATCAAATAAAATCAAAGCCGGAGATATAAGACGTCTATAACGATTGCTTTTCAGAAGCAATACTGGTGACCTTTATGCGCTTCCTGAACAAACGAATTCTGGGTCATGTCATTCCAAGCTGTCTGTTTTGACCATAGAAAGAGATTGAGACCCCATTTCACCTCTCACAGCCTACTGACATCTAGTGGAAGGCGTATGAAGTGCATATATAGTCATAAATCTCAAGCAAAATGATAGGGAGGGCCTGGAACAGAGCCTCGATTTGAGATTTTTCACTTCTGACGAAGTTGCTGTAAAATTTGTTCTGTTTTACTCACAGATATAATTCAAACGGTTTTAGAAACTTGAGAGTTTTCATCCAATAGTAATAATAATATGCATATTGTACGAGCAAGAATAGAGTACGAGGCCGTTTAAATTGGGCACGATTTTTCCCCAAAGTGTAAATAGCGCCCTCTATCCTCAACAGGTTAAAGGGGTCCAGGCCAATTAGCAAAATAGGTATTGCAGCCCAGGCGTGGCTGATGGACCTCTTCAGCTAGCGGAGATGGGCCTAGCATGGGCTAGCTCCAGGCTAATTGATGCTTGCTTCGGGACAGAGACATTAGCCAGGAGTAGCCATTCGGATTGCAGCTAGCTAGCTGTGATGATCCAGGTGAAAAGGTTCAGAGCTTGCGGTAGAATCCGGGATATGGAGAGAAAATAAGTCCGTTATGCTCTGGTTTGAATCGCGTTGTGCAAACTGGCGAGAGTTTTCCGAGCTAAAGGTTATCTGATTACCGCTAGCAGTGGTTAGCTGACTACTAGCTAGTAGCTGGCTAGCTGCAGTTGGGGGCCGGTTCAAAAGTTTAAAAAATGCTTTAGGAAAAGCAGATCCACACCACATTGGGTGAGGCGGTGGCAGGAGAGAATTCTGAAGTTGAGGTTTAGAACGAAGAAAAAAAAGATCTAAAAATCTATACATGGGACACGACGAGGACGTCTGACTGCTACGACATCTTTGATGCCATCTTGGAAAACAACTTTCACATGACCCATCAATTTAGACAAGTGTGTCTGGGTACCATCATCTAATATTTATAAAATATTTTCATCTGGGCACTTTCTGTTCACCTGGAATTTTTCCTTATTGTAGGCTACTACTTTTACCACTTTTAGTCTTAATCTTTACTACACTACTCATTGTTTAGCACATGACCTCACATGTGAATCCTTAAAGAGATGGGTGGGGCTGGCTTAAGATGGTGTGAACAATGCTGAATGGGTTTATACAAAGGAGAGCTCTCCAGTAGGTACCAAAAATTCAAAGGCCATTTTCTCAAAATTGAGTTTACAAGTTTATCAGTCCTCAAAAATGCAGTGTACGATATGCCATTTTGTAGCTCTGAGTCTCTACTTTTATCCAATGTAAGAAACACCATTTCAAAGACTGATTTGAGCCAGGTCACAAATAAATTAAGAGCCTAACTAGAATACATACGCAGCGTGTGAGTTTCAAGTTTGAGGAAAATAATTTTCACCATAAATTTTGTAACTTATGAGAATGGTGTTTTCCTGCTAATGGAACATTTGCGCTTAAAGCCTACTGCCGTGTGCACGTTGCTGTGCTTATAATGTGAAGAAATAAGCTAATAGTTTATGAACAAGCTAAACATTCTAATCTGTTGCGTCAGCCTCATTGCTTTTTTGAAGCTGGTGGTTGTATTAATTTGGGATATATCGCATCCCACAACTGTCCCAGACTATGTTTGGAATATTTGTTTCTCGCACAGAATAGAATAGGTCGACTTTTGTACTATGGAGGATAGTAGATTGACATAGACTAGTGCTTTTGCTGTTTGTTAGACCTACTCATCTTGTTGGCTGACAAAAAGTAAATGTGGACAGTTGTTCCAATATCTTTAATATGCGCCTCGGAATTGGAAAAGGACACGTGTAGTTGCATCCCCGATGTGTCTGTCTTAGCCGGATCACATGACTGAGAGCCATGTGAGTGAGAGGTGCTTCTGAGCATGCAGCCTGGAGAAGGGAATTATAACTATTATACCTTTCTACTGTATTTTATTCAGCTATGATCAATTCTATTCTTCATACTATAAATAATATGAAATAATGCCATGGAATTCTAAGCAAATCTTGTCTGCTAAATTAACTAGTGTAGTCCACAGCCATATGGCATAGCCAGATCAGAGCCTAACATACGGACAACTCAGAGTTCATATCATGTTTCTTTAGACCTGTATAAAATAAATCATGTTTTTTTTTTGTGATGGTGTAGGCTATATTACAATGATGTATTAGTCTTTTTAAAGTGTAGATGTTCCAAAGGTCTGCATCAGTGGCTTGTAGGTTATGCATTGAAGCCAGGAGATGCTAATTGTGTATGTTAATTAACTGTCAATTACAGTGAGACCGGCAGTTATTTGTTTGACAATCACCGGCTGACACAATTTCATGACCATCACAGTCCTACATGTGAGCGAGCGGGTTTGCCCGTTTTGCCTATGTATTGGACATTATTTTAGCGAGCTCATGTAATTATCTTGGATGTGTGTAAAATCTCCACCATGGACATGTGTCTATGTGCTCAACATGGCGTGAGATATGTTGATGCCGGTGACCCTCTTAATTTAGAAACATTTAAGTTATTTTCKTGTACAATTGCTTGTTTTCGGGTTTTATTTGATTCAAATTAAAGTAGGCTACCCAACTATAACGAAGTCTGGTTCACAGTAATGTGGCTGTGSGTTGTTTTTTTTAATCCTCGCCATGCATTAGGCAAGTAGCCTATAAATTAAATGTTTTCAAATGGTGTACCTATTTTTTGTGTATGACAGTGAAGCTGGGGAGAAGATCAAATCAAATTATATTGGTCGCATACACATGGTTACATGTTATTGCAAGTTATTGCACATGTTATTGCAAGTGTAGCGAAATGCTTGTGGTTCTAGTTCGGACAGTGCAGCAATATCTAACAAGTAATCTAACAATTCCACAACTACCCAATACACATAAATCTAAGTAAAGGGATGGAATAAGAATATGTACATATAAATATATGGGCGGGCCATGACTGACCGGCATAAACAAGATGCAATAGCTCCCCAGAGAGCCATGTTTCCGTAAAACAGAGTATGTTACAATCCTGGATGTCTCTCTGAAAAGAAACCCTAGCCCTTTTTTGTCTACCTTGTTATCTAGAGACTGGACAATAGCAAGTAAAATACTCGGAAGCAGTGGGTGGTGTGAGCGCCTCTGAAGCCTGACCAGAAGGCCGCTCCGTCTACCTCTCCTGCCGCGACGTTGTTTTGGGTCAGCCTCTGGAAACAGTTTGAATGSCTTGGGTGGTTCGAACAAAAGATCCGCTTCGGGAAAGTCATATTCCTGGTCGTAGTGCTGGTAAATTGACATCGCCCAGCTGTATGTAATACATAAAAAAAACTAAATACTGCATAGTTTCCTGAGGACTAGAAGCGAGGCGACCCTCTCTGTCGGCACCATCTTGCAGATACTGGAGATACTAAGATGTAAGCCTGAAAGCTATTCAACAGCACTCCAGGAACTTATTTAGAAATCACTAATTCAAAGAGACTTAGGAAACCTGAAGACCAGTTGGTTCCCTTGAATWATACACAGGCACAGCTCTCTGATCCCTCAAATTGCCCTGCAGTAAAACAACAATTCAAGGTGGGAAGTAAAACATGTCTTAGTGCAGGTCTGCCCTCTGTCTACCCCAATAAGCCCAGAGTGGGAGAGAGTGTGTTTGTTTGTGCCYTGCCCAATGTAATACCTCTTCAGGGGAGGGAATACCCTTGAAAGCAAAAGGTCCCGATCACACACATTAAAGGATAATAGAACCTGACTCTCTGCCAAACCTAATTAGCAAAACACCTTTTAAATCTCCCATGGCCCCATCTCCTGTCTAGCTGACCCACACACACAAACACCTCCAGAGCCTTCCGCACATCCTGGAGGACTGCATGGCKCAGGGGGAGGCCGTGGATGCTGCCGGTCCTCTCTGCTCCCTTCCCAGTTCCATTCTTCCTCAGCTCCTCCCTGCCGCCGATGTCCTCTCTCGCCCTGCAGCAGACACACACCACAGCTGGATCAGCCTCTCGGCCACAACAGAACCAACAGCATCGACTCACCCGGAAGCAGAGAAGAGCATCATATTCTGTACATACAAACTGACATCAGCAACATCGAAACTAAGACAGGTTTATGTAAGTACCAAGGCCTTTACCGCACCTGCATTGCCCGAACCAACAGCAGGAGGGTTTTAATGGACTACTTTCAATGTAATGTAATTGTGCTTATGTACTGTAGAGACCTTCTGCTCTCTGGAAGGTGACTGGGCAGTAAGTGTGTCGCAAGTTTTACAAATTGTACTGTATAAGTTCTATCCTCCAGTGTGATGTTCTTCTTAGACCTAACCATCGTGTCCTGTCTGTCTCAGCAGTTCCATTGCTCTCCGGAAGGTGTCAGTAGGGGTCGCTGCCAGCAGGTGGCTCTATTTAATGTACTGTAAAAGACAATACTTATAACAGAAAACAAACTGGTGAACCAAGCTCTGACTACAATATACACACTTGGCTGGTCATATTGAGAACCACAAATAGTGATAAGCTGTGGTTTGATAATTTATCTACACGTTTTGTTGTGTGTGTATGTGTGTTTGGTTGGTTACTTTCTAAATGTAATCTGTTAGTTACTAGTTACCTGTCCAAAATTGTAACTTTTGGATTATCCAAACTCAGTAACGTAATCTGATTACTTTTAGATGACCTTCCCATTAAGAGGCATTAGAATAACACAAAAATAAATATTACCAATTGAACACAATCTATTGCAGGATAAATCAAAGTTTACAGAGCTGGCCATAAATGGGATGTTGCATTTGACTRTATGGGTTATGTAGCTCTAACCCATAACTTTTTGCGTCAATACAGATAATAATATGATTAGGCTATGTCTTTATATGAACAACCAATCTGGCGAATTTCCAGTCATTCCAATTAATTAAATACCTCTTAATCTTCAATAATAGGACTTGGAAATGTAGATTAGTAAAAGGGTTTTACCTGAGCATAACCCAAAATCGAATGACTTATTAGCCTACTTTATTTTTTTTAATTTTTTTTTTGTCATGTTGGACTGATTGGGCACATTGTTTTGAGTTGAAAACTGCTGCTCTCAGAATGGTATTCAGTGGGTTAACTTCCTTGTTCAGGGGCAGAATGACAGATTTTTACCTTGTCAGCTCGGGGATTCGATCTTGCAACCTTTCGGTTACAAGTCCAACGCTCTAACCACTAGGCTATCTGCCGCCCCACAATGCCACTTTGACCTCTATCAAAAAGTGCTACTATCATGTGAAAATGAATGCCTTATGCATTTGCTATAGGCCTATTGTTTACGTTTTTGTTGGTGACACTGATATCTTGATAATTTGCAGCTGTTTAGGTCTATCAAATCTGAGCAAGATCATGTGTCAATATGGATTTTCTTTAATCAGCATAAATTAGATTGAGCAATAAAAGCCCCAGMCYTAGTTTTATTTTTGACRSTATGTGTGGAGCACAATACCACAGAGGAGTTTAGAAGGGAGGAACTCCCTCAAACTTTTATTCCATAGGCTGGTCCCGCACTATGCACCTGTGCAGAGTGCTAAAACAATGATTGATAGACAGCTTAATTAAACTTCTTAAATTCAACCATTATTGGATTCAAATAATCCTATATTTGTGAACAGCCACCTACAACAYCCAAGGCACAAATAAATGAGAGAGCAGCATTATTTACATCATTGGTGATATCCGTATCGCCCGTAGGCTACACCACTGCTGTAGTCCTTACCTCCAAGCGTTGGATTACCTCCAAATTGGAAGTATAGGCAAATCTTTGGATGCCGACAGCAGTAAGACCATTGGAAGACAAAATTTGGACCGTAGCCTACAAAAGCCTATTCCTTATTTTTTCCCACAAACCATCACACACACATTTGGTGCGTCATCATAATGGTCTCTGACCTGTGAGACTTGCTCAGGCGGAACAAACTTAAACTTGCACATTTTTTCAATGCTGATTTGAATGTCATTGAGAGAACAGAAAGGTGGCAAATACTTTTTTCACAAACATCCTTTCTGAATTTAAAAGTAATCCTGGAAGTAATCATCTACATTTTCCAATGTACAGTATCTGTAATCCGATTACCATATTTTTGCTGGAAATATAACGGATTACAYTTAGTTTTTTGTAATCAGTTACATGTAACAATCCGTTACTCCCAACCATGTGTGTTTGTGTGCATGCGTATCTCTTCACCTTAACTCTGCCTCCATGGAGTGCATAACYCCTCCCAGCAAATAGCAAAGACACAAACAGGCAGCCATAGTCATCAAAACTCAGATTGGATCAAAGGCAGAAGAATTGGTGGATTCAGAAAAACAATGATTACAACTGCTGTGCCTGCTTGGCTAACAACTGAGGTGAAATTCTTAAGTTTGTATCACCACATTAAGGGGTACCTTTTGAAGTCAACCTCTCTAAAAACAAAGGGAACCTATTCTCTTAGGACAAAGAGAGGGAGATTATAAAATATGTAGATGCTCCAATTCAGAATTCGACTAGCTCATCTCTTTCTTTCTAGATTGTTATGTTTGTCTTTTCTTCAAAGCGCTGTCAAGTTAATATCTCTGAAGACTTATTAAAAGCTTGGCGCTGGAGGTCCGATGGGTCTGTTGAATCACACAGTCTTAGGAGCAGAATAATGCTGCATCAAAATATCAAGAAGAGTGAACGAGACCGAAGCACATCAACACCTGCACCTCAGGGCTCAATCTGATTAAATCKCAGAAATCACAGCATCTACTCTACTGCAAATATTGGTCTTTCTTCCTCACTTTTCACTTACATGCATCAATAGAATCATTTAATGTATGTGTAGAAAAGTCGTGGTGACTATAGTGTGTGGTCAGGAGAGCTGAAAGATGTAGACTCAGCATATTAGGGAAAAGGGGTCAAGGGTCAAAGATGGTCATCTGACCTCAGAATTGATTGAGCAGACTCCAGACAGCAGACGGAGCAGGTCCTTCTCCATGCTTTGGGCCAGTCGCACTGCCGACGGATGCCTGTCACAATGGAGACCACTCTCCACTCGGCTCTCGTCCCCCACCTTGCACTCACATGGGGACCAGAGAGAAGGAGGCGAGTGAACCAGAGTGAGCATGTGCAATTAGGTATTACTGCTTCTATTACCAACCKAGTCTCTCCTTCCTACTCAATCTACATCAACGCTGACACTGAAATCAGCGATCCACCTGCAAGCTATCATAGKACTGGTCGAAACTAACTAATTTGTAAATAAACAGAAGATGTTTAATTTGCAAATAAACAGGTGATGTTTTTCTATAACAGCAGAATGATTGCAATTAAGCAGTGCAGATAGACTGATTAAAGGGGTTGCTACATCCATTTTGGGATTTAGAAGTTGACTAGGCAGAGCGCTCCGGTACATTTTGTAAATATTTAATKATTTTTGGTTTGAATGTTTTTAATTRATTTTTTATTTTGTATAGCCAAATGTGTATAGGTTAAGTCTGGATTACATACATTTTTTTCCTCCCTGTGAATTCAGGGCAAATCATCTTTCTCAAGATAGCTAAATAGCAATGTTTCCAAGATAGCTAGCTAGTGTATATTGAATTCAATACATCAGCCTATGTTTGCTTTCCTGACACAATGAGGAGGACTACAATAGTTAAATAAATAATAATACAAATTATTATTACTATTATTATATATACCCATTGATTCTTAAAGAATATAACTTCCGAATGCGTCATGAGCTGTTTTGAACTGATATACAGTGTCTTATTTTTTCCACATTTTGTTATTACAAAATGGTATTAAAATACAAAATATCAATCAATCAAATGTATTTCTAAAGCCCTTTTTACATCAGCCTAAGTCAGAGTGCTACACAGAAACTCAGCTTAAAARCCCAAACAGCAAGTAATGCAGATGTTCAGTGGTTTGCGGAAGTATTCAKCCCCTTGGAATTTTTCCTATTTTGTTGCCTTACAACCTGTAATTAAAATAGATTTTTGGGGGGGTTTGTATCATTTGATTTACACAACATGCCTACCACTTTGAAGATGTTTTTTTGTGAAACCAACAAAAAATAAGACAAACAGAACTTGAGCGTGCATTACTATTKATCCCCCCCCCGAAAYTCAATACTTTGTAGAGCCATCTTTTGCTATGTCTTTTAAGATTGGCACATCTAGCCAGTGGGATTTCTGCCCATTCCTCAAGGAAAAACTGCTCCAGCTCATTCAAGTTGGATGGATCCGCTGGTGCACAGCACTCTAAGTCATACCACAGATTCTCAATTGGATTGAGGTCTGGGATTTGACTAAGCCATTCCAAGACATTTAAATGTTTCCCCTTAAACCACTCGAGTGTTGCTTTAGCAGTATGCTTAGGGTCATTGTCCTGCTGGAAGGTGAACCTCCGTCCCAGTCTCAAATCTCTGGAAGACAAACAGGATCCCCTCAAGAATGTCCCTGTATTTAGCYCCATCATTCAATTCTGACCAGTTTCCCAGTCCCTGCCGATGGAAAAACATCCCCACAGCATGACGCTGCCACCACCATGCTTRACTGTGGGGATGATGTTCTGGGGGTGATGAGAGGTGTTGGGTTTGAGCCAGACATAGCGTTTTCCTTGATGGCCAAAAAGCTCAATTGTAGTCTCATCTGACCAGAGTACCTTCTTCCATATGTTTGGGGAGTCTCCCACATGTCTTTTGGCGAACACCAAACGTGTTTGCTTATTTCTTTCTTTAAGCAATGGCTTTTTTCTGGRCACTCTTCCGTAAAGCCCAGCTCTGTGGAGTGTACTMCTTAAAGTWMTCCTATGGACAGATACACCAATCTCCGCTGTGGTGCTTTGCAGCTCCTTCAGGGTTATCTTTGTTGCCTCTCTGATTAATGCCCCCCTTGCCTTGTCTGTGAGTTTTGGTGGGTGGCCCTCTCTTGGCAGYTTTGTTGTGGTGCCATATTCTTTGCATTCTTTTWATAATGGMTTAATGGTGCTCKATGGGATGTTTGAAGTTTCAGAATTGTTTTAATAACCCAACCCTGATCTGTACTTCTCCACAACTTTGTCCCTGACCTGTTTGGAGAGCTCCTTGGTCTTCATGGTGTGTTGTGGTGCCCCTTGCTTGGTGGTGCCCCTTGCTTAGTGGTGTTGCTGACTCTGGGGCCTTTCAGAGCAGGTATATATACTGAGATCATGTGACACTTGCACACAGGTGGACTATATTTAACTAATTATGTGACTTCTGACGATAATTGGTTGCACAAGATCTTATTTAAGGGCTTCATAGCAAACAGGGTGAATATATATGCACTCACCACTTTTCTGTTTTTTTTTTCCATTTTTTTTTTCATTTCACTTCTCCAATTTGGACTATTTTGTGTATGTTCATTACATGAAATCCAAATAAAAATATATTTAAATTACATGTTGTAATGCAGCAAAATAGGAAAAATGCCAAGGGGGATGAATACTTTTGCAAGGCACTGTAGAAGCATGGTGGATAGGAAAAACTCCCTAGAAAGGCAGGAACCTAGGAAGAAACCTAGAGAGGAGTGGTGGCCAGTCCTCTTCTGGCTGTGCCGGGTTGAGATTATAACAGTACATGGCCAAGATGTTCAAACGTTCATAGATGACCAGCAGTGTCAAATAATAATGATAATAATAATAATAATAATAATCACAGTGGTTGTAGAGGGTGCAACAGGTCAGCACCTCAGGAGTAAATGTCAGTTGGCTTTTCGTAGCCGAGCATTCAMWGTTAGAGACAGAAGGTGCGATACAGAGAGAGAGAGTCAAAAACAGCAGGTCCGGGACAAGGTAGCACGTCCAGTGAACAGATCAGGGTTCCATAGCCGCAGGCAGAACAGTTGAAACTGGAGCAGCAGCACGACCAGGTGGACTGGGGAAAGGAAGGAGTCATCAGACCAGGTAGTCCTGATGTATTGTCCAGGGCTCAGGTCCTCCAGGAGGAGAGGGAGAGGGAGAGATAGATAATTAGAGGGAGCATACTTAAATTCACACAGGACACTGAATGAGACAGGAGAAATACTCCAGACATAACAGACTGACCGTAGCCCCCTGACACAAACTATTGCAGCAGAAATACTGGAGGCTGAGACAGAAGGGTCGGGAGACACACAACCAGGTAGGATATAACCCCACCCACTTTTCCAAAGCACAGCCCCCACACCACTAGAGGGATATCTTCAAGCCACCAACTTACTACCCTGAGACAAGGCTGAGTATAGCCCACGAAGATCTCACCCATGGCACGAACCCGAGGGGGGCGCCAAACCCGGACAGGAAGATCACGTCAGTGACTCAATCCACTCAAGTGACGCACCTAGGAGTAGAGATGGGATGGAAGAGTACCAGCACCAGTAAGCCAGTGKCTCAGCCCCTGTAATAGGGTTAGAGGCAGAGAATCCRGGTGGAGAGGGGGGAACCGGCCAGGCAGAGACAGCAAGGGTGGCTGGTTACTACAGTGCCTTTCCGTTCACGTTCACACCCCTGGGCCAGACTACACTCAATCATAGGACCTACTGAAGAGATGAGTCTTCAATAAAGACTTAAAGGTCGAGACTGTGTCTCTCACATGGATAGGCAGAGCATTCCATAAAAATGTAGCTCTATAGGAGAAAGCCCTTCCTCCAGCTGTTTGCTTAGAAATTCTAGGGACAATAAAGAGGTCTGCGTCTTGTGACCGTAACGTACGTGTAGGTATGTACAGCASGACCAAATCGGAGACATAGGTAGGAGCAAGCCCATTTAATGCTTTGTAGGCTAGCAGTAAAACCTTGAAATCAGCCCTAGCCTTTACAGGAAGCCAGTGTAAATTGGCTAGCACTGGAGTAATATGATCAAATGTGTTGGTTCTAGTCAAGATTCTTGCAGCCGTGTTTAGCACTAACTGAAGTTTATTTTGTGCTTCATCCAGAAAGCCGGAAAGTAGAGCATTGCAGTAGTCTAACCTAGAAGTGACAAAAGCATGGATTCACTTTTCTGCATCATTTTTTGGACAGAAAGTTTCTGAATTTTGCAATGTTACGAAGATGGAAAAAAGCTGTCCTTAAAATAGTCTTGATATGTTTGTCAAAAAAGAGATCAGGGTCCAGAGTAACACCGATGTCCTTCACAATTTTATTTGAAAGGACTGTACATCCATCAAGATGAATTGTCAGATTCAACAGAAGATCTCTTTGTTTCTTGGTACCTAGAACTAGCATCTCTGTTTTGTCCGAGTTTAAAAGTAAAACATTTGCCACCATCCACTTCCTTATATCTGAAACACAAGCTTCCAGGGAGGGCAATTTTGGGGCTTCACCATGTTTCATTGAAGTGTACAGCTGTGTATGGTCCGCAGAGCAGTGAAAGTTAACATTATGTTTCCAAATGACATCACCAAGAGGTAAAATATGTAGTGAAAACGATAGTGGTCCTAAAATGGAACCTTGAGGAACACCAAAACGTACAGTTGATTTGTCAGAGGACAAACCATCCACAGAGACAAACTGATATCTTTCCGACAGATAAGATCTAAATCAGGCCAGATCTTGTCCGTGTAGACCAATTTGGGTTTCCAATCTCTCCAYAAGAATGTGGTGATCGATGGTGTCAAAAGCAGCAATAAGGTCTAGGAGCACGAGGACAGACGCAAAGCCTTGGTCTGATGCCATTTAAAGGTAATTTACCACCTTCACGTGTGCAGTTTCAGTGCTATGATGGGGTCTAAAACCAGACTGAAGCGTTTCGTATGCATTGTTTGTCTTCAGGAAGGCAGTGAGTTTCTGCGCAACAGCTTTTTCTAAAATGTTTGAGAGGAATGGGAGATTCGATATAGGCGGATAGTTTTTAAAATATTTTCTGGGTCAAGGTTTGGCTTTTTTAAGAGTCTTTATTACTGCCACTTTGTGTGAGTTTGGTACACATCTGGTGGATATGGAGCCATTTATTATGTTCAACATAAGAAGGCCAAGCACAGGAAGCAGCTTTTCAGTAGTTTAGTTGGAATAGGGTCCAGTATYAGCTTTATCACTGCTGAAGTGAAAGCCATCCTCTCTTGGGGAATGCTTTTTAGTTAGCTTTGCGACAGTACCAAAAAAARATTTTGGATTGTTCTTATTCTTCTCAATTGAGTTGGAAAATAGGATGATCGAGCAGCAGTGAGGGCTCTTCAATATTGTACGGTACTGTCTTTCCAAGCTYGTCGGAAGACTTCCAGTTTGTTGGAGCGCCATTTCGTTCCGGTTTTCTAAAAGCTTGCTTCAGGGCTCGGGTATTRTCTGTAATGTCAAAGTGGAAGAAAACTCTAACATGAAAAAAAACGGGGAAAAAACACTAATATATCTTGATTAGAAATGTATTCAACCCCCGAATCAATACATGTTAGAATCACTTTCGGCAGCGATTACTGCTGTGAGTCTTTCTGGGTAAGTCTATAAGAGTATTGCACACCTGGATTGTACAATATTTTCCCATAATGCTCGAAAAACACAATTTTTTTGTCATGCCAAGTCATGCCATATATTTTCAAGCTGATTTAAATAAACTGTAACTTGGCCACTCAGGAACATTAAGTCTTGGTAAGCAATTCCAGTGTGTATTTGGCCTCGTGTTTTTTGGTAATTGTCCTGCAGAAAGGTGCATTTGTCTCCCAGTGTCTTTTGGAAAGCAGACTAAACTAAGTTTTCCTCTAGGATTTAGACTGTGATTAGCTCTATTCCGTATCTTTTTATCCTAAAAATCTCTATAGTCCTTGCCGATGACAAGCATACCCATAACATGATGCAGACACCACCATGTTTGAAAATATCAAGAGTGCTATTCAGTGATGGGTTGTGTTGGTTGCCACAAACATAATGCTTTGTTTTCGGGACAAAAAGTAKATTTCTTTGCCACATTTATTGCAGTGTTACTTTAGTGCCTTATTYCTAGCAGGATGCATTTTATTCTGTACAGGCTTCCTTCTTTTCACTCTGTTATTTATGTTAGTATTATCATTCCTCTCCGGCAACTAATTTAGGAAGGACACCTTTATCTTTTTAGTGACTGGGKGTATTGATACACCATCCAAAGTGTCATTAATAACTGCACCATGCTCAAAGTGATATTTAATGTCTGCTTCTTTTTAAAAATGTTTTATACCAATCGGTGCCCTTCTTTGCAAACCGTTGGAAAATCTCCCTGGTCTTTGTGGTTGAATCTGTCTTTGAAATTCACTGCTAGACTGAGGGAGCTTACAGATAATTGTATGTGTGGGGTATAGAGATGAGGTCGTTCAAAAATCAGAGTGAGTCCATACAACTGTATTATGTGACTTCTAAAGCACATTTTTACTCCTGATTACTTATTTAGGCCTGCCATAACAAAAGGGTTGAATACTTATTGACTCAAGACATTTCAGCTTTTCATTAATTCATTTGTAAACATTTCAAAAAACACAATTCCACTTTGACATTATGTGGTATTGTGTGTAGATCAGTGAAACAGAATCAAAATGTCATGCATTTTAAATTCAACAAAATGTGGAAAAAGACCAGGGGTGTGAATATTTTCTGAAGGCACCGTATCCATCAGAACCCAAAATATAAGCTTAATTTACTCCAATGTTTGTAAACAAAGTAATGTAKATAAACACTATATAGCCTCAAAACATGGTTAAAACAATTTTTATATCATGGATGGTCTGTCCTTGAATCTATAGCTATGTCTATGAATTTGAGAAGGAATACAATTCACCAGGCCCATCCCCATTATGTATTAGAAAAGTGTTTGTCTGGGCAATGCTAAATAATAAATGGTTCCTTTGGCTATTTCGACAGCCCTGGTTGTATGTTATTCCCCCACCGTGATGACAGATCTTTTTGATGTATTAATTCTTCAGTGTGTTATGGAATCTTGATGAAAGGTTGGTTTTGCTGCTACATATCATCCCATACCCTCACCCTGAAAAACCTCCCACTACTGATGTTCAGTATCAATAAACAAGGGAACATTTATATAAACCACATAGTTCAGCTTGGCTTCACAATGTCCTAAGGCCTCAGTTAGCAAACATTTTTAGAAACATATTTAAAGTAATTACTACCAAATAGTTAATGTTCATAAAATGTCGATTACGCACGAATCTTGGTGTCATTATACTCCTTATAGTGTGCTCTAAAATTTGGACTATACTGATTCTGAAATAAAACATTTWWAAAAATTATTTAATTAACATTACATGAATATCTCTAAAGTAATCTTTTTTATTTTAAAACATATTGTTTGGAACAATATACTCTACAAGTACGTCAAATTTCCAAATTGAGCTCCCTGCTAAATCTGAAAGTAGAATACATTTTATGAGCACAACCAAAACAGTGAATGGGAAAAAGGATTCAAAGGGGCCTCCCTCTGCTGGTTATTTGCTGAATGTGCAATCTTAAAGGAAGGCTGTGATTAGTTAATGACCTAGAAGTTGATGTTATATGTAGAAAATTGGTTATATTACAAAAGATACCAGAGAGACAACTCTGGAAATTTCATGTGTTTGAAGAGTATATTGTTGCAAACAATGTCTAAAAATAAGCAAAATCAAAAAGGGAACTTTTGGGATATGAATATTAATATTGTTAATGATGAAATAATGAATTTAAAAAATGACATTTCAGAATCTAGAAATACATATTTGAGAGAACACTATAGGGAGCATAATGACACAAGATGTTGTCTGTATCATGTACAGTTCACAGATCATAGGATCTTACAGGAGGCAAGTACAGTATAGGTCTAAAAAGGGCCACTTTCAACATGATCAAAAAAATGGTTTGTGATACATATGTAAGAATCATCTCAAACATCTATGAAGTTATTATGTGAAAATTATGTGAACAATGTTACTATGTGAACAATCTGAAATACCAAAAATACACTACATGACCAGAATTATGTGGACACCTGCTCGTTGGACATCTCATTCCAAAATCATGGGCATTGATATGGAGTTGTTCCCCCCCTTTGCTGCTTTAACAGCCTCCACTCTTCTGGGAAGGCATTCCACTAGATGTTGGAACATTGTTGTGGGACTTGCTTCCTTTCAGCCACAAGAGCATTGGTGAGGTCGGGCACTGATGTTGGGCGATTAGGCCTGGCRRGCAGTRGGCGTTCCAATTCARCCTAAAGGTGTTSCAGTTAAGTTCTTCCACAGCGATCTCGACAAACAATTTCAGTGTGGACCTCACTTTGTGCATGCTYAAATGGGAAAGGTCCTTCCCGAAACTGTTGCCACAAAGTTGGAAGCACAGAATCGTCTAGAAGGTCATAGTTCATTTCACTGGAACTAAGGGGCCTAGCCCGAACCATGAAAAACAGCGCCAGACCATTATTTCTCCTCCATCAAACTTTACACTCGGGCAGGTAGCGCTCTTAGGCTTATTTAGGCCCATTTCATGAAGTTCTTCATGATGAACAGTTCTTGTGCTGACGTTGCTTCCAGAGGCAGTTTGGAACTCGATAGTGAGTGTTGCAACTGAGGACAGACGATTTTTATGAGCTACGTGCTTCAGCACTCGGAGCTTGTGTGGCCTACCACTTRGTGGCTGAGCCATTGTTTCTCCTASAGGTTTCCACTTCACAGTAACAGCATTTACAGTTGACCGGGCAGCTCTAGCAGGGCAGAAATTTGAGGAACTGACTAATTGGAAAGGTGACATCCTATGATGGTGCCATGTTGAAAGTCAATGAGCTCTTCAGTAAGGCCATTCTACTGCCAATGTTTGCCTATGGAAATTGCATGGCTGTGTYCTCGATMTTATACACCTGTCAGCAACGGGTGTGGKTGAAATAMCCAAATCCACTAATTTGAAGGGGTGTCGACATACTTTTGTATACATAGTGTATTTTCGTCCTACGCTGGCGAGGAAATGCACAATACCCTGCCATTCTTGCCATCTCCCTGTCTGGAGTTGTACAGGCKCTTCAGAGAGGAGGTGATATACAGAGAAAGATATAATATATCCATGCCTTACAAACAGAGAGCCCAGACGGCCTTTATGAAGAACTCCTGTTAGTTTGCTTCCTGTGAGCAGAAAGTGCGCTTTTCTTTGTTTATTTTTTTACTTTGAAGCTCCTGTGAAAAACTGTAGAAAAAAATATATGTAAATAATGATTTTGAGAAAAGAAATGCAGTTCTACAAATATGGGTGGATGTATATTTCTCTCCAAATGCTGACGAAGGCTGCCTCCACCACAAGTCGTCCGTTTGTTTTGACCTCCGCTGCTAAAAAAATAAGACATTAAAAATGAAATAATATTTCAGTGAGTATGGGTTTTTCTTTTCTTCCAGCATCTCCCTGTTAGGCCAGGTGTCCCTGTATCTTCTGAACACACGTAGAGTYGTGCTGAGCCTGAGCAGAGAGATGACCCAAACCGCCAGGTCCACTGTTGCCTGAGGGGACTAAACAACACATTTGAATAAACGTTTACATTAATAAATCATATTGGTGCCGTCCACCTCAACAAATATGTATATAATGTACATCATACGACAATGATGGACAATCACTTTGAAATAGGAAAGAAGCCAGGGAGGATGCAATTTGCCACAAACTCTTCCCAGCCCTGACAAACAGTGTTATGATTGGCATAACATCCAGGAAATAAAAAGCTACCAGCTTCTAAAGAGAAAATGAAGTCTGAAAATCCAGGAATCGCTGATTTAATTAGAAAAAGAAGAAAAAAAATTACATCTCTAAACAAAGGACCCACAACTGTCTGCAACAGCGAYAGGCATGTCAGCAAACTCAGCACATAGTATTGCGGCTTGAATAATGGAAAAGAGATTGTAGTGTTTTAAAAGGCAAAGTGCTCCGAGGTTAGACCTTCTGCTCTCGCTTGCGGAGTTCGCAGACAACCAGACTCGTCTCACTACAGTACATTGCTGATGGCAGTCTGGGGCCTATAACAGCATGATAAAAACATTACGTCCTATGACTAATTAATGCATCTTCAGTACATGCTCAGCAGCGTGTGCTTGAGGTGTTTGTGTTAGAACGTAGGAGGGAATACTGGTGGAACGTAGTCGTGACCTGAAAATCTGACCCGTGCCTTTATAAGCAGCTAGTCTGTTCCAGTGCCATAGCCTGGCTGTCAGAGGCAGGGCCCTGTCTGGGTCATTAGGCAGCTGAGTGTTCAGTTGATCCTGGGCATCTGGGAGCCGTGAGGAAATCAAGAGGAGGGAGATCAAAGAAAGCCAACCCCCTAGCCCCGGGTCTCCATAGGCTCTATGATCTAGTGTATAGGAGCTATGGGGGTTTTGTCATGCAGACATATCGAACCAAGGAGTCAGTCAAATCCTCCAAGGAACYGTTCTAGTACTTAGATGTTGAGCTGTGAAGCAAGTAACCCTCTCTTCCCAACTAAGCCCCCTCCAAAATCTGTCTTAGTTTGAGGGGTACCTTTCTCACCAATTGTGAGCCATGCATAGCAGGTTTAGGCAGTCTTATACATGGCTYGTGAAAGACACTACATCAAAGTCATGATAAAATGGAATGGCTATTCAAAAGGATAATAGACGGGAAGGAGTTTATACTTTTTGGCTTGCTGTATGCGTCGAGTACCACCTAGAAAGTGCCGGGGCCCAGGGTGAGGCCTGCGTTGACCATCATGTGCCATCTCTTTCTCACTTCCTCCTGTGGCTGCCCATTCTTAGCATTTGAGGGAGAGAAACGCATGCTGTTTTCATCTATGATCTATCCTCAAGGTCAAGTCTCCCCAGTCAGGCCTCCCGAGTGGTGCAGTGGTCTAAGGCACTGCACCGCAATGCTAGCTTTGCCACTAAAAATCCTGATTTGAGTCCAGGCTCTGTCACAGCCGGCCGCGACCGGGAGACCCATGGGGAGSTGCACAATTGGCCCAACGTCGTCCGGGTTAGGGGAGGGTTTGGCCGGCAGGGATGTTCTTTTCCCATCGAGCTCTAGTGACTCCTGTGCTGGGCCGGGTGCAATGRATGCTGACATGGTTGCAAGGTATACAGTGTTTCCTCCAACACATTGGTGCTGCTGGCTTCTGGGTTAAGCAGGCATTGTGTCAAGAAGCAGCTTGGCTGGGTTGTGTTTCAAAGGACACGCAGCTCTCAACCTTTGCCTCTTCCGAGATGAGACAAGACTGTAACAACCAATTGAATACCACAAAATTGTGGAGAAAAAGGGGTAAAATGTATTAAATAAATAAAAAAATATCCAATCTAGCTTTGTATTCAGGGTACGGGGTCAGCAGGCCTGTTGGATGACCATGGCATTCTGGTCCTCTGTCCTGCTGGGGTGTGATAGAGGGTGCTGCAGGATGTGCAGGTTGTGGTTCACTTTAGAATGGACACACATGCACACACACACAAAGATTCAGGCAGGCACACACACTCACCCCCCCCATTTGTTTTTTACACTGCTGCTACGTTGAGACTGGTTATTATCTATGCATAGTCACTTCACCCATGTACAAATTACCTCGACTAACCTGTACCCCCTGACATTGACTCGGTACTGGTACCCTCTGTATATAGCGTCGTTATTGTTATTTTATTGTGTTACTTTGTATTATTTTTACTTTAGTTTATTTGGTAAATATTTTTTAACTCTTTCTTGAACTGCACTGTTGGTTAAGGGCTTGTAAGTAAGTATTTCACGCTAAGGTTCCACATGTTGTATTCGGCACATGTGACAAAACAAAATTTGATTTGATATGATTCACACAGGCACACACATAGACACACATACACTATTGATCCTTTTTAATAATGGCCTATTTTTCTGTTTAACCTGTGTGTGTCCTCCGATTCGGCGTCGTTGACGAGCACTCTCTTGACATTCTTCCTGTGGTTGTGCTGAGGAGAGGCAGACAGGCGTCCACTGTGAGCCAAGCACTGCCTGCATCACCTTGTCATCTCTGCAGATTGGTCACTAACTGGAATAAAAATCATACAATTATATTTTAAAACAAACCCTAACCTTAAATCGCACTACTAACCCTAATGCCTAACCCTAAATTAAGACCAAAAAATGAATTTTTGTTTTCATGAATTGTTACGATATAGCCAATTTTGACTTTGCAGCTGGCCCTATTCATTGGAGATAATTAGCAACCAAGTCTCAACGTCAACAGTGAAGAGGCGACTCCGGGATGCTGGCCTTCTAGGCAGAGTTCCTCTGTCCAGTGTCTGTGTTCTTTTGCCCATCTTAATATTTTATTTTTATTGGCCAGTCTGAGATATGGCCTCTGCCTAGAAGGCTAGCATCCCGGAGTCGCCTCTTCACTGTTGACGTTGAGACTGGTGTTTTGCGGGTACTATTTAATGAAGCTGCCAGTTGAGGACTTGTGAGGCGTCTGTTTCTCAAACTAGACACTCTAATGTACTTGTCCTCTTGCTCAGTTGTGCACCGGGGCCTCCCTCTCCTCTTTCTATTTTGGTTAGGGACAGTTTGCGCTGTTCTGTAAAGGGAGTAGTACACAGCGTTGCATGTAGGCCTACATTGGCAATTGTAGGGGATATTGTAGAAGTCCACAGCTATATCCATGTGGAAAATGTTACGGCATTTGCTTCATTGGTTTTGTTGATAGGCCACCCTGATAGGCCTACATAATGCTCAAATAGCCACAATAGCCTATTGGCCACTGTCTGAAACTGTAACTTAAAGTGGGTACAACCTCAGTGTTCACAGTTAATGCGCACAGGAATTTGCACAGATGTCGCCACCTCATCCCCCAGGTGGCGACATGCATCTCTGCGTGCCTGGCAGATATTTCAGCTTGGATGTCGGACCACAACCTCAAGCCCAACCTCGACAAGATGGAGCTGCTCTTATTCCCGGGGAAAGCCTGCCTGCTCCAAGACCTCTCCAACACGGTCGACAACTTCACGGTATCCCCCTTCCAGAGCACAAAGAATCTTGGCATGACCCTGGACAACACCCTGTCATTCTCTGAAAACATAAAAACAGTGACTCACTCCAGCAAGTTCATGCTCTATGGGGCAGCAGGTACCCTAGAGGTTAGAGCCTAGTGGTTAGAGCGTTAGGCCAGTAAGCGAAAGGTTGCTGGATCAAATCCCTGAGCTGACAAGGTAGAAATCTATCGTTCTGCCCCTGAACAAGGCAGTTAACCCAATGTTCACTGATAGGCTGTAATTGTAAATAAGAATTTGTTCTTAACTGACTTGCCTAGTTAAATAAAGATGACATTATTATTATAATTTTTAAAATCTATACAACATCCATAGAGTACGACCTTTCCTCACACAGGAAGCGGTGCATGTCCTAATAAAGGCACTCATCATATCCTTTCTGGACTACTGCAGCTCTGTTGGCTGGGCTCCCAGCTTGTGCAATCAGACCCCTGCAACTTGTCACCCCGCTCCTCTGTGCACTCCAATGGCTTCCAGTCGAAACTCGCATCCACTATACTACCATGGTGCTTGCCTATGTAGCAGCAAGGGGAACTGCCCCTCCCTACCTTCAGGCTATGCTCAAACCCTACATCCCAAACCGAGCACTCTGTTCTGCCACCTCTGGTCTCTTGGCCATCCCACCCGTATGGTAGATCACCTCCCGCTCAGCCCAGTCAAAGCTCTTCTCTGTATTAGCACCCCAATTGTGGATCCAGCTTCCCGCTGAAAACATCTAAAACACTACCTCTTCAAAGAGTATCTTAAATAAGATATCTCAGCCTTACCCCCCCCACCAAAATATAAAATACAACTTTCACTTTTGTTTTCTTACTAGCACTTACTTTGCTGATAACTTCTTTGAGGAGAAATGTACTTACTACGACTTTAATATGTGGTTGTTTCAATTAGCTATCTTAAGATGAATGCACTAACTCTACGTCGCTATGGATAAGAGTGTGTACTAAATGACTAAAATGGAAATGGATCAGGACCCTCCCTCGCCATAATGTTATTCATTATCATCTCAAATGTAAAACTGATCCTAGATCAGTACTCCTTCTCTGAGAGCTGCTCCTGTCTGAAATCGTTGCCTCCTGATGGCTCAACTTAAAATCACGCACTAATGAAGTGAGAGTGTAGATGAAGATTATACCGTCTTAACTTGTAATTGTTACCCATGTCCATTTCCACCACACCATGGTAATGCGTACGAATCACTGAGTTAATATGGAAATATTAAGTGATGGTAATGGGAATATGTGGGCATCGTTGGATCCCCGTTCTTCGAGCTAAGTCAAGTCTACACTTCTACAAACTCTCCAGTCACAAACCCACTACTACAAGCGTGCATATGTTGGTCATCTAATTCAGATACTAAATAGCATATTATAAGAATATATAGGAGCGGAGAAGATTATCCTGTGATGGCCACGCTATTGTATGGTTTGCTGATAGACATCAATTCATGGGAGAATTAAGTTTGCGAGTCCGGTCAAGTAAGAGTTAAAACACGCAAGATTGCGCAATTAACGGCGGTAGTGAGGCTCCTGCAGCAAGACACAGGGCTGAGCCTAAAGCCATAGCAGGGGATGCGGACTGGCAGCAGAATCAGTCAGCAGCGGGACGCGTAGAGGTGCTGGGAGTTGCTTCAGTACCTCCCGATACATTGAAATAATTTTGCCAAAATTAGGTCTACAAAAAAAAACGATTCCAAAATGATATTTCTCCTGTCTGAACAGACAAATAAAATCATTCAAATTACAACACAAGAGAGCGTTAATTTTGCCACAGAGGATCAAAAGCTTCTAAAAAATAGCTGTGGATTAAGTTTTATCAACAAGTATTTACAGTTGGGAAGGACAGAATTTGGGCAGTACGCACGCCAGATAATAAAAACAGTTTCTTGCGTTGTGGCAATAGACAGAAAGGTTCTCTTTCAAGTATTAGTTTCAGCTCCGCATACTTTGGGCTACAACATGCCCAGGAAGCATTAGCCTCCCCCGGCTCCTGTCCACACTGTGCCTTCTTCACGTGAAGAGCCTCTGTTGCAGGCTAGCACACCAAGCTAGCCTGAGTCAACAGGACCCTAACATGGGGACCGGCGCACCGGAGGTGATGGATATCCCCGCGGGAGATCGTGGAGCGATGGCTATCGCTAGCTTGGGTGACCAGCTCGACGCCATGGCCCTGCTGCTGGAGGACTCCACAGGGCTTTCCGACAGTCTCCTTTCGGAATCTTCGATTGGAGACGAAGATTCCTTCATCCCCTAAGGCCAGGCCACCAAGCCTCCTGCTGGTGAATCCAAAACTGAACACGCAGGCAGGGCGCAATCCCCACCAGCTCTCGGTGTGGACCTGCAGGACGTGTGCAAACCTGCAGTTAATAAACTAGTGATTCCCTGGCTCAATACAGAAGCAGAGACCACCACATCCCGCTACGAGGGTAAGAGGCTACCCAAAGCTAAATGGGCAGCCATGCAATTACTACCAGTCTTCCCAGAATGCCTGGATGAGGTTACCCATACCTGGAGTACACCTTTCTCCTCCAAGAACCCTGTACAGGGTGGGTCAATGTTAGACTGTGTTGACATGACAGGGATTGGGCTGGCCCACATGCCCCCCATCGAACCCCTGGTGGCTTCCCATCTACACCCCAGCCAGAAGTCCTCCATGACCTCGGCTGGCCCCACCTTACTAAGTATGAGCGCTTCCAGTCCTCTACGACAGAGAAGGTCTACAGGTCGGTTGCCACAGCGGAGAAGGCTCTCTGCACCGCCTCCATGCTCTCGGCATACCAGGCTGAGCTACAGGAGGAGCTAGTGGTCACWCCAGAGCCGGGTCTATGGGATGATATCTGTATTACCACAGACCTCAACCTGCGTCTGCTCAAATCCGCTGTCCAGACGTCAGGGAGAGCCATGGGACTCATTATATCCCAGGAGAGAGCTTGATGGCTCAACCAATCCACGGTGTCCGACAGTGAGAAGCTGAAGATCCTGGATGCTCACTAGACCCTAAAGGCCTTTTCGGTCCCCAGGCACCTCAGTGTTCTGTCCGTCAAACACATCACCCCTCCCACGGCTGACTCCTCTCACGCGTGTCCTGGGATATAAGCAGCAGGCTCCGTTGACTCCCGACAGCGATGAGCCTCTGGCACGTGGCACGGAGTGTTCCATCCCTGCCGGTGGCTTGGCCCCAGGTTTGTGGCGGCCTTCAAGGTCCTCCTGGAGGGGTAATTTATCGTCTCAAACTCCGATGACCTACCGGAGTCTTCGACCCCTCCTTTCATCGTTTTCCCTCTCGCGAGCCAGTCCCCTGCTGAGGCATCCCCATAACACTCGCTCACGTCCCCGGACATCGAGGGGACCTCGTCTATGCTATTATGGTCCCTCTCATGAACTCCAGACGTCGTGGGGGTCGGTCAGACCGTAGTTAGAATGGGAAGGGTACCGGCTCCTGAGTGGGGTCTCAGGGTCTAGATAGCGGACCATCCTGGACCCCAACATCATCCAGATTCTCCATCTCCGCCGTCGTCTCCTGCGAGGGATGGGGGGGAGGGGGTTGCTGTCACACCTAACTCCTTGCTCCCTCCCGTTTTCTTTTTATTTTCCGGTGTCCATGTCGCGGTCTTCTTACACCTGGGTCTCGACAACCCACATTAGGCACAGCTTGACCTAGCTCGGTAGACCATCATTGTGCACAACCTGCCTCTGCCAATGGTTACAGCAACAACTGGGACCTTCTTCATCACCCGGTATCTACTCTCCTTATTTAGCCCTCATGTAGTATCAGTCAGTTAGGTAGTATGGTTTTCTCCTCACGCCGCTTCAGGATCCGCTTCTAACGCCATTTGCTTCATCTATATCGGTTCATCTAGTTAACCTCCTTTTCTGCACCTGCTCTCCTACGACTCCTGGTGTATACGCTACCCGATAAAGACTTAAATTTAAGAACAGATGATGGTTTTGGCTCGAATAGCTGCGAAGCTGTTGAAACTAATTTGTCTAGCTTCTACAGACAGATTCTCGCTTGTTTCGAGAGTAGACATTGGTAGTAATCTTTGGGAATTTCTCTACTCTAACACTAACCTTAACCCTTACCCAGTGGTCCTGTAAAATACTTAAAGCAGTACTTTAAGTATTTTCTTTCGGTTACTGATACATTACTTTTATTCACTACATTCAAAACCAATAATCGTACTTTGTACTCCTTACATGTACTCGAGTACGATTTTGATGCTTGCAGGCACAGGGGAAAGATCCCAAATCACGCTTTCAGAGACATCCCCGGTCATCCTGCTGGACTCTCTGTGTTCAGACTCCATCATAACAGAATGCTTTGTTTGTAACTTATGCCTGAGTCTTGAGTGTGCCTGGTTACGTTAATTAAAAAATGAAATCTGTGCGTCTGGTTTTGCCCTTAATATAAGAGATTTAAATTACTCTTTGAAAGTAATTTTTAGCAATGCTAATTTACTTTGGCTACTTAAGTAATTTGAAAACAATACTTTTGAGACTTATACTCGAGTATATTTTCTGACTTACTTATGTCATTTTCTTTTAAGGTTTTTATTTTACTGAAGTATGACAATTGAGTACTTTTTCCACCACTGCCCTACCTTAACGATCTTTTAAATGTAACTCAATGGGTGACCACCAGAGTTGGGATGTCCAAAAACCTGTTTAGACTTTTCCATTTGCTTTCCAAACTGTATGTTTTGCGCTCGGATTGTATTTAGAAATTGACTCAAAAGCATGAACCACCATAGAAATATAATCCATAAATGGAAGTTCCCGTTAAGTCAGGACTGGCAGACCATTGCTAGTGTACCCAATGAGTTGACAGTCAAACAGTCAAGGATTCTCTTTCAATTAAATGGTGAGGTATTTCACAGTGCTACGCAATCTTGGAATTCTTATATACGTTTCCCCGAGCTTAGAACGATGCCGAATCCAGGATTGAACCTAGGAAAGAGTTATCTGCGTGGGAATCAGCAATCTTACTGTGTTTATTCTGAAACCTAGAAGTGCCAGGTGTTCCAATAATAGGTCTGACTGTGTTCTAGACTCTCTTGCTCTCGATTGCACGCGAGCCAATCATCATGTTATGTATCAGCTGGAATGCCCATTCTCTCTGAGTGGAGCTATCGCTGCTCGTACCACTTCTAAAAACACGAGGTGACAGGAGAGGCGCAAGGGAGCACCAGAATTGTAGATTAGCAAATCTGTCGAGAATTTCCTGTGAGGGGGGGGAATGTGAAAGGTAAGCGTCCATCAGGTCCGAATACGAACCAATCGCCTGGGGGCACCAGAATGTAGCAGAGCAGTGTGTGTCAATTCTGAAAGAGTATTTAATCAGTGTCTGTTTCAGGAGCACGTAGATTTAGATCGGCGTTATCCGCCCGCTATTTTGGAACCAGAGAATTCTTGAGTAAAACCACAGTGGCTTTGCTCAGGAGTAACAATTCTTATGTGCTCTTTTTCCTATTAGCGCAATTGTGATTTCTCTTGGAGTAGCACCGCTGATCCCCCTGCAGCCTATCGCATATGTCCTTGGAATCTGGGTGGGGTGACACGAATTGTAGTTGTATCCCTGTCTATCTTGTACCTGTACCCAGTTTGACACTGCGCATGGCCCGCCATTCTCTCTCTGTCGAGAGAGGGCTGTCCGGGGTTTCCCATGTGTGTGGCGCACACTGTTTGGGGCGGGTGTACGACAGGACGCCGTGACTACCCAGTGGTTCGGCGTACTTGCGAGGGGAGGAGTATGTGGCCTATACCACAAAGGAATCTGATGGATAGGAGGCACCTGGCTTGTTTCTATGTCTGACTGCGCCCTTGGGGGGGGGGGGGGCGGGGGGGGGGGCCTTGTTAGGCCTGGTTGCTTGTGTACACTTATTTTTATTGTGATTACCGTGCAATGGACAGAGTGTTTCTGTGAGACAGAGGAGGGCTTTGTGGAAGGCATCCATCGCTGAAATTGTCTTTCCTCCTCTTTGGACCTTACTCTCCTGGTGACACGCAATTTGGGCCCAGGGACGCCGGGA
>NC_036865.1:7210431-7212578 GCF_002910315.2 Salvelinus sp. IW2-2015 | reverse complement strand
GGACATCCCAACTCTGGTGTCACCCCATTGAAGTTTACATTTAAAATAGTTAAGGTATGGGCAGTGGTGGAAAAAGTACTCAATTGTCATACTTCAGTAAAAATAAAAATACCTTAAAAGAAAATGACTCAAGTAAATGTCAGGAAAATACTACTCGAGTATAAGTCTAAAAGTATTTGGTTTCAAATGTACTTAAGTAGCAAAAGTAAATGTAATTGCTAAAATGTACTTAAGTATCAAAAGTAATTTTAAATTCCTTATATTAAGCAAACCAGACTGCACAATTTTCTGGATTTTTTAATTAACGGTTAACCAGGGGCACACTTCAACACTCAGACATAATTTACAAACAAAGCATTTGTGTTTAGTGAGTCTGCAAGATCAGAGGCAGTAGGGATTACCGGGGATGTTCTCTAGATAAGTGTCTTGTAACGGCTGTCATCCTCCTCTTCTGACGAGGAGAAGCGAGAAGGATCGGAGGACCAATGTGCAGCGTGGTAAGTGTCCATAACGTTTATTTTAAAACATAAACTGAACACTATAAAATACAAAACAATAAATGTGAACATGAACGAAACAGTACCGTGTGGCAACAAACACTCACACGGAAACAAACACCCACACCCCCAACAGAAAACAGGCTACCTAAATATGGCTCCCAATCAGAGACAATAAAAAACACCTGCCTCTGATTGAGAACCATATCAGGCCAAACGATAACCCCACATAGAAACAGAAAACATAGATCCCACCCAACTCACGTCCTGACCAACACTAAAACAAAGAAAATACAAAAGAACTAGGGTCAGAACGTGACAGGTGTGATTTAGATACTTTTCCTGTCCTGCTAAGCATTCAAATTGTAACTAGTACATTTGGGGGTCAGGCAAAATGTAAATTGTAAAAAGTACATTAGGAATGTAGTGAAGTAAATGTAAAAGTAAAGTACAGATACTGAAAAAAAGTATTTTTACTTAAGTATTTTACACCACTGGGTAAGGGTTAAGGTTAGTGTTAGGGTAGAGATGTCCCAAAGATTCTACAAGATCTACTACAATGTCTACTGCTGAAACGAGCATATTAATCTGTCTGTAGAAGCTAACAGCTAACTGTATTTCTCAACAGCTTGAGCGATTCTGAGCAAACATCATTGTTTTTCAAATTAGCTTATCGGTAGCGTATACACCAAGAGTCAGGAAGCAGGTACTGAACGTGAGAGAAAACAATACTACCTAATGACTGATACTACTGAGGGCTAAATAAAGGGAGAGTAATCAGGGTGATGATGAAGTCCCGTTGTGTAACAATGGAGAGCAGGTGTGCACAATGATGGTTACCAGGTGTGCGTAATGTGGGTTGTGAGGACCGGTGGTTAGTAGACCGGCGACATGGAGCACCGGAGGGAGGGAGCAGGAGTAGGTGTGACACCACCCCCTTCCCCCTCCAGCCGCAGGATGATGACGCGGAGATGGAAATCCTGGATGATTTTGGGGTCCAGGATGTCCGCTACTAGGACCCTAGAGCCCTCCTCAGGACCGTACCCTTCCCAGTCTACTAACATACCCCCCTCACAGGAAATTTCTCAGATTTGCTAATCTACGAATTTCTGGTGCTCCCTTTTGGCCTCTCTCTGTCACCTCGTGTTTTTATGAAGTGTACCGAGGCAGCGATAGCTCCACTCAGAGAGAAGGGCATTCCAGCTGATGACGTACATCGACGATTGCTCAGCGTGCAATCGAGACAAGAGGTCTTAGAACACAGTCAGCTATTATTGGAACACCTGGCACTTCTAGGTTTCAGAATAAACACAGTAAAGATTGTTCTGATTCCCACGCAGATAATCTCTTTCCTAGGATTAATCCTGGATTCGGCATCGTTCTAAGCTCGGCGGAAACGTATAAGAACATTCCAAGATTGCGTAGCACTGTGAAATACCTCACTCATTCTATTAGAGAACCAGGGTTACAGTTATAACCTATAGTTTTGAACCACTAACCCTGGCAATTTGACTGTTCAACTCATGGGTACACTAGCAATGGCTGCCAGTCCTGACTTGAACGGGAACTTCCATTTATGGATTATATTTCTATGGTTGGTTAAGGCTGTCAAATTTCTAAATACAATCGCGACAAAACATACAGTTTGGA
>NC_036865.1:7184976-7210406 GCF_002910315.2 Salvelinus sp. IW2-2015 | reverse complement strand
GGAGCCGACCCCCACGACGTCTGGAGTCCAGGAGGGACCTAATAGCATAGACTAGGGTCCCCTCGATGTCCAGGACGTGAGTTTGGAAAGCAAATGGAAAAGTCTAAACAGGTTCTTTCGGACATCCCAACTCTGGTGTCACCCCATTGAAGTTTACATTTAAAATAGTTAAGGTAAGGGCAGTGGTGGAAAAAGTATTCAATTGTCATACTTCAGTAAAAGTAAAGATACCTTAAAAGAAAATGACTGAAGTAAAAGTCAGTAAAATAGTACTCGAGTATAAGTCTAAAAGTATTGGTTTCAAATGTACTTAAGTCCCAAAAGTAAATGTAATTGCTAAAATGTACCAAAAGTAATTTCAAATTCCTTATATTAAGCAAACCAGACGGCACAATTTTCTCAATTTTTTTAAATTAACGGGTAACCAGGTGCACACTTCAACACTCAGACATAATTTACAAACAAAGCATTTGTATTTAGTGAGTCTGACAGATCAGAGTCAGCAGGGATGACCGGGGATGTTCTCTTGATAAGTGCGTGATTTGGATACTTTTCCTGTCCTGCTAAGCATTCAAAATGTAACTAGTACATGTAAGGAGTACAAAGTACATTATTTTGTTTTGGAATGTAGTGAAGTAAAAGTAATGTACAGATACCGAAAAAAATTACTTAAAGTACTTTTAAGTATTTTACACCACTGGGTAAGGGTTAAGGTTAGTGTTAGAGTAGAGATGTCCCAAAGATCTACTACAATGTCTACTGCTGAAACAAGCATATTAATCTGTCTGTAGAAGCTAACAATTATTTCTCAACAGCTTGAGTGATTCTGAGCAAACATCATTGTTTTTCAAATTAGCTTATCGGTAGCGTATACACCAGGAGTCAGGAAGCAGGTGCAGAAGGTAGGTTTAATAATTAACCGATACAGATGAACAAATGTTAGAAGCGTACTGAACGTGAGAGAAAACAATACTACCTAATGACTGATACTACTGAGGGCTAAATAAAGGGAGAGTAATCAGGGTGATGATGAAGTCCAGTTGTGTTTAACATTGGAGAGCAGGTGTGCACAATGATGGTTACCAGGTCAGCTGTGCGTAATGTGGGTTGTGAGGACCGGTGGTAAGTAGACCGGCGACATGGAGCACCGGAGGGAGGGAGCAGGAGTAGGTGTGACAGCACCCCCCTCCCCCTCCAGCCGCAGGATGACGACGGCGGAGATGGAAATCCTGGATGATTTTGGGGTCCAGGATGTCCGCTACTAGGACCCTAGAGCCCTCCTCAGGACCGTACCCTTCCCAGTCTACTANGCGGAGATGGAAATCCTGGATGATTTTGGGGTCCAGGATGTCCGCTACTAGGACCCTAGAGCCCTCCTCAGGACCGTACCCTTCCCAGTCTACTAGGTACTGGAGCCGACCCCCACGACGCCTGGAGTCCAGGAGGGACCTAATAGCATAGACTGGGGTCCCCTCGATGTCCAGGGGACGTGGAGGGGTGTTGTGGGGATGGCATCAGCCAGGGGACCTGGAACCWCCGGTCTGAGGAGGGAAACATGAAAAGGAGGGTGAGATCCGGTAGTTGATCGGGAGTTTGAGACGATAGATTACCTCATTGACCCTCCAGAGGACCTTGAAGGGCCCCACAAACCGTGGGCTCAGCTTCCGGCAGGGATGGAACCACTCGTCCACTGTAGGAGCCTCAGTCTGGCTCGGAGTCAATGGAGCCATGGCTGGCTGATATCCCAGGACACGCTGGAAGGGAGTCAGGCTGGTGGGGGAGTGTCGAAGTGAGTTCTGGGCGTATACCGAACAGGGAAGGTGCCAGGCCCACTCCCCCTGCTGGTCCTGGAACTGACTCCTTAGGAACCTCCCCAGCTCCTGGTTCGTCCTGCCTGTTGGACTGAGGCCGGTACCAGATGTGAGGCTGACCGTGACCCCCAGCTTCTCCATAAAGGCTTTCCAGACCCGCTACGTGACCTGGGTACCACGGTCGGAAACAATGTCCTCAGGAAGGCCATAGTACCGGAAGARCTGCTGGAATAGTGCCTCAGCGACCTGGAGAGCGGTAGGTAGACCAGAGAGAGGGATAAAACGGCAGGATTTACAGAATCTATCAACAACAACCATAATAGTGGTAAAACCCATSTGAAAGGGGGAGATCAGTTACAAAGTCTATGAACAGATGTGACCAAGGCCGCTGAGGTACGGGAAGGGGAATTTGTTTCCCTGCTAGAGCGTGCCGGGGAGATTTGGATTGGGTACATAGGAGCATGAGTTGACATAGTGGGCGATGAGCAAGAAGCAAGGAGCACYCAGCTCAGTACTTACATRTTCACTATACCATTGTTAATTGGAAAMTAAACCTTTGAATGTAAAGAAGTACTTTTTTTATTTAGTAGTTACGTTTATTTAGTAGTTACGATGAAGCTCAAAGAGCAGTTCATGCTCAAAGAGCATGAACTGACACAATTTATTAATTTGGGAGGTATTTTTTCTGACTGAGTTGAAATGTGATTACCTGAATACAGTCTTCCAATTCAATAGCGTTTCAATAACACAATTTAATTAGATTTGTATTAATAATTMTATGTAAAAAACCTGTTTCCAATAGGTATAATCTTTTTTATTTTAAGTTTGTGTTTTTAGAATGTTTTGCCAACACGAAAGAGACGAAGACGGCATRGGTATTCATCTAGTCTTTTTTTWWTWAKCCCRTTTTCTCCCCAATTTTGTGGTATCCAATTGGTAGTTACAGGAGTCACTAGTGCGCGATGGGACCAGGACATCCCTGCCAGCCAAACCCTCCCCTAACACYAACGACGCTGGGCCTATTGTGCCCCGCCCCAWGGGTCTCCCGGTTGTGGCCAGCTYCGACAGAGCCTGGACTCGAACCCATAATCTCTAGTGGCACAGCTAGCACTGCAATGCAGTGCCTTAGACCACTGCGCCACTCGGGAGGCCTACACTCWTCTAGTCTACAAGTACGGTAGGGTGAGTTAAAATGTTTTTACTGCTTGTGTGCGAGCACAAAGACACCGTACCGGTACCCCCTGTATATAGCCTCGTTACTGTTATTATTGTTTCATTTTTTACTTCAGTTTATTTTAGTAAATACTTTAACACATATTTTTCTTAAAACTGCGTTGTTGGCTAAGGTCTTGTAAGTAAGCATTTCACTGTAAGGTCTACACCTGTTGTATGGGGCGCATGTGACGAATAACATTTGATTTGATTGGGGACACACACACCCACACACAGAAYAAAATCAGTACCATGGATAGCCACATGATATTTAGCAAAGTCGGATGAAATAGTTTTTTTCACTGTATTAGACTAAGCATATGTGACTCTTTTCAGGAAACTAGGCGTATGTCGCAAGTCACAACTTCACAGGAGAGGCATTTGAAAGTTTATTTTTATATTTCATAAAATGTCGATCTTTGGCAGAAATGCCTTCTGGAAAATTTGGACTTTCATGTGCCTTATTAATACACTTGTATGCTATCTGTAAATATGAATAAAGTTGTTGTATTATGAGCCTAGTTGGTTGAGCCACAGAAAAAGACAGGGACCTTCCTGCAAGCCATGATTGGTTGAGATAATGAAAGGGCTGGACATGCCGAGAGATGAGTTTTGGATTGGTCTGCCGTGTAGTATCTTCTGTCTATGAAATGAGCTGCTCGCTATGTGTAGATAATCCTTTCTATTGCAGTTTTTTAACCATGGAGAACTTCAAATGTGTTGCTACTGCTCTCAACCAGAGTYACTTGACACAACGGGCCAAGCAAGCTGTACGAACAAAACATAAACGACACAGGACGACTTATTTAATGAAAGGGGTTGCAGTCTGCCGTGAAGCGTTCATCCATGTATACGGGTAAGAGTCTAGCTGACGTACAGTTTCAGATATTATACGTGTCATGGCAGAATGCAATTTAAAGCTTACTGTTAGCTAGCTATGACAATATGACAACGGTTTGTATTGCTAGTACTCTATGGATTGGGATCATAGTTCATTGTTAAGCTAGCTAGCTACATGTCTAAACAAAATACCAAGTTAAAGCATACTGTCAGCTACCTAGCTGATGTTAGATGGCTGGATTGCTAGCTAACATTGTGTGTATGATCTGTGTAGTACTATTATCTTAGAAAGCCATTTGCATTGCTAGTTATAGCCTAATGTGAGCTAGCTAACAAAMAACCTATTTGGTTAACTTTAGCTAGCCATGACAGTTGGTTTGTATTGCAAGTACTGAAAGTCTAAACAAAAGACTCCACTTTGCCAGATGATTACATGACCCATCAAGTTAGCTGTAATCACCYTCAGACAAACCTGGCTATCTATTGTAAAAAAAAATCTKAAATATTTGTATCTGGAATTTGTCTTTCAGCATCAGTATAACACACCTGACTCTCCTCTACCAGGAGAACGGTCTAATGCTTCCKATCAAAAAGAGAGCTGGCCCAAGCAAGCACAAGTTACACCTGAAGCATGAGGACTTGCAGCGAGTTGTGAACTTCATCAACAACTKCGCAGAGGATATTGCAATATATTACCAGGATGCCACAAACTTTGGTGGAAAGCTGCTGCCATCTCATTTGACAAAAGCAGCGGTGTGGCGTCTCTACAAGGAATCGATGACAACACTTGGTATGCAAAGCATAAACAACACGTTTTGATGATTTAATTGACCTCCAACATGATTGCCACTACTTTTATTGATCTCACATTATTTCTGTATTTTCCAGAGGTACATGTAATCGGGCTGTCTTCCTTCAGGAATCTGTTGAGAAAATTGCTGCCCCACATCTCAAGCACTAAGCCCAGGACAGACCTGTCAATCCCTGCAGTTGTCTCTGGGGGGCACTACAGAACCAGCAAGCAAAGACATCAGGATACATTGAAAGCTTTGATTTTGCTCAACAAGTAAGCAACATCTCCTCCTTTATACTGATTAAGGACATAAACTCAGCAAAAAACAGAAACGTCCTCTCACTGTCAACTGTGTTTATTTTCAGCAAACTTAACGTGTAAATATTTGTATGAACATAACAAGATTCAACAACTGAGACATAAACTGAACAAGTTCCACAGACATGTGACTAACAGAAATAGAATAATGTGTCCCTGAACAAAGGGGGGGTCAAAATCAAAAGTAACAGTCAGTATCTGGTGTGGCCACCWGCTGCATTAAGTACTGCAGTGCATCTCCTCCTCATGGACTGCACCAGATTTGCCAGTTCTTGCTGTGAGATGTTACCTCACTCTTCCACCAAGAGCACCTGCAAGTTCCCGGACATTTCTGGGGGGAATGGCCCTGGCCCTCACCCTCCGATCCAACAGGTCCCAGACGTGCTCAATGGGATTGAGATCCGGGCTCTTCACTGGCCATTGCAGAACACTGACATAYCGGTCTTGCAGGAAATCACGCACAGAACGAGTTGTATGGCTGGTGGCATTGTCATGCTGGAGGGTCATGTCAGGATGAGCCTGCAGGAAGGGTACCACATGAGGGAGGAGGATGTCTTCTCTGTAATGCACAGCGTTGAGATTGCCTGCAATGACAACAAGCTCAGTCCGATGATGCTGTGACACCGCTCCAGACCATGACAGACCCTCCACGTCCAAATCGATCCCGCTCCAGAGTATAGGCGTCGGTGTAACGCTCATTCCTTCGACGATAAACGCGAATCCGAACATCACCCATAGTGAGACAAAACCACGACTTGTCAGTAAAGAGCACTTTTTGCTAGTACTGTCTGGTCCAGCGACGGTGGGTTTGTGCCCATAGGCGACGTTGTTGCCGGTGATGTCTGGTGAGGACCTGCCTTACAACAGGCCTACAAGCCCTCAGTCCAGCATCTCTCAGCATATATATGTATGTATGTATGTATATATATATATATATATATATATATAGAAATAAAACACACACATATATATATAAACTTAGCAAAAAAAGTAACATCCCTCAATCTACACACAATACCCATAATTACGAAGCAAAAACAGGTTTTTAGACATTTTAGCAAATGTATTAAATGAAAAACTGATGTATTTACCCATGCACAGCTACTGCAAACAGTTTGTGTTGTACCTATCGGTAACTTAATTGTATTATTAGATAAATAGAACTACCGAGTAAAAAAAATTTAAATAATAATAATAATCTGAAAACCCCACACATAACCATGTTCTCCCCAAAAACAATGAAAACAAGGGAGACCCTAGCTGTGTTTCTTTCCAAGACCCAACACAACATCAGGAAAGGAGTTCATTACTTTATTCAGCACATTCTTAAAGAGGGAAAAGATCTTTGGATACAGGTCACGGGTATGTGACACTATGAAGTCTGAGGTGGCCTTGGACTAGGAGCTTCCTTCGCTTTTCCTGKATCCACAAGGCATTCGACAAGGTTTCTGCATGTACAGAAACAATAGATACAGCAATCATAATATTCTGTGCCTCAACACAAATCGTTGTACTCAAATATTCCTTTATTCTGATTCATCAACTTTCCGAGTCATAATAGAGGGACATTACCGATCTTTAGTGTATGATGAGACAGAGCATGACAGTCAAAGCCCTTTAACTGTAGTCTGGCCGGACTATGTGGAAGTAGAGCACCAGGGCATAGAACACCACAAAGTGGTATCTGCCCAAAAGTAAAGAGGATGAGGGAGAGAAGAAAAAAAGAAAAACATTTACAAAGCGGAAAAACGCTATCTGATATTTTTAGTGCAGTTATACAGTACATCTCAATTTAGTCCAAGTGTTGACCTTGGGATGAAAATCCCTGCACTCTTAGAAAAAAAGGTGCTAGGTAGAACCATATGGGGTTCTTTGGTTTGTACCCATAGGGGAACCATTTTTGGTGATGTTCGTTCTGAACAGAACCATCTTTTTTTTTTTGTTCCGTTCCACTGTTCCAACCAGTAAAATAAAAGTTCTGAACCGGTATGAACCCACAATTTTTTTATTGTTCCTTTCTGTTCCTTTTTAAACCTCTGAAATCTATTTCTTTGTACATTTAGCTGGATATTAAATTACTTCACCAATGGATATAGCAGCTTGCTATGGAGCGGGCAAGCTATGTACATGCACTGAACAGGTAAGTGTAGTGTAGGGTGCGACAGGGGACTTTAGATTTTTGCAGGTGAGGAGAGCACTGGGAATCTTGTTGTTATGACATGCATTATCTAAATTAGGTCCACAGAATTACGCTTCTATGAAAGAACTATGAATGTCTTTTAATTTCAGAGAGTTGTCTTAACTAACATTGGACCAGAGCTAGCCTTGATCATGACACTCAGTTCCATTACATTACACATAATGCCGACTAGAGCTTTCGAGAGCTAGACCAGAGCTAGCTAGGTAACAAGCGTGTGTGTGCAGAATGGCACCAGAATTAAAATGAAACAAGTCTTACCTTTATGTAGTTAATAAATTCAATGTGAAACGTGATAACTATATTATCCTTAACTAGCATTGAAAAAGTGAATCCATTGTTCTGTAATTAAAACTGTATTTTCCTAATTTCTGAARCACATTACAGGTTATAGATGTTAAAGGGTCTATGTAGAACCCTTTGCTTTACAAAGAACCCTTGTCTTTCAAAAAGGTTTTTTCCGATCAAAARGATTATTGGTAGAAACCTATCCCTCCTCAAATATCCCTTTTGGAACCCTTTTTTCACTGGAGAGTTTATCCCTATGGTAAATCTCAGAGGGGGGAATTGATCAACAAAAAGGGTGTGGAGACTATTTMAGTGTTGCTAATTTATCCACCAAGGATGACAGCGTACATTACTCTGGGCTGTGCTAGATATGTATTCCCTTTGGTCTTAATATGGATCGTTCAGGCAGCCCTTTATTGACACATAAAATTACATATTAGAACTGTAATTTAATAGGATCTCTGTGGGCCCTATATACAGTGCCTTCGGAAAGTGTTCAGACCCCTTGACTTTTTCCACATTTTGTTACATTACAGCCTTATTCTAAAATTGATAAAAATAAATCCTCAGCAATCTAATGACAAAGCGAAAACAGGTTTAGACATTTTAGCAAATTAAAAATTATTTTAYAAGTATTACAAATTAAAAATGGATACTTTATAAGTAATCAGACCCTTTGCTACGAGACTGGAAATTGAGCTCAGGTGCATCCTGTTTCCATTGATCATCCTTGAGACGTTTCTACAACTTGATTGGAGTCCATCTGTGGTAAATTCAATTGATTGGWCATGATTTGGAAAGGCACACAGCTGTCCATATAAGGTCCCACAGTTGACAATGCATGTCCGAACATAAACGAAGCCATGAGGTCGAAGGATTTGTCTGTCGAGCTCCGATACAGGATTGTGGGTCGAGGCACAGATCTGGGAAGGGTACCAAAACATTTCTGCAGCATGGAAGGTCCCCAAGAACACAGTGGCCTCCATCATTCCTAAATGGAAGAAGTTTGGAACCACCAAGTCTCTTCCTAGAGCTGGCCATCCCTTGCTAAACTGAGCTATCGGGGGAGAAGGGCTTTGGTCAGAGAGGTGACCAAGAACCTGATGGTCACTCTGACAGAGCTCTAGAGATCCTCTGTGGGGGTGGAGAACCTTCCGAAGGACAACCAACTCTGCAGCACTCCACCAATCAGGCCTTCATGTTAAAGTGGCCAGACAGAAGCCACTCCACAGTAAAAGGCACATCACAGCCCGCTTCAAGTTTGCCAAAAGGCACTTAATTAAAGGCTCTCAGACCATTAMAAACAAGATTCTCTGGTCTGATAAAACCAAGATTGAACTCTTTGGCCTGAATGCCAAGTGTCACATCTGGAGGAAACCTGACACCARCCCTATGGGGAAGCATGGTGGTGGCAGTATCATGCTGTGGGGATTTATTTCAGCGGCAGGGACTGGGAGACTAATCAGGATCGAGGCAAAGATGAACAGAGAAAAGTACAGAGACATCCTTGATGAAAACCTGCTCCAAAGCGCTCAGGACCTCAGACTGGGGCGAAGGTTCACCTTCCAACAGGACAACGACACTAAGCACACAGCCAAGACAACGTAGAAGTGTCTCCGGAACAAGTCCTGAATGTCCTTGASTGGCCCAGCCAAAGACCTGAAAATAGCTGTGCAGCATTGCTCCCCATCTAACCTGACAGAGCTTGAGGGGATCTGCTGAGAAGAAAGGGAGAAACTCCCCAAATATAGGTGTGCCAAACTTGTAGTGTCATACCCAAGAAGACTCAAGCCTGTAATCACTGCCAAAGGTGCTTCAACAAAGTACTGAGTAAAGGGTCTGAAGTCTGAATACTTATGTAAATGTGATATCAGTWTTTATTTTTAATAAATTAGCAAAAATGTCTAAAAACGMTTTTTGCTTTGTCATTAAAGGGTATTGTGTGTAGATTGATGTGGGGGGAAAAACAATGTAAGGTTGTAATGTAACAAAATGTGGAAAGAGTCAAGGGGTCTGAATACTTTCCGAAGGCACTGTATATATACACACGTTCATTTTATAAATAGTATAATTGCATGATATGATTGCATTTTGCGTCCCCCGTCGCCCCAAGATGAACGGTTTTGACATCTAAAGTCTTGCTTCACTACACACTTCWCTGCTTTGATTGGTGCAGCTAAACCACAAGTGTCTACACTGTAATGAACAGGCACCAGCAAAATAACATTCAAGGAACTTGTTCATCTATTTTGTTGTGCATTTGTTACATTTGTGCTGCGTTTCGTGTCCGATGAGCTCAGGGTGTTGTTACATGTAATATCAAATCAAATTTTATTCGGCACATTCTTCGTAAACAACAGGTGTAGACTAAACGTAAAATACTTACTTACGGGGCCTTCTCAACAATGCAGATAGAAAMAAAATAGAGAAGTAACAGAAAAGGTAAACACCTAATAATAAAAGTAATAATACATTCACAATGAGTGACGATAACTTGGCTATATACACATGGTACCAGTACCCCGTGTAAATACGGAGCAGACTTTGATGGGATTTCACTTAAGTCTTCTGAAAGGTGTCATGAATAATGCTGAATCTTGTTAAACACGTACATTCTTGAGATTTGCCCCATCTAATATTGTTGTTGGCAAGAATAAGGTATTATTCAACCATTGCTTATGACCCATGGATCTCTGAGAAAAAGAAGACAAATGTGATTCTTATTCACTCTGACTTTTCTATGCTTTCCACCCTGACCCAAATAGTCTATTAGAAACAGAAATCTCAGCATCTTAAACGTCTTTTTGTCATTAGCCTGAGTTTCTAATTGCTGTAAACAAAGATGGCTCATTAGGAATGCAACAGTATTTTAATGTGTTGATAAGATTTGATTTACTTAACAACATAGGCCTTTTCATTCTGCATCATATACAACGCTCTACTGGGTGTAGTTTACATAGGAGACGAATGGAGCTTGGCATAAGCTAAAGTGACATTAAGATCTGCCAGGCAGAAATTTGGCTACAGGCAGGATTTTATACAGGTTCATTTTCCAACGTTTGACCTCAAACTCACCTATTACTCACCTCAGCAACCTACTCAGTAATTGTAAAAACACAGTTAAAGCATCTAAAAATGTATGTTTTCAACACTTCATTGTCCTATTTCGGCTTTACCAGAGCTGTACACAATAAGGGGGATATTTAGAGACTTGAAATTTGAGTCTCCCTTTGACATCAGTGAATGATTCACTAAAACATCTGAGTTTTAAATACAGCCTATAGCCAATTTCCGGTCAATCAGAAACTCTTTCTCCCTCAAGGCTTCCAGAATGTTCTTGCATGCTATGGTTTTCTCCCATCTCTCCTACTGCAACACCAGCTGGTCACAAGCAGGAGGAGAGGAACTTCATCATTTGATTTGCTATTGCTAACAAAGTTGATAGTAAGTATTGTCATTGAAGACTTTTCGAACGTTASCAAAATAGAAAAGCAAGTTACAATATCTAGTTTAATGTTAGAAATGGGATATTAAAAGTTATAGAGTGTAGTTTAATCAAAATATTTAGAACTGTAGTTACTGTTTGTAGCTAAGTAGCTAGCTAGGCTAAGAGTAGGTTATTGTTAGCTTATTTTAACGTCAGTGTCAATACTGAAGACTGTCAAATATAGCGTCACAGTATCCAACAACACACACACACACACACACAAGTCAATAAGGTATTTGAATGGAATTATGATTGAAAGAAGAAAATAAACAGCATAGATTCTCTAAAATGCAATCTCAAGTCTCTCTCCCTGTCCTCTAACCGGGGCACCTGCACCTGTATCAGCTCCTACCTCACCCAGTGCATTTAAAATAAGCCCAATATGGAGTAGGATACAGGTGGTTCCCATGGATGAGGACCTCAACTACTCCACCCTCAATTGCAAACCTCAGCCTGACTCCGCCATAGCCGGGCCCGGAACGTGAGATGCAAGCAAGTGGAAACTTCACTGTCTCACATCCAAGCGCAGTAAGCACACATCCAGCAGGAGCTAGGCCTAAAGAGGAGCCTGTTTTGGGTGGGAAGAGCCGGAAGGGTGAAACAGCCCCCAACCCATTTGAGAGACAATGAGGTTTACCCCCACATAACCCGATCACAGAAGAGATTATTTACACAACCACAGCAGCTATCTGTGGCAGCCTCCCTGCCTCGACACTCTCAATCCAAGCTCTCCTCCTCAGAGCCTATGTAGGCCCCAACACAAGAAGGCCTGCCATTTCACCAGTCTCTGGAAGACACCTCACGGAGGAGACATGCTGTGGGATCAGAGTGACGTTCTATTAAATCTCTCAGATCCACAAAATAATCTAATTTAATGATAATAGAGGGCCGTCAGTGCTCGTCATACCGGTCATCTCAGAGACATGGGAGTGGATGGATTGGAGTCCTATTAGAGGCCCTGAGTGACTCACAAGCTGCTTCTCTCATGTAGCGTATGAAGCTCCTTAAACTACAGGAGGTTAAACACCAAATCATAGAGGATAGTCAAGCTGACAAGGAGTGTAGGTGCTTGGATACCCAAACCTTTGGCCATGGTTTCACATGTTTCAAATGGCTTGAAAAATAGCGGTATCTACGGCAAACTGAAAGGGATCTGGAGGAGGCTCAGATGATAGCAGCCTTCTTAGAAAAGAACCAACAGAAAACCTGACCCAGAGCAACAACAAAGGGTTGAGCCTAACCCCTACCATAGAGATCATGGCCCTCTTCAACAGTGGGTGGAGGAGGAGCTGACAGGAGCAGGCAGAACACCACATGTTGTCATTCTCCTCTGCCAGTGAGTAGTCAGAGGGGGAGTCACAGGTTCAAGATTCAGGTCCGGATCAGGAGGAGTTGCCGGTTCAAGATGAGGAGTCAGAGAATTCGGAGTTTCAAGATCCGGATGCATCACAGGATCAGTCAACTTCACAACGAACTCCATCACCATCACGTTCTCGGCCTCTTCCTACACCCGGCCCGAAACCACCACCTCGTCCACAGAATAGTGAGGATCAAACCCAAACCCCACCTTCTCTTGTGCCACGCCCGGCTCCAAAACCTCCTCAGCCCTCGCAGACCATTGGAGTCCAAAGTCAATCCCCATGTCTGCCATCACCTCTAAGCAAGTTTCCGAACCAACCTCTGCGTCAGCCGACTGGCCTTGGGTTCCAAACCCAAACCCCACCTCAACCAGAGCTTCCAAGCAGGGTTTTGGACTCACCTCTGACTCCAATGAAAACTAGTGGGGTCCAAATGGGTGAGCTACCCCAGACTTCCCTGCTTAGCTGGGTTGCAAAGCCACCTCAACCTTCTGGGCCACACCCACCAGAAGAATGCCCTGGGGCCCAATCTGGCCCTGGCTCTGAACCACCAACACGGCTAACCTCCCGGCCTTCCACTCAGCAACTGACAGGGGTGGAGAACCCTAGTCCCTTTCTCTCACTATCTCTACCACAGCCAGATAATGGTTCAAACATGATGGAGCTCCTTGTTGCCTCCGCTTATGGTATACCCAGACCTAAGCTGCATTTCCTCAAAAGTGGGAAAGACCGTGCTTTCATCCTCTTGAAGATGGCCCTAGATGGCCTCCTAGTTGACCATGGTCACCTCTCAGAGCAGTACAAGTTTCAAGTGCTCCTGGATTGTCTGAAACTGCTAAGTGCAGAGAAACRGGCAAAGTCATACATGTACGACACCAGTCCATTCACCTCAGCTCTCAATGCCCTGAATGCCAAGTATGGACAGACCCGTCASCTCGTGTAGAGTGAAATTGGCAACATCCTCAATGCGGCACATATGAGGGTAGAAAAGACACAGCCTTCCAAGAATTCGTACTCTCCATCCAATCCTTGATAAGCATGCTGCGGACATTGGAAGATGACCAGGGCGCTGAGCTCYAGTGTGGTTCACATATGGAACCACACTTGCATACCGTGATGGGTTTATTGAGAACTGCTTGTCTCGTGGTATCTTAGGAGATAGACTAGGCCAAATCTATACACTCCAAAACCTGTCTGATTGGTTGCAGGTGAATGCAAGTGCCAAAAGACTCTCCAGACAGACTCTGTTCTCTAACAGGACAAGAGGGAGGTTAACTGGAAATAACCACAGCACCTGGGTACCACCAACATGTTCCTGATCAGTGAACGGGACCACAAATAAGCAGGAAACAACTCTTCTRGTGGTAAGCAGCAACAAGAAACCAGAACAAGTCCACGTTTCAATTCAATTGTCCTTACTGTGAAGGGGTAGAACACTTCCTAGGCTCATGTCCTGAGTTCAAGCAGCTCTCAAGGGAGGTCAGGGATTGGATCTCAGTTAAAGGCTGCTGCTGGAGGTGTGGGGGAGAAAACACTCCCSAAAGGAGTGTACCCTAAAAAAGCCATGCAACACCTGTAAGGAGTTACACATCATCGTGCTACATAAAGCCATACAACAGAAGCACAGGAGCGTCCTCATGGTCATCACAGACAAAGCTGAGATGGGGGGGCCCTCTAACTACACCGCTCACCAGAAGTGATGTTAAAAGTGGTTAGAGTCATCCTACGTCATGGTGAGGAGGCGATGGAGACGTACAGTGCATTCATAAAGTTTTCAGACCCCTTGACTTTTTCCACATTTTGTTACGTTATAGCATTATTCTAAAATGGATTAAAATATTTTTTCACTCATTAATCTACACACAATACCCCATAATGACAAAGTGAAAACAGTTTAAAAAAAAATTTGCACACTTATTAAAAATAAACAGAAATACCTTATTTACATAAGTATTCAAATCCTTTGCTACGGGACTCGAAATTGAGCTCAGGGGCATCCTGTTTCCATTGATCATCATTGAGATGTTATGCAACTTGATTTGAGTCAACCTGTGGAAAATTCAATTGATTGGACATGATTTGGAAGGCACACAGTTTACCCGATCCCACAGTTGATAGAGCATGTCAGAGCAAAAACCAAGTCACGAGGTCGAAGAGCTCCGAGACAGCATTGYAAGCCACTCCTCAGTAAAAGACACATGACAGCCTGCTTGGAGTTTGTCGATAGGCACTTCGAGGACTCTCAGACCATGAGAAACAAGATTCTCTGGTCTGATGAAACCAAGATTGAACACTTTGGCCTGAATGCCAAGTGTCACAGCTGGAGGAAACCTGACACCATCTGTATGGTGAAGCATGGGGGTGGCAGCATCATGGTGTGGGGATGTTTTCAGTGACAGGGACTGGGAGACTACGCAAGATTGAGGGAAAAATGAACGGAGCAAAGTACAGAGAGATCCCTGATGAAAACCTGCTCCAGAGCGCTCAGGACCTCAGACTGGGATGAAGATTCACCTTCCAACAGACAACGACCCTAAGCACACAGCCAAGACAACGCAGGAGTGGCTCAAGTCTCTGAATGTCCTTCATTAGTCCAGCCAGAGCCCGGACTTAAACCCGATCGAACATCTCTGGAGAAACCTAAAAATAGCTGTGCAGRGACGCTCCCCATCCAACCTGACAGAACTTGAGAGAGAATGGGAGAAACTCCCCAAATACAGGCTTGTAGCGTCATACCTGTCCATTTGAAAAACAAATGATAGTCCCACTAAGCGCAAACCAGAATGCGATTGTCGACCGATTATGATTTTTCAACGCCGATACCGATTATTGAAGGACCAAAAAAAGCCGATACCGATTAATCAGCCAATTTTTTTATATATTTGTAATAATGACAATTACAACAATACTGAATGAACACTTATTTTAARTTAATATAATACATAAATTAAAATCAATTTAGTCTCAAATAAATAATGAAACATGTTCAATTTGGTTTAAATAATGCAAAAACACATACTGTTGGAGAAGAAAGTAAAAGTGAAATATGTGCCATGTAAAAAAGCTCATGTTTAAGTTCCTTGCTCAGAACATGAGAACATATGAAAGCTGATGGTTCCTTTTAAAACTTCTCTAGGGTAGGGGGKAGTATTTTGACATCCGGATGAAAACCGTGCCCAAAGTAAACTGCCTGTTACTCAGGCTCAGAAGCCAGTTTATGCATATCATTGGTAGACTTGGATAGAAAACACTCTAAAGTTTCCAAAACTGTTAAAATWATGTATGTGAGTATAACAGAACTGATATYGCAGGCGAAAACCTGAGAGAAATCCATCCAGGAAGTGGGATTTTTTTATGTTTGTAGTTTTCCATTGACTGCCTATGCAGATTCCAATAACTTAGGACTCAAATTGCACTTCTTATGGCTTCCACTAGATGTCAACAGTCTTTAGAAATTGTTTCAGGCTTGTGAGGGATGAGGGAGTAAGACCGCTCTGAATGAGTGGACACTGCAGTGTCCCAGAGGTTTTTCATGCGCGAYACCGAGAGCACACCTTTCTTGTTTTCCTTTTATATTGACGAAGCTTTTGTCCGGTTGAAATATTATTGATTATTATGACTAAAAACAAAGTGAGGATTGATTATAAACATTGTTTGACATGTTTCTACAAACTTTACTGATACTTTTAGGATTTTTTATCTGCCTGTTGTGACTGCCTTTGAGCCTGTGGATTACTGAACAAAATGCGCCAACAAAATGAGTTTTTTGGATATAAAGAGGGACTTTATCGAACAAAACGAACATTTATTGAGTAAATGGGAGTCTTGTGAGTGCAACCATATGAAGATCATCGAAGGTAAGTGATTAAATTTATCGCTATTTCTGACATTTGTGACTACTACTACTTGGCTGGTTACTGTTTGTAATGTTTTGTGTGCTGGTCGCTGTCCTCAAATAATCGCATGGTATGCTTTCGCCGTAAAGCGTTTTTGAAATCTGACACATCGGCTGGATTAACAAGAAGTTAATCTTTAAGGCGATGTATAACACTTGTATGTTTTATGAATTTGTATTATGAGTATATCTGTTTTTGAATTTGGAGCTCTGCAATTTCACTGGATGTTGGTCAGGTGGGACGCTACCGTCCCACGTACCCTAGAGAGGTTAACATGAGTCTTCAATATTCCCAGTTAAGAAGTTTTAGGTTGTAGTTATTATTGGACTATTTCTCTCTATATCATTTGTATTTCATATACCTTTGACTATTGGATGTTCTTATAGGCACTATAGTATTGCCAGCCTAATCTCAGGAGTTGATAGGCTTGAAGTCATAAACAGCTCTGTGCTTCAAGCATTGCGAAGAGCTGCTGGCAAACACAGGAAAGTGCTTTGAATGAATTCACACAGCAACGAGCCAGGCGGCCCAAACTGCTGCATATACCCTGACTCTGCTTGCACAGAACGCAAGTGTCACGACTTCCTCTCCCTGTTCGGGCGGGGCTCGGCGGTCTGCACCCGGCTCCCTCGGGACGTGAGATCGTGAACGCTCTTGTCTCCTGCCTCTCAGGCAAGGCTCTGGAGTGGGCCAACGCGGTCTGGAATGATGGAGACTCGGCGAGGGACCACTACCCAGAATTCAAAGTCCGTTTCATCTCAGGCAGGAGACAAGGAGCGCGCAGGACTTTGCCCTGGAGTTCCGGACCTTGGCCGCTGGCGCGGGATGGAATGACAGGGCCTTGATCGATCACTATAGGTGTAGTTTGCGTGAGGACGCCCTTAGGGAATTAGCCTGTAGAGATACCACCCTCACCTTGGACCAGCTAGTGAACATGTCTATTCGGATGGACAACTTGCTGGCCACCCGCGGACGTCCGGATCGGGCCCTGTCCGTTTCATCCCCCAGCACCTCTGCTCCAACACCTATGGAGCTCGAAGGTGCTGCAGCGAGGGCGACCAGAGGAGGAGCTCTTTCCTGCGCCAGATGTGGTCGGAGGGGGCACACAGCTGACCGGTGCTGGAGGAGCTCTTCTGGGAGTCGAGACGACAGGCAGGGCACTGTTCGGCACCCCAGGTGAGTAGGCAGCAGACTCGCCCAGAGTCCCCTGTTGCTCACATGTATGTGTTGATTGCTTTTCCTGAGTTTGCCCCTCATTCCCAGCATAAGGCGCTAGTAGATTCAGGCGCAGCTGGGAATTTTATTGACCGTGGTTTTGCTTCTAGTCTAGGGATCCCCCTTGTTCAGGTAGATCAGCCTTTCCCAGTGCACTCCCTAGATAGCCGACCATTAGGGTCAGGGCTAATCAGGGGGGCCACGGCTCCACTGGACATGGTTAAGCTGGGGGGTCATGGGGAGAGAATTAGTCTCTTCCTTATTGATTCACCTGCGTTTCCCATGGTGCTGGGGATACCCTGGTTGGCCCGTCACAACCCCAACATTTCGTGGCAAGAGAGGGCTCTGAAGGGGTGGTCAGATGAGTGCTCAGGCAGGTGTGTAGGAGTTTCCATAGGTGCTACTACGGTGGAGAGTCCAGACCAAGTCTCCACCGTGCGCATTCCCTCAGAATATGCCGATTTGGCTCTCACCTTCTGTAAAAAGAAGGCGACTCAATTACCACCTCATCGACGAGGTGAGGTAGCTCTCCAGGAATGGAGTTGGCGAACCTTTAGTCTAGCTTTACCTTGCACGTGGACATGTGCATCACATTACAATGGGTGGTGTTGTAGATCTCCAGGTGCAGTGTCTTACTAAAATTGTAGAGTCTTGCCCCCCACCTCCGTCACGATGGCCTCTCCGTCCCCGTGATGGTTTGCTAGAGGAGTCATCTGCCCCCCCCCCCCCCCCCGTGCTGAATTTTGTCAATCTGTGAAAGATTGGTAACAGGTGTTAACAAGGGAAATGAGTTGCAGGTGTGCTCAGAGTGTAGAGCTGTATAGAGATCTCTTGTGCCCAAAAGCCTATATAACATCCCTACGGCTCAGATGTGCTTGCAATTAAAAGGGACAGTTAACCAAAAAGTGCAATTAAAGGAACAGTTTACTAAAAAGTGTAAGAAAAATGAGAGCCTTTTTGTACACATGCAGATGTCACTAATGTGCATTGTGTTAAAACCGTCTAGTAATTAACTGTTTTTCGGCAAAATTTTGTTTCAGAAAGCCTCGTTTTCCCATTACTAAACTGAAGATTGCAATAGAATATTTATTATTGCTCCCATCTGTCACATGCACTTATGTTTTTGGTTGTTGCTATGACTGTGATATGTTGTTGTTTATCTACCCTAGTTGAATGCAGTGACTGTAATTCGCTCTGGATGAGAGCGTCTGCTGAATGACCAAAAGCAAACACTTGCAAAGCATGCTGGGTATTATTTTAATGAGCTCTGCCTCCAAACAAGTACACATTTGGTTGGTGCAAACCGGACCAAATCTGAACCAATTAAAGACGTCTATGTTTGGGCCAAATCAAGGCCGGTCAGGATTCGGACCAAATCTGAACCAATTATAGATATCTATGTTTGAGCCAAAAATAGCCTGGTGCGGACCAAATAAAATCAAGGCCGGTCAGGATTCGGACAAAACCTGAACCAAATATAGAAGTCTATGTAAGGACCAAATAAAGGCTGGTGCGGACCAAATAAAATCAAGACCGGTCCGGACTGCATAAAAAATAGACAAATAAAATATGCGTAGCGGGAGGCAAATGCTTAGTGGGAGGCATCAGGAAGGACTGGGACTGCCTCCTCTTCTCTTAGATTGGCCTGTCCATAAGCCACATCATATGTTCATATTACTGCACACTGTCAAACAATAGCTAGGCTATAGTGTAGCGGTTAAATGCTTTGTTTATGTAAGCCTCTTACTCAGCCCTGTCAAAACTGACAAGGATTGTCAGATGATTTTAATCACAATCAAATAGCTATTTTCACCTCAAGTGCATAATGTAGGATCTTAGCACTGACAAATACCTCTACATTAACTGCCAATTACCACAAAATTGCCTTGCCCACATACTGTAATATTTCTTTATTCTTTTCTCTCTACCCCTCTGCTCTCTGTGTTACTGTATGTACAGCAGACCTGGGTTCAAATACTATTTGTACTATTGTTCCCATTGCAAACAAGCCCGGCTAAAGTATTTGAAATGATTTCAAATAGTATTAGAAGGGAAAAGGCACTATCATGTCAACATCCAACAAGCGTCTACTAAAAGTTCACTCTTCGGTCACATTATCAGTGCAATATCTGAAAAAATGCTCGCTTTCTTCTCCCAAACAGAAGAGAATAAGCAGGAAATACGGAGTTCTCCATCCAGGATTTCCTGGAAACCAGGGAATTTATCAACATTTCCCAGAATTTTGCAACCCTAAATATGCTGGATACAAGATCTTTTAATGAATGGGCTCTTAAAACGTGTAAGGGGATTTGAAATACTTCTATAACCAAATGAAAATGTGTTCCAAAATGTGTTAATGCTTTTACTAAATCTTAGGGACAATATTTAGGTGGTGTTTGTTATATAATGTCCTTTATTGCAGGATTTGTTGGGTTCTTTTCCCTCAGAGAATGTCTCTTACATAGCTTYGCCAATCAGAGTCCTATTAAACACATAATGCTAGTGTCCCACTAATGTCTTCCCAAAAACACACAAAAAAAAAAAAAAAGAATTATCTTCATGAATTATTGAARAGAAACCACACTGTAAAAATGTTTTGGGATTAAACGTACAGTACAATTGTTATGCAATCAGCTGCAATAGGATTGTGAGTTTGCTCAACAAAAATGTTGTTGAACAAACTCACAACAAATAGTTTGTGTGAAAATGTTGTTGAGCAAACTCCCAATCCTATTYCWGCTGYTTTCCTTACAATTGTACGTTGAATCAASATATTTTCTTTATTTTTACAMTGCYCTTAATTTGTATTATGCCTCAAACAGTGCAAACACAAATACATTCAACTTCTGGAGCCTAGAAATGTATGCTCCTATTGAGTGAAAGGTTTACAACGAGTTTATAACTATACATTCTATTATTTCTATTTCTATAAAATGCTTAGAAGATCAATTGGCTTAAAGGGCCACTCCGCARTTGAAACAATAACAAAGTTGACACCCCGCCTCTGTTTTGGTTAAAAAGCTAAGGAATGGGCCTGGAAATGTTTTACCACTCTCAAATTCATAGACAGAGCTATGGATGTAAGGACTGACCATATATGATTTAACCATGTTTTGAGGCTGTACAGTGTTTGTTTACATTTGCAATGCTCACAAACATTGGAGTAAAACAAGTTCATTTATTGGGTTCTGACTGGATGTGACAGTTGAATTAAGCTAATGAGGCATTTATACAGTAAATTATATTCTTCAAGAATCATTAGACATATATCATTAAGTCCAGAAATCGATGTAGCAACTGTAGATTGRCKKWMMYYCAATCTTGCTTTACGAAATTACTGAACATGGTAAATCTGAAAAGTCTATATACTCTTCTCCCTCACTTCTGATAAAAGCATGATGTATAGAGACRGACATGTGCATAGCATGGCACTGCATGCCAAAGAGAAATACAGTAGGGAGGGATAGAGCTAGGATATAGCGGGAATAGAGAGAGGGGTAGAGAAAGAGTGGAAGGACGTGATACTGTACCTCTCGCTCTCTCTCATCTGTCACCCTTTAGGATAGCCCCAGCTGTTTACGGTTCACATGGCTTTCCTTTCAGCAGACTGAGTGGCACAGATTAGCATGTTTTTTCCTCCATTCCCTAATCCCACTTGAGGGAAACACTTTATGTAAGGGCACAGATGGGCCATTATGCTCCTGAGGCAAGACATCTAACTCAGAGTTCTTTCGGGGTATCTCATTCACTCTCATGCATTTCTCTTTTACTCTTGCACTTTGTAGATTTTTCCTCTGTGACGAAAGACATCTGAGACTTCTTTCTGGGTATATTTCTCTCCCTCTCCCTCTCCCTGGCTTGTTCTCTCCCCCTCTCCTCTCTCATGCACACATGCATTTCTCTCTTACACACATCCTTTTTCTTTGCACTCTGCACAACGCGTCACCGGGGGCAAACTACCTGCCCTCCATGATACCTACAGGAAGGCCAAAAAGATCYTCAAGGACAATAACCACCCGAACCACTGCCTGTTCACACCGCTATCATCCAGAAGGCGAGGTCAGTACAGGTGCATCAAAGCTGGGACCGAGAGACTGAAAAACAGCTTCTATCTCAAGGCCATCAGACTGCTAAACAGCAATCACTAACTCAGAGAGGCTGCTGCCTCATACCATTGAGCCCCAATCACTGGACACTTAATTTATGGATCACTAGTCACTTTAAACAATGCCACTAATTAATCAATTAATAATGTTTACAATATCTTACATTACTCATATCACATGTATATACCATTTACTGCAAAAAAAAACACTACTCTGTACAAACACATTTACACTGTTTATGTCTGGGTAATTATGATTGACCCTTTTCCTTCACTCTGTGGTCCAACTCATCCAGCTCATAAATCCCCGGTAGTTCAAAGAATGGCGCTGACAGAGAGTGCTGCCGCCTCGGTTCTAGTCCTTAGGAAATTTTGCCGTATTCTGTTTTTTCATGCATTATTTCTTACATTGTTAGCCCAGAAAATGTTAAGTGTTATTACACACAGCTGGGAAGAACTATTGGATATCAGAGCGACGTCAACTTACCAGCACTACAACCAGGAATATGACATTCCCGAAGCAGATRCTTTGTCCGCACCACCCAGGGCATTTGAAATTATTCCAGAGGACGACCCAAAACAACGCCGCCGGAGAAGAGGGAGATGAAGTGGTCTTTTGGTCAGACGTTGGAGGCGCGCACACCACCCACCGCTTCCGAGTATATTACTCGCTAATGTCCGGTCCCTAGATAATAAGGTAGACAAAATCAGGGCAAGGGTTGCTTTCCAGGGACACATCAGGGATTGTAACATACTTTGTTTCACGAAAACATGTCTCTCTCGGGATTTGCTGTCGGAGTCGGTAAAGCCACCTGGATTCTCAGTGCAGACAGGAATAAACATCTCTCTGGGAAGAAGAAGGGCGGGGGTGTTCAAGATTGTTTTGGTCAKYCAGACTGGGATAAGTTCCGGGTAGCCTCAGAGAATTATATCGGTGTATACACTGATTCGGTGAGTGAGTTTATTAGGAAGTGTATTGGAGATGTTGTACCCACTGTGACTATTAAAACTTACCCTCACCAGAAACCGTAGATAGATGGCGGAATTTGCGCAAAACTGAAAGCATGAACCACCACATTTAATCATMAAAAGGTGACTGGGAATATGGCCGAATACAAACAGTGTAGTTATTCCCTCTGCAAGTCAATCAAATAAMCAAAATGTCAGTATAGAGACAAGACGTATGTGMCAGGCAATCACGGACTACAAAAGGAAAACCAGCCAAAGGACACTGACGTCTTGCTTCCAGACAAACCTAACACCTTCTTTMCCCGCTTTGAGGATAATACAGTGCCACAGACGCGGCCCGCTACCAAGGACTATGGCCGATGTGAGTAAGACATTTAAACSTGTTAACCCTCGCAAGGCTGCCGGTCKAGATGGCATCCCTAGCCGCGTCCTCAGAGCATGAACAGACCKGCTGGCTGGTGTGTTTACGGACATATTCAATCTCTCCCTATCCCAGTTTGCTGTCCCCACATGCTTCAAGATGGCCACCATTGTTCCTGTACCCAAGAATGCAAAGGRAATTGAACTAAATGACTATCGCCACGTAGCACTCACTTCTTTCATCATGAAGTGCTTTGAGAGACTATCACCTATCATATCACCTCCACCTTACCTGTCAGCCTAGACCCACTCCAATTTTCTTACCCGCCCCAATAGGTGCACAGACGATGCAATCGCCATCACACTCCACACTGCCCTATCCCATCTGGACAAGAGGAATACCTATGTAAGAATGCTGTTCATTGACTATAGCTCAGCATTCAACACCATAGTACCCGCCAAGCTCATCATTAACCTCTCTTGGGTAGGAGGCAGTATTTTCACGTCCGGATGAAAAGCGTGGCCAGAGTAAACTGCCTGCTATTCAGTCCCAGTTGCTAATATATACATATTATTAGTAGATTTGGATAGAAAACACTCTGAAGTCTCTAAAACTGTTTGAATAATGTCTGTGAGTATAACAGAACTCATATGGCAGACAAAAACCTGAGAAAAAAATCCAACCAGGAAGTGGGAAATCTGAGGTTTGTAGTTTTTCAACTCTTTGCTTATCCAAGATACAGTGGAAATGGGGTCATATTGCACTTCCTAAGGCTTCCACTAGATGTCAACAGTCTTTAGAACCTTGTTTGATGCTTATACTGTGAAGGAGGGGGGAATGAGGGCTCTTTGAGTCATGGGTCTGGCAGAGTGCCATGAGCTGACCAGGCGCATTCACGTGAGAGAGTTAGCTTGCGTTCCATTGCATTTCTGAAGACAAAGGAATTCTCCGGTTGGAACATTATTGAAGATTTATGTTAAAAACATCCTAAAGATTGATTCTATACATCGTTTGACATGTTTCTACGGACTGTAACGGAAGTTTTTTTACTTTTCGTCTGCACCTAGTGAATATTCATAAAGCTTTTCTGACATCTGTTGACTACACAACATGGCGGATATCTCTTTGGGTGGTGTTGGTCTCTGAGCGCTGTACTCAGATTATTGCATGGTGTGCTTTTTCCGTAAAGCTTTTTTGAATTCTGACACAGCGGCTGCATTAAGGAGAAGTGGATCTAAAATTCCTTGCATAACAGTTGTATCTTTTAGCAATGTTTATTATGAGTATTTCTGTAAATTGATGTGGCTCTCTGCAAAATCACCGGATGTTTTGAAACTACTGAACATAACGCGCCAATGTAAACTCAAGTGTAGCGAAATGCTTCTGCTTCTAGTTCCGACAGTGCAGCAATATCTAACAAGTAATATCTAATAATTCCACAACAAATACCTAATACACACAAATCTATGTAAAGGAAGGGAAGAAGAATATATAATATATGGATGAGCAATGACAGAGCGGAGATGCAATAGATATGAGATGAGTAATGCAAAATGTGTAAACATTATTAAAGTGGCATTATTAAATTGAACAGTGTTCCATTTATTAAAGCGGCCAATGATTTCAGTCTGTATGTAGGCAGCAGCCTCTCTGTGCTTGTGATGGCTGTTTTAGCAGTCTGATGGCTGTTGCGCCTTCCTCACCACAGTCTGTGTGGGTGGACCATTTCAGTTTGTCAGTGTGTGTATGCCGAGGTACTTGAAGCTTTCCACCTTCTCCACTGCTGTCCCATCAATGTGGATAAGGGGGTGCTACCTCTGCTGTTTCCTGATGTCCACAATCATCTCCTTTGTTTTGTTGACGTTGAGTTAGAGGTTATTTTCCTGACACCACACTCCGAGAGCCCTCACCTGTCTCGTCGTTGTTGGTAATCAAGCCTACTACTGTTGTGTCGTCTGCCAACTTGATGTTTGAATTGCAGGCGTGCACAGCCACACAGTCATGGGTGAACAGGGAGTACAGGAGGGGGGTGAGCACGCACCCTTGTGGGGACCCAGTGTTGAGGATCAGCCAAGTGGAGATGTTGTTTGTACCTTCACCCCCTGGGGGCGGCCCGTCAGGAAGTCCAGGACCCAATTGCACAGGGCGGGGTTGAGACCAAGGGCCTCAAGCTTAACTCTCTAGGGTATGTGGACGGTAGCGTCTCACCTCGTCAACAGCCAGTGAAACTGCAGGGCGCCAAATTCAAAACAACAGAAATCCCACGATTAAAATTCCTCAAACATACAAGTATTTTACACCATTTTAAAGATACACTTGTTGTAAATCCAGCCACAGTGTCCGATTTCAAAAAGGCTTTACGACGAAAGCACACCAAACGATTATGTTGGGTCAGAGCCAAGTCACAGAAAAACACAGCCATTTTTCCAGCCAAAGAGAGGAGTCACAAAAAGCAGAAATAAAGATACAATAATCACTAACCTTTGATGATCTTCATCAGATGACACTCATAGGACTCATGTTACACAATACATGTATGTTTTGTTCGGTAAAGTTCATATATACGTCCAAATTTTGAGT
>NC_036865.1:7178302-7179980 GCF_002910315.2 Salvelinus sp. IW2-2015 | reverse complement strand
ATACATGTATTGTGTAACATGAAGTCCTATGAGTGTCATCTGATGAAGATCATCAAAGGTTAGTGATTAATTGTATCTTTATTTCTGCTTTTTGTGACTCCTCTCTTTGGCTGGAAAAATGGCTGTGTTTTTCTGTGACTTGGCTCTGACCCAACATAATCGTTTGGTGTGCTTTCGTCGTAAAGCCTTTTTGAAATCGGACACTGTGGCTGGATTTACAACAAGTGTATCTTTAAAATGGTGTAAAATACTTGTATGTTTGAGGAATTTTAATCGTGGGATTTCTGTTGTTTTGAATTTGGCGCCCTGCAGTTTCACTGGCTGTTGACGAGGTGAGACGCTACCGTCCCACATACCCTAGAGAGGTTAAGCTTGAGGCCCTTGGTCTCAACCCCGCCCTGTGCAATTGGGTCCTGGACTTCCTGACGGGCCGCCCCCAGGGGGTGAAGGTAGCAAACAACATCTCCACTTGGCTGATCCTCAACACTGGGTCCCCACAAGGGTGCGTGCTCAGCCCCCTCCTGTACTCCCTGTTCACCCATGACTGTGTGGCTGTGCACGCCTGCAATTCAAACATCAAGTTGGCAGACGACACAACAGTAGTAGGCTTGATTACCAACAACGACGAGACAGGTGAGGGCTCTCGGAGTGTGGTGTCAGGAAAATAACCTCTAACTCAACGTCAACAAAACAAAGGAGATGATTGTGGACATCAGGAAACAGCAGAGGTAGCARCCCCTTATCCACATTGATGGGACASCAGTGGAGAAGGTGGAAAGCTTCAAGTACCTCGGCYTACACATCACTGACYAACTGAAATGGTCCACCCACACAGACTGTGTGGTGAGGAAGGCGCAACAGCCATCAGACTGCTAAACAGCCATCACAAGCACAGAGAGGCTGCTGCCTACATACAGACTTGAAATCATTGGCCYCTTTAATAAATGGAACACTGMTCAATTTAATAATGCCACTTTAATAATGTTTYCACATWTTGCATTACTCATCTCATATCTATTGCATCTCCGCTCTGTCATTGCTCATCCATATATMTATATATTCTTCTTCCCTRCCTTTACATAGATMTGTGTGTATTAGGTATTTGTTGTGGAATTYTTAGATATTACTTGTTAGATATTGCTGCACTGTCGGAACTAGAAGCAGAAGCATTTCGCTACACTCACAATAACATCTGRTAACCATGTGTATGTGACATATAAAWTGTATTTSATTTGATTTTGACAGTGTCACCAGKAAAMCACCCCCACACCATCACACCTCCTCCTCCATGCTTCACGGTGGGAACCACACATGCAGAGATCATCCGTTCACCTACTCTGCATCTCACAAAGACACGGCGGTTGGAACCAAAACTCTCAAATTTGGACTCATCAGACCAAAGGACACCTTTACACTGGTCTAATGGCTCATGTTTCTTGGCCCAAGCAAGTCTCAAAAGGATCTATATACTTTTGCTAACCTCTCTGGATTAAAACCAAATTATGATAAGTGTATTACTATATTACGTATTGGATCACAAAAAAATTCATATTTTACATTACCGCGTAGTTTACCAATGAAATGGTCTGACGGGGATGTGGACATACTCGGTATACAAATCCCAAAAGAAAGAAATGATCTCACTCCAATACATTTTTATAGAAAGTTAGCAAAAATA
>NC_036865.1:7159731-7173313 GCF_002910315.2 Salvelinus sp. IW2-2015 | reverse complement strand
TAAAAATAGATAAGAACTTGCTACCATGGAAAGGAAAATACCCTGTCTATTTGTGGAAAAATCACCTTGATTAACTCTTTAGTCATATCACAGTTACTATATTTTCTTATGGTTTTGCCTACACCTAGTGACCTGCTTTTTAAATTATATGAACAAAGAATATTCAAATTTTTTGTGAATGGCAAGCCAGACATATTAAAGGTCTATTTTTTTTACGAATATGAATTCGGAGGGCAGAAATATAAATATTAAAGCATTAGACCTCTCACTAAAGGCATAAGTGCATACAAAAGTTATACTTAAATCCACAACTGGTTCTCTAGTAAATGGTAGGATGTCTCACCCATGTCTCAAGAATGGCCTTTATCCTTTATTCAGATTATACCTGCTCACTTTCAGTTGTTTTGACAAGGAAATAATCTCCAAATATGTTAATTTTTTAAACAAGCCTTTAAAAGTTGGTTGCAATTTCAGTTTAATCCACCTGAAAGACGACCAAAATAAATGCCAACAAAATATTGTGGAGTAACTAAATATACTAATTCGATTAAAAAACATACTATTTTCGATAAAATGATATTAAAAAACTATATATTTAAGTGAATGAGGTATCTAAATAGGACTGTGGAGTTATGTCAACATGCAGCTAACACAGACATATGAAATGTCTGCTCTACCCAAATTACAAAAACTAATTGCAAGCATTACTCACAAAATGTAAGAGGCAAGATAGAGGGGAAAAGAGTAAGGAATCTTGTATGTCGTGGCCTGCTTAAGAACATAAATGGTTAAAGAAAAATTGTAGATAAAAAAAAACATTATAACCAATTTTCATTTAAGGACAAATAAATTGACAGCTCTGTGCCATATATATCAAAATAGTTGAGGAAGAGATTTATGAAGTACCAATCTCATGGCACATGTTTATGAATTTATACGCAAAACACGCCGCGATTCAAAAACTTCACTTTTCAATTAAGACTTTACTATACATAAGTTATAGTCGCACACCAAGTAGAATGATTACATGGGAGAAAAATAATACAACAAATATTGTGGTTAAACTCAAATATACTAATTGATTAAAAAAACATATTTTTCGTGAATAATTTTAGTGAATGATATCATAAATAGGACTGGTGGAGTTATGTCACACATGCAGCTAACACAGACATATGGAAATGTCTGCTCTACCCAAAATTACAACAAACTAATTGCAGCATTACCACAAAAATGTAAGAGGCAAGTAGAAGGGGGGAAAAGTAAGGAACTTGTATGTCGGCCCTATATTAAAGAACATAAATGGTTAAAGAAAAMTGTGATAAATAAAAACATATACCAATTTCATTTAAGGACAAATAAACTGACAGCTGTGCCATATAAATTGCAAAATAGTTGAAGAGATTTTTGATGTACCAATTCCATGGCATATGGTTTATGAATTGACACGCAAAACAACGCCGGATTCCAAACTTCACATTTTTAAATTTAAATTACTATACAAAATTCTTGCAACCAATAGAATGTTATATATATGGGCAATACAATCTTCCCAGCTCTACAGATCTTGCTGTGAGAAGGCAGAGTCATTAGATCATTTATTCTGGTATTGTCCATATGTAGCTCGTTTTTCATCACAGGTCCAGGAATGGCTGAAGAATTGCAACATTTACCTAGAACTAACACTGCAGATAGCAATCTGGTTGATTTGAAAAGCCATAGTCAATCAATCAATAACATAATCATTATTTTAACAAAAATGTTTCTTTAATATACAATCGGTAGAAGCTATGAGAATAGAAAGGTTCAGTACTTTTGTGACGCATCACAGCACAGTTGAAATATATGGCAAATAGAAATCCAAAATAGATTTCTTTAAGAGATAGATGGGAGGGTTTGAATGGAGCTGAAGGGTGCGACTAATAACAAGATAACCAATGTAAAACATACGGGGTCTGTAAAATGTATATAGGATCAGAAATGTTGTGAAATAGCACAGTTACAAATGGAAATCAAACTGGATGGACATCAGAAATAGAGGAAGGACTAAAAACAAACAAAATATAACTATTGTAAAATAGATTGTGTCTGAAATGTGTATAATATGTATAAACTGAAGGTAGAAGCCTAAGTGTTACTGTTTATTAGTTTACTCCAATTGGGTGAAGGGTGGTAGGGTTTGTGGGGAATAATAAAGGTATATTCTAAAAAAATCTGTATATATGTGTATATGTATGGGTATGTATGTGTATGTATATGGATTAAAAAGTATCTTCTTATTGGTGTCTTTTAGTAGTGGTTTCTTTGCAGCAATTCAACTGTTCAGAGCAGTCTCCTCTGAAGAGTTGAGATGTGTCTGTTACTTGAACTCTGTGATGCATTTATTTGGGCTGCAATCTGAGCTGCAGTTAATTGCTGATTTTTGAGTCTGGTAACTCTAATGAACTTATACTCTACAGCAGAGGTAACTCTGGGTCTTCATTTCCAGTGGCGACCTCATGAGAGCCATTTTCATCATAGCGCTTAATGGTTTTTGCGACTGCAGTTGAAGAAAATGTAAAAGTTCTTGAAATGTTCCATATTGACTGACCTTCATGTCTTATAGTAATGATGGACTGTCGTTACTATTTGCTTATTTGAGCTGTTCTTGCCATAATATGGACTTGGTCTTTTACCAAATAAGGCTATCTTCTGTATACCACCCCTACCTTATCACAACATAACTCACTGGCTCAAACGCATTAAGAAGGAAAGGAATTCCAAAAATGTAACTTTTAACAAGGCACACCTGTTAATTGAAATGCATTCCAGGTGACTACTTTATGAAGCTGGTTCAGAGAATACCAAGAGTGTGTTAAGCTGTCATCAAGGCAAATGCTGGCTACTTTGAAGAATCTCTCAAATAAAATATCTTTGGATTTGTTTAACAATTTTTTGCTTACTACATGGTTCCATAAGTGTTATTTCAGTTTTGATATCTTCACTATTATTTTACAATGTAGAAAGTAGTAAAAATAAAGAAAAACCCTTGAATGAGTAGTTGTGTCCAAATGTTTGACTGGTACTGTAGGTGTGGAGATAAAAAATGTGTCACAGTAACTTTAGACACAATCCTGTACACATTAGTAGATGAGGGTGGGTTCAAGCTATGGAAAATCAGCATATCATATCTTGTACTTGTAAAATTCTTTACCAGACCAAGCAGTAAATATTTAAGTTACAAACCTCAGCAAATTCAAATTGTCCCTGTCTCACCTCTGTATGCATCTGTCATTCCTCTCCACTCCTCTTTACCCTCTCTGTCTTCCCATTGTGCATCCCTACATGATCACTGTGAGTCTCAGTTCATGCTGCCTGGCTCTCTGCACTTTTTGTATTTTTCTGTCTCTCTCGCTCGGTTGCTCGCTGAATAAGACAATGGAAATAGAAACCTGTATAAAGCTTTAATGCATGACTCACAAAATTCCAACAGCCTTATTGCTTCATCAATATTTTTATGATGTTGCTGTTTCCTAAAGGCTTGAACCCACAGGCTAAGCCTCCCCAACAAGTTCGTAAACTGAAATGTAATTTCAATCTTGCTCCTGGGCTTGTGTTTTTCCAAGATCTAGTTTGAGCACTTTGGACCAGTTTGACTGCACACTGTATGCACAGTATRTGTGAGCAAGCTAGGACAGAGGGAGTGGGTGGCAGTAACCACTGATAGATCACAGACTGTGGTTGAGTGGGACAGGGTGATTATTTCTGAGCCAAGAGCATCCCTGGCATATTCCTCCCTCTGCCTTCCCTCCAGTCAGTGAGAACAACAGTAGCTCCACACACCAAAATGCCTTGGCTGGCTGTGCTTAGGCTTGTATTGAGGCTTTCTGTGCTTAATGGTGCATGGGAGGCTCTCACTGCAGTATATCCCTAACAAACCTCTCTCTACAAACATCCATGGCTGGGCCTGCAAGTCATTAGGTCTGTTTCTCGGGTGACAGGGGTAGAAACAGAGGCTGAAACCCACAGACTGGAGGATAGTAGGGAACAAAATGACAGGATATTAAGGAGACTGGACAGCTTGAGTGCTTGGCTCCAGAAATAAATAAACTCTAGTTGTGAGGTGGTGGTGATGGTTTGCGTTAAAGGCATGGTGTGAGAAGCACAGGGATGGGGACCAGCTCAACATCTCCTCATGCTTACCAATTGTGACTTGCATCAGCACGTGGATCGTGGATTCCATTACATTACATTTACATTACATTTAAGTCATTTAGCAGACGCTCTTATCCAGAGCGACTTATTCCATCCACACTTCCATTTTAATTCTGTCTTCAGGGGTCTGAATGATAATGGGGTTTTCAAAGCCCCTTTGGCTTGAGCTCTGCATACTCTTCACTGTTGATGAGAGTCTTCTGGAGTCGATTCCCCCCATAGATTTTTCATTTGTTCTGCAGTCTGTGTCTGTGTGTGTTTTCTGGGGACTCATGCCAATTACATTGCAGTAGTTTTCGAGTTTTAAGGAGATTGTCTCTTGATCTGCATTTCTTATTGTATGTGCAAAAATGCAACGAATAAAAAGTCCATGTTAATGAAATATCCAAGTTGACTGAACTTCAAATTGGGAAATTGTTGAGCTGACATGAAATACTTCACTAACCCAATGATCTTTGATTAACTTCTCTAGGATATGTGGGACGCTAAAGTCCCACGGCCAAAATTCCGAAAAAATGTAGCACGCCAAATTCAAATATATTACTATAAAAATCAATCTTTCATTAAATCACACATGAAAGACACCAAATTAAAGCTACACATGTTGTTAATCCAGCCAACATGTCTGGTTACAAAAAGGATTTACGGGGAAAGCACACCAAACAATTATGTTAGCTCAGTACATAGCACAGAAAAACACAGCCATTTTCCCAGCAAAATATAGTAGTAACAAAAAGCAGAAATAGAGATAAAATGAATCACTAACTTTGATGATCTTCATCAGATGACACTCATAGGACATCAGTTACACAATACATTTATGTTTTGTTCGATAATGTGCATATTATATCCACAAGGAGTGGCTCCTTATATGCCTCCAAAATATCCGGAGAAATTGCAGAGAGCCACGTCAAATAACAGAATACTCATCATAAACTTTGATGAAAGATACATGTTTTACATAGAATTAAAGATACACTTGTTTTTAATGCAACCGCTGTGTCAGATTTCAAAAAAACTTATGTAAAAAGCACACCATGCAATAATCTGAGACGGCGCTCAGATTTAACAACATTTCTCCGCCATGTTGGAGTCAACAGAAATACGAAATTACATCATAAATATTCCCTTACCTTTGATGATCTTCATCAGAATGCACTCCCAGGAATCCTAGTTCCACAATAAATCGTTGTTTTGTTCGATAATGTCCATTACTTATGTCCAAGTAGTTACTTTTGCTAGCATGTGTAGTACACGTTTCCAAACGCAAGCGCAGATGCAGGCAAACGTCGGACGAAAACTTCAAAAAGTTATATTACAAGTCAAATAAACTGGTCAAACTAAGTAGAGAATCAATCTTCAGGWTGTTGTTATCATATATATCCAATAACGTTCCAACCGGAGCATTCCTTCGTGTCTGTAGAAGTTATGGAACGCAAGGCGATATCATGAGTAATGCGCATGACCAGGAACTTGCATTCTGCCAGACCACTGACTCAAATAGCTGCCATCCGGCCTCACATCACACTAGAGGCTTCATTCCACGTTCTACAGACTGTTGACATCTAGTGGAAGGCGTAGGAAGTGCGTATTTTACTGGGATGTATATATTTTACTGGGATGTGAATAGACGATGAATTTAACATCGACCAGTCTCAGAATTTCCACTTCCTTTTTGGAAGTTTGCCTGCCATATGAGTTCTGTTATACTCACAGACATAATTCAAACAATTTTAGAAACTTCAGAGTGTTTTCTATCCAATAGTAATAATAATATGCATATATTATCATCTGGGACAGAGTAGGAGGCAGTTCAATTTGGGCACGCTATTGATCCAAAGTGAAAATGCTGCGCCCAATCCCTAAAAAGTAAAATGTATTAACTCCTGTCCTGGCATCACTATTGTACAATATGCAATCATGTACTTACCCATGTTATCACTCCTCAATCCCGGTAAAATCCGAAGAATCAAAATATATTTGAACAGGGTCACTGAAAAATGCAGGCAAGAAAATTAGCTAAAAACATCGTTCCGCCCCCAACATAATATAATTGGTTCAGAGTTTGTTTTGATATTTTAACTTGCGTGTTGTGATCGCGTGTGGTGTGGGGGGACAAAATCAATTTGTGCACGATAGCGCACGTGCCCGGCTGGTTTAGGTTCCGTGTTAGTGTATGTAAACTTCTGACCTACTGGAATTGTGATACAGTGTCTGTAAACAATTTTTGGAAATATTACTTGTGTCATGCACAAAGTAGATGTCCTAACCGACTTGCCAAAACTATACTTTGTTAACAAGAAATTTGTGGAGTGGTTGAAAAACGAGTTTTAATGACTCCAACCTAAGTGTATGTAAACTTCCGACTTCAACTGTAGTGCCACAGATACATTATTTCCATGTTTCAAATGTCCATGAATGGTAGAAGCTTGTAGAATGATTTTTGTTGGTTTAAAATATTTTTCACCTCTGCAAGCAAGACAATGTCCTCTTCTTTGTTTGTCATGGTTATCGTTGTTATATCACGTAGTTCCAGCCCAGTCAGGTCGCACTACACACACACACACACACACACTCACTCACAGCCCAGTTCTCTCTCTCAATAAAGATGCATTCCAGTCTAATTCAATCCAGCATAGACTCCGTTGACTTTCTTTCCTTTCCTTTTTCCTTCATTCTGTCTTTCTCTCCAGTGCCTAAATATCCACGCCTTGTCAATATTGACAAAAGTTCGGTGTAGGGCTGACCCCATTTACTCAACTGGTCGATTGTTTGGTCGATAGGCTGTTGGTTGACCAAGACTTTTTTAGTCGAGCAGTGGCAAATACATAAATACAAAACATGTATGGCACACGAGACACCTGTCTGATTCATGCCTGTCTGAGTGGACTAATCCATTGCATAGGCCACAAGGATGGCTCACCAGTAGTAGGCTACATTCAACATGAATAACCATAATTTCTAATCTACAATGTTTGTTTATGTTCATTTCTGTTAATGCATTCAATATATTATTATCACATCACAGTCTTAGCGTTGTCATTGTAGGAGTGGAKACGTTGTTTGTAGAGCGCACAACCTAGGCTACACTTGTGGAAAAAAAGTTMGGGTTTATTTCATTCCATTTATGAGTTGTCAATTCATTCATTGTCTTTTGTTATGAGCACTCCTGTAAATCTTGAGTAAGAACACGCACCTGATTATGCATAGAAGTAGGCCTATGCTACTTGGTCTGCGCACAAATGTAGGCTTATAAATGTGCCCATCTGACACTGTCTGATTGTCTTAACTCACCATCACTGTGCAGCTTCTCAAAGTAATTTTTTCTTCACCTCAAARAGCATGTTAACAAAATCTGTTTTTGCATCCATTGAGAATGACAATTGTTCCTCAATGTAGCTTATTTGAAAAATCTTTGCAGCCCTCTCCCTTTTGATAACCACTCATCATGAAAGGAGAAACAATGTCATGCTCTGACCAAGTGGAAACGTCATAAAAAAAGGCCTCCCTGATTCAATGGTGTAAAGTACTTAAGTACCACTATTGTAAAGTGGTTGTTCCACTGGATATCATAAGGTGAATGCACCAATTTGTAAGTCGCTCTGGATAAGAGCGTCTGCTAAATGACTTAAATGTAATGTAAATGTACCACTAAAGTAGTTTTTTTGGTATCTGTACCTTACTATTTAAATTTTGGACAACTTTTACACCATGCCCAAACCGGACGAGCGTGTACGCCATTGTGCGCAAACTGATTTTGCCCCCCACACCAAACGTGATCACCACACACAGGTTGGAATATCAAAACAAACTCTGAAACAATTATATTAATTTGGGGACCGGTCGAAAAGCATTAAACATTTTTGGAAATTTAGCTAGCTAGATTGCAGTTGCTAGCTAATTTGTCCTATTTAGCTAGCTTGCTGTTGCTAGCTAATTTGTCCTGGGATATTAACACTTAATTGTTATWTTACCTGAAATGGTCCTCTWATCCATCAATTAATCCACACATAAAACAGTCAACCGAATCACTTCTAGTCATCGCTCCTCCTTCGCGGCTTTTTCTTCTTTGGACTTTATATGGCGACAGGCATCTAACTTTCATAAAGTGTATTACCACAACTGACCGACCGACCGACATCAGTTCATCTTTCAATCAACCACATGGGTATAACCAATAAGGAGATGGGACGTGGGTATATGCTTCTATAAACTAATGAGGAGATGGGAGAGGCAGGACTTGCACCACGTTCAGCGTCACAAATAGAACTGACTTCTATTTTAGCGCTTGGCAACGCAGACGTTCGTTGGCYCGCGCGAGCAGTGTGGGTGCAATGATTGAATAACCTMMGTGTACATTTATTTTTTTATGCTGACCACACCGCACGCAATGCTCATTTTACTTTTACTTCTGTCATGACTCTCCTGGGGGAGTATCAAAGCCCTCACATCAGCTGGGTAAATAGCTAACAACTACCAGACCCTGGGGTGGGGGAGGGGGTGGGCCGATTTTGACACCTTACCACTCGGTCGTGAATTAGGCAAGAGGGGAATCTCTCCCTTTTCTCCTCAGTATTGGGAAATAACTATTCCTTTGTTACAGAAGGTTTTGCCACCCAAAAACCTCAACATCCAACACTGAACACCGGGACAATATATTTCAACATCCGAATGGGGGGGTAAGGATGAGAGATGGAATATGAAAAATGTATGTCTATTTTGTGATGTCATTAAAAATGGTATAAAGACATTATAATGAAAAACATTGTAACTTGAGGAGCTTTTACACTATGTATATCAGGTTTACATCCTTTACGTTGTGTAGAGAATATTCTTACGACGATAGGAATGTGATTTTAGTTCTCTAACGAGATCATATGATGATGATACTTTGCCTCGTAACTAGCCACACCCCAGAGAGCGTGTCAGCCTGATGAAAACTGACCTTTTTACCCGAGGGTATAAAAGATTGAGTTAAGAATTAACATACCAGACTGAAATGACCACAAGCTGCAGCTAGGTCTACATTAGTCACGACCCTGAAAATCAATCACGAGGTTGAAGAAGATGAAGTAGCCTCTAACAGTCAATGTTACATTTGAGTAGCTGTTGTAAGTACTGTATCGACGAAAGTGTATCTAAGACCATCCGGTTACTCTTTTCAAATGATCGCCGACTCCATTGCTTTCATCACCGCTCTGGGGATAATTTACACTGCTGATTAGCCGTCCATGGAAGACCACTCCTCSAGAACGAGTGCAAGTAAACACAGTCAACTAAGAAGAAGCACATTGTGACCTCTTGTCTACAATCAGAGCCTTAACCTGAGAATGAAGGAGAAGGCCCAATCGAACCCTTTTCACAAAGCGGAATCCTTTTCTTGAAGGCCTGGGTCCAACAGAGATATACAAAACGAAGAGCTTCAACACGTAAATACATGCATTATGTCMTACCCAAAAAGATGGCAGTTCGGGGCAAGGTATTAGGATTACTGTGAGCGTAATTCCTAAATGTATCCAAGTGTTGCTCCTCTTTCTCTCTCGTTTTTTGTCTCTCTCTCTATTTAACTCTCCATCTTTTGTAACAAGTGTCATATTGTGTTAGTCTGCTAGGGAACTGTTGTCATTGTATTAAGTTTCTAATCAATTACCGATATGTGTGTGTGTCACATCTGCTCCTGCTACACCCTCTAGTGGACATCCGGTGTCTCCTTGACCTGCAGCTATTCCCCAAGTTCTCTACTTCTCTGTGTGTGTGATTGTGTGGTTGGAGACAGGTGTGCTGAGTCAGAGCAGTTCCCCATCAGCTGCAACCCGTTCCATAATCAAGACCTCTACAAAATACTCAGCCCAGCCACTTCCACTCTGCCACATCGTAATCTCTGTTCAGTCAGTCATGCTTCTATCTATTTGTTATTATTTAAGATCCTGTATCTTGCTGTGCCCATTTCCTTGCCTGATGCTGTTTCTCCTCTCACTGCAGTTTTGCCACTCTGACTCTGGTTCCTGTCTCCTGTTCCACATCTCACCACCCTGCTACACTGTTCTGGATTTAACTCATCATCACTCCCTTGGATTCCCCTCCAGACCTGTTTACCCTGTCCCAACCCAGCTCACTCCAACCTCAGCCTCCACATCTGGTTTCCTACAACTCATCCAAGCTTCCCTGTATCTGCACTTCATCTCTCCCTGTGTTACAATAAATATCTTGGTTCATTCATCCCTGTTTCCTGGTCTGAGTCTGCTCTTGGGTTCCCCAGTGCTGCTCCACTTAACAGTGTGTGTGTGTATCCTGRGATATAATTTAGTTTGTTAGTAAAAAAAATTATCAAATCAATGTGTGGTACGGAATGATCAGTAAGACTCGGGTTTGTGCAGATTCAAGAAGTCTGCGACGTTCAGAATGAAACTGATATGAGGTAATGATTAATAAGTGACTTATCAATATATATATTCTTGAGTTTAATTCGGGAGATGGTAACTCGTTAAACATTTTTCCCGTGGTGCCCCAAATTCCTAATGAGTTAATTGTTACATGATTAATTTAATCTAGTAACAATTATACATAGTAGGTAATTATTCGATAAATAACAGTCATCACATTAATGAGAGTCATGTCACGACGCTTCACTACATTTCTAAACACCCAAAAGTACTCGTTAKATTTTGAATGTTTAGCAGGACAGAAAATTGGTCCAATTCTCGCACAAGAGAACAACCCTGGTCTTCTCTACTGCCTCTGATCTGTCAGACTTACTAAACACACATGCTTTGTTTGTAAATMATGTCTGAGTGTTGGAGTGTGCCCCTGGCTAAAAAACAAGAAAATGGTGCAGCTTGGTTTGCTTTATGTAATGAATTTGAAATTATTTATGCTTTTACGTAAGTATTTTTTCAACCAAATACTTGTAGACTTTTACTCTAGTAATATTTTACTGGGTGACTCACTTTTACTTGAGTCATTTTCTATTAAAGGTATCTTTACTTTTAATCAAGTATGACAATTGGGTACTTTTCCCACTACTGGCCTGATTACTTCTTATTCCTTGTGCAAAGAGCCTACATCTGTGTCTGTCTGTCCGGAGCTCACTAGCGTGGGAAACTGAGGGCCCAGAATATTTTATGCAATGTTACAAGTTTGCTAGCAAAAGCTTATGGGTGGACCAAGTTGATAGTTYATACAATGTGATTTATAGGATATCTATTTTTATCAGGGTATTTTTTACCCGCGGGATGCAATGTTTTTATTTGTTGGCTTTATGTAGGCTATTTTCACATTTTGGCAATAGAAGTTACTTTTAGATTTGTATCATTTAGATATGATTTTGATTAACCACACCACATTGCTTTTGAGATATGAAAACTCTATTATAAATGATGAATTGAAACTGTTCCACGAAAATATGCACATGAAAATCCTATCTGGCAGGCAGATCAGTAGAAATTGTACGATTACTTGGCCCTCCAAATGGAAAAWGTTGCCGACCTCTGGTGTAGCCAATTACTGGCAACTTCAAGAGCGTAACTGCAGAATCTGTGAAGGCCAGCAGGAGCAGGCAGTGGGAGGAGAAGGGTRGGGAACAGGTTTCTTTCTTCTGGTTGGGCTATATTGATCTTTGCCTCCCTTTTTAGAAAATGGTGGATCTTCATTTTTAATCGCAGTGCTTAAAGCATCGAACAAGCTCAGTAGCCTACCTATAGTTGATTTTATTCAAAAAATTAGGGTGTCTATACTGTCTATGAGAAAATACCCGTTAAAAACATTTTGACCAATCGATTGGTCGAAAGAACAGACGACTCTCAGTCGACCAAGATTTTTTGGGGTCGGGGACAGCCCTAGTTCGTTATAAATTGCTAAGTAACAAAGTAAGTGTGTAAAYTTTGCCTGGTTGTTTTTCTGAGTTGGTTTGACTACTCAGAAATGRGACATTTCTGCTCTCTTTGTGTGTGCAAGACGTACACAGTACACATACACTATATATACAAGAGTATGTGGACACCCCTTCAAATTAGTGGATTCGGCTACTTCAGCCACACCCGTTSCTGACAGGTGTATAAAATCGAGCACACAGCCATGCAATCTCCATAGACAAATATTGRCAGTAGAATGGCCTTACTGAAGAGCTCAGTGACTTTCAACGTGGCACCGTCATAGGATGCCACCTTTCCAATTWGTCAGTTCCTCASATTTCTGCCCTGCTAGAGCTGCCCTGTCAACTGTAAGTGCTGTTATTGTAAAGTGGAAACGTCTAGGATCAACAACACGGCTTAGTRGCGAAGTGGTAGGCCACACAAGCTCKCAGAACGGGACCGCCGACTGCTGAAGCMCGTAGCACGTCAAAATCATCTGTCCTCGGTTGCAACACTCACTACCAAGTTCCAAACTGCCTCTGGAAGCAACATTAGCACAAGAACTGTTCGTTGGGACCTTCATGAAATGGGTTTCCATGGCCGAGCAACCGCACACAAGCCTAAGATCACCATGCACAATGCCAAGCGGCGGCTGGAGTGGGGTAAAGCTCACAGCCAAATTTACTCTGGAGCAGTGGAAACACGTTCTCTGGAGTGATGAATCACACTTCACCGTCTGACGGACTAATCTGGGTTTGGCGGWTGCCAYGGGAATGCTATCTGCCCGAATGRATAGTGCCAACTGTAAAGTTTGGTGGAGGAGCATCATCTGCATGGATTTAGATATCACCATCATGACAGATATGGAAGGCAATTTACAGTGCATTCGGAAAGTATTCAGACCCCTTCCATTTATTCCACATTTTGTTACGTGACAGCAAAACATTTGCCAAAAGGCATCTAAAGGACTCAGACCATGAGAAACAAGATTCTCTGGTCTGATGAAACCAAGATTGAATTCTTTGGCCTGAAAGCCAAGCGTCACATCTGGAGAACCTGGCACCATCCCTATGGTGAAGCATGATGGTAACAGCATCAGCTGTGGGGATGTTTCTCCAAAGGCAGGGACTGGGAGACTAGTCAGGATCGAGGGAAAGATGAACGAGCAAATAAAAAGAGATCATTGATGAAAACCTGCTCCAGAGCGTCATGACTTCAGACTGGGGCAAAGGTTCACCTTCCAACAGGACAACGACCCTAAGCACACAGCCAAGACAACACAGGAGTGGCTTCAGAACAAGTCTCTGATGTCTTGGTGGCCAGCCAGAGCCCAGACTTGAACCCAATCAAACATCTCTGGAGAGACCTGAAAATAGCTGTGCAGCAAGCTCACCATCCAACCTGACAGAGCTTGAGAGGATCTGCAGAGAATAATAGGAGAAACTCCCAAATACAGGTGTGCCAAGCTTGTAGCGTAATAACCAATTAGACTCGAGCTGTAATCTGCCAAAGGTGCTTCAACAAAGTACTGAGTAGAG
>NC_036865.1:7151286-7156395 GCF_002910315.2 Salvelinus sp. IW2-2015 | reverse complement strand
CACAGCCTTATTGTAAAATTATTAATATAATTTCCTCATCAATTCTACACAATACCCCATAATGACAAAGCAAAAACATATAATTTTAAAATGTTTAACATATTATAAAAAAAACATGTTACATACGTTTACAGACCCTTTGCCTATAAGACTCAAAATTGACTCAGGTGCACCTGTTTCCATGAATCATCCTTGAGATGTTTTACAACTTGGAGTTCACCTGTGGTACATTTAAATTAATTTGACATGTTTTGTGGCGGCAGGTAGTCTAATGGTTAGAGCGTTGAACTAGTTAACCGAAAGGTTGCAAGATCGAATCCCCGAGCTGACAAGGTAAAAATCTGTCGTTCTGCCCCTGAAAAAGGCAGTTAACCCACGTTCCTAGGTCATCATCAAAAATCTCTCTTGGGGTGAATACATATGTTAATGTGATATTTCAGATCTTTTTTTTATACATTTGCTAAAACTTCTAAAAACCTGTTTTTGCTTTGTCAGTATGAGGTATTGTGTGTAGATTGATGAGMGGAAAACACGATTTAATCCATTTTAGAACAAGGCTGTATTGTAACACAGTGTGGAAAAAGTCAAGGGGTCRGAATAKTTTCCGAATGCACTGTATATGTACGCTGAAGAGTAAAGGACACAAAAGGTATCCCTGGGGAACCACTATTGTACAGTTGATTATTTCAAAGTGTATTTAGTCAGATAAATATGAAAGGTCAAAAGTCAGCCCAGTGTCATGGTTATTACAATTAGACACCACACACAGTAGATTACTTTTACAGAGAGGCATGACATTGCTGAAGTCAATACCACACTGCCTAATGTTGCGTTATCACAACAGTCAGTGAGTCTTTTATCTTTCCTCTCAATCTGTCTCGTCTTGCCATTTGAGCCGACTGCTGTCTATCTGGGTGATGTATTGTTAATTCCCCTGGCGACTCAAGACATCCATTAATCATCAGAGGGAAGAARAATGCCATGACTGTTTATGGTGAAAACGTATTTGGGTATTAGAAATGCAAGTGAGGAGCATCGTGTAATTGGGTGTGAAAGTAGGCCGCTCTTTGAGCTTTTGAAGCATCAGTTTGGGTTGTTTTGAAGCCAAAACGTTGAGGCTCTTCATCATGAACTTCCCAGCAAGCGACTAGCTCAGAGTTGCCTCTGTAGCTTTGATTAGGTCATGTTCTGAACCTATATAAATTAMGTTTAGCACTGGTAATTGCGTGGACTGAACATCARGCCAGCTATCTACCCGAATGGGRTCCCAATTAGAGAGATGCTGTTTAGCCTTTACTTTGAGCAACAGAAACATCATTAAAGGCTCACTAAAGAGCTGGGCATATTCCATCATCATCCTATAACATTCGCGAAGACTTAATAATTGGGATGGACAGAGAGAAATGGTGCAGTGTCACGTAGTCTAAACTTCAACTCGCTGTCCCACTGGCGGCCGCTGATTGGACGAATAGATGGGTCGCGGGGGTGGTTGGAGTTGTCAACAAAGCAGCATGACAGATATATGATGCCAATTTTTCGAAATAGTGGTAGTTTCTTCGAGAAGATGTGTAAAGTGATCTGTGCATTTGAACAACAGCAGAAATACACCTGTTTCACTTTTGCTTGTCAAAAAACAAATTACCTCTGCTGCACATGTTGCKACTGTTTTGAACAGATTAGATTATAGTATTTAGAACAAGCAAGCAGCTCACGAACAAATTAGTGCACCAGAGAGAACATAACAAGCATGCAGGGACAATAAGTGATAACACATTATCTAACTGGAAATAGCTAACATGATTTCACAAAGCATGATGCGTTAGCCAGTTACCTTTCCTTCTGAAAAAACGTCATATTTCCAAGTTAGTCAGATATTAGTTTAGAAATTGGCATATGAGCTTATCAAAGTTAGATAACTGGTTAATTTTATTTTTTGACAAAATAATTGACCAAGCTATTTCTCAATGTTTCTCAAAATTACCATAACTGGCTAATTCATTTAATAATGCTTTGTGATACACCCGTTTTTATGCTGTTTTAGTCCACACATCATGTCACCCTGTCACCTACAGTAAACCCTGATGAACACCATGGGGAAGAAGTAATAAAATTGGCGAGCCACAATCATGCCACAATCATGCTTTTTTGTACGACCAGATCCACGATGAGGTTATAGCTAGTGTATCCCTCTGTCCTTCCATTCTTGTTGGATGTAGATTTTTATCAGGTCCGAGTGTCACCTTGTTGAAATGAGTGGACCAAGGCGCAGCGTGCGTAGAGTTCCACATGTTTAATAAATATGAAACTCACCAAAAACAATACAGACGAAAACGAAACGTGACATTCTGGGCTGCTCACAGGCAGCTACACAAAAACAAGATCCCACAACAAACAGGTGGGAAAAGGCTGCCTAAATATGATCCCCAATCCGAGACAACGATACCAGGCCAACATAGAAATNTAGTCTAAACTTCAACTCGCTGTCCCACTGGCGGCCGCTGATTGGACGAATAGATGGGTCGCGGGGGTGGTTGGAGTTGTCAACAAAGCAGCATGACAGATATATGATGCCAATTTTTCGAAATAGTGGTAGTTTCTTCGAGAAGATGTGTAAAGTGATCTGTGCATTTGAACAACAGCAGAAATACACCTGTTTCACTTTTGCTTGTCAAAAAACAAATTACCTCTGCTGCACATGTTGCKACTGTTTTGAACAGATTAGATTATAGTATTTAGAACAAGCAAGCAGCTCACGAACAAATTAGTGCACCAGAGAGAACATAACAAGCATGCAGGGACAATAAGTGATAACACATTATCTAACTGGAAATAGCTAACATGATTTCACAAAGCATGATGCGTTAGCCAGTTACCTTTCCTTCTGAAAAAACGTCATATTTCCAAGTTAGTCAGATATTAGTTTAGAAATTGGCATATGAGCTTATCAAAGTTAGATAACTGGTTAATTTTATTTTTTGACAAAATAATTGACCAAGCTATTTCTCAATGTTTCTCAAAATTACCATAACTGGCTAATTCATTTAATAATGCTTTGTGATACACCCGTTTTTATGCTGTTTTAGTCCACACATCATGTCACCCTGTCACCTACAGTGAACCCTGATGAACACCATGGGGAAGAAGTAATAAAATTGGCGAGCCACAATCATGCCACAATCATGCTTTTTTGTACGACCAGATCCACGATGAGGTTATAGCTAGTGTATCCCTCTGTCCTTCCATTCTTGTTGGATGTAGATTTTTATCAGGTCCGAGTGTCACCTTGTTGAAATGAGTCGACCAAGGCGCAGCGTGCGTAGAGTTCCACATGTTTAATAAATATGAAACTCACCAAAAACAATACAGACGAAAACGAAACGTGACATTCTGGGCTGCTCACAGGCAGCTACACAAAAACAAGATCCCACAACAAACAGGTGGGAAAATGCTGCCTAAATATGATCCCCAATCCGAGACAACGATAGACAGCTGCCTCTGATTGGGAACCATACCAGGCCAACATAGAAATAACAAAACTAGAATGTCCACCCTAGTCACACCCTGACCTAACCAAAATAGAGAATAAAAAGGCTCTCTAAGTTCAGGGCGTGACACCGAGGCTCCCATTAGTGTTAGGATTATTTATTTACAAGTTAATTCGAATTTGCTTTTGCAAATTACCTGATAGAGAAGATCTAGTCTAACGTGCGGAAGTAAGCATTCTGGCACAAAATACTGATTGGGAGGGAGACTAGAGCAGACKCAGAAGTTCTGACTGAACGCACATTTGAGCACCCCAGGACGGTCCATTTACTTTGTGCTATAATAATTGATGCTATGAAAGCCTGCGATTTCATTGGGGCAGATCCCCGCATAGCAAATAGCTGGCAAAACAATCCAAGCAATGTTCGCACGGCCCATGCGCCCGTGGAGCTTCTGCTGCAGGCAGAGTCACTGTGGGGTAGAGTAGTAAGTAACTGAACAGCTTGTTTTGAACAAAATATATTTTTGAAATAGGAAAATGTGCACATTTACAGCACTTTTACGAGCATTTAAAACATAATCTATATATATATAAACTCAGGAAAAAAAGAAACGTCCCTTTTTCAGGACCCTGTCTTTCAAAGATAATTCATAAAAATTCAAATAACTTCACAGATCTTCATTGTAAAGGGTTTAAACACTGTTTCCCATGCTTGTTCAATGAACCATAAACAATTAATGAACATGCACCTGTGGAACGGTCGTTACAACACGAACAGTTTACAGAAGGTAGGCAATTAAGGTCACAGTTATGAAAACGTAGGACATGATAGAGGCCTTTCTACTGACTCTGAAAAACACCAAAATAAAGATGCCCAGCGTCCCTGCTCATCTGCGTGAACGTGCCTTAGGCATGCTGCAAGGAAGCATGAGGACTGCACATGTGGCCAGGGCAACAAATAGAAATGTCCGTACTGTGAGATGCCTAAGACAGAGTTACAGGGAGACAGGATGGACAGCTGATTGTCCTCGCAGTGGCAGACCACGTGTAACAACACCTGCACAGGATCGGGCACATCGTAACCTCACACCTGCGGGACAGGTACAGGATGGCATCAACAACTGCCCGAGTTATACCACGAATGCACAATCCCTCCATTAGTGCTCAGAATGTCTGCAATAGGGTGAGAGAGGCTGGACTGGGGGCTTGTAGGCCTGTTGTAAGGCAGGTCCTCACCAGAAATCGCCGGCAATAACATCGCCTATGGGCACAAACACACAGTCACTGGATCAGACAGGACTGGCAAAAAGTGCTCTTCTCTGACGAGTCACGGTTTTGTCTCACCAGGGATGATGGTCGGATTCACATTTATCGTCTAAGGAATGAGCGTTACACCGAGGCCTGTACTCTGGAGCGGGATCGATTTGGAGGTGGTGGGTCTGTCATGGTCTGGGGCGGTGTGTCACAGCATCATCGGACTGAGCTTATTGTCATTGCAGGCAATCTCAATGCTGTGCGTTACATGGAAGACATCCTCCTCCCTCATGTGGTACCCTTCCTGCAGGCTCATCCTGACATGACCCTCCAGCATGACAATGCCACCAGCCATACTGCTCGTTCTGTGC